>NC_133386.1:202024224-202327254 GCF_047511655.1 Castor canadensis
TTGCCCTTTCCAGCCTCAGCACTCTTGTCTGTACGACGTGCAGAGTGGGCCCAGGCTCCTGAGTTGCAGACCAGGACTGCAGGCCCTCATTCTTAAAGAACTGCCAACTCTATCACCTCATTTTGGTCCTCACATGTCGGGGATATCCTCCCCCTATAGCATTTATTGTTCTTTTCTTTTTATTTATTTATTTGAGACAGGGTTTTACTACATAGCACAGGGTGCCTCAGCCTCCCAAGTACCAGGATTACAGGTGTATGTTCCGCCTAGCTTTTACTTTCATTTATTTGATTATTTTTTTGGTGTTGGGGATATAATTCAGGGCTTTACACATGCTAGGCAAGTGTAAAGTGACTTATACCTTCAGTACTACTGTTCTTTTAAAATAAGTCCTTGGAAGCCAGGCATGGTGGTACATGCCTGTAATCCCAGCTACTCGGGAGGTGGAGGCAGGAAGATTACAAGTTCAAGACCAGCCCAGGCTAAGTTATGGAGATCCTATTTCAAAAACAAAAACTGCAAACAAAAGGGCTGGGGTGTGGCTCAAGTAGTAAAATGCTTGCCTGGCATGCTTGAGACCCTGGGTTCAATCCCCAGTACTGCAAAAAATAAGTAAGTCATTGGGGCTGGGAGTGTAGCTCAGTGGTACAAGACTTGTCTAAAGTGCAAAGCCATGTGTTCCATCACTGTGAAGATAAATAAAATAAGTCCTTATTTTATTGCAACATAACATAAGCTTCTTCAAGATGCTTTAGAATACAGTAATAGCAGTGCCAGTGGCTCACGCCTGTAATCCTAGCTACTCAGGAGGCAGAGATCAGGAAGACTGAGGTTCAAAGCCAGCCCCAGGCAAACAGTTCATGAGACTCCATCTCCAACGAAATGAGAGCAAAATGGACTGGAGGTGTGGCTCAAGCGGTAGAGTGCCTGCTTTGCATGTGCCGAAGTCCTGAGTTCAAACCCCAGTTCCACAAAATAAATAAACAAATAAGAAAACTGAAGTCACTCAAATCTAACCCCAAATTCTGAGAAAACCACTATACGCACCTCCTAGTCTTTTCTATGCAGTTACACAGATAAATATATGTGAGTGTATATGTATATAGACGTAATACTTATATAAATATGCTTTCATAACATATTCTTTGGAACATGTAGTTTTTTTATCTAATTTTCCCTGGTAAGCATTGTAGTATGGCATTTTGTTCTATTTTTTAATATTATTCTACATCTTTATTCAGATCATGATTTGGGGACATTTATATTGTTTATAAGCTGGGCGCTAGTGGCTCACGCCTGTAACCCTAGCTACTCAGGTTCGTGGTTCGAAGCCAGCCTGGGCAAACAGTCTGGCCTATCACAGAAAAGCACTGCTGGAGTGGATTGAGGTATACGTCCTGAGTTCAAGCCCCAGTACCACAAAAGAAGAAAAAAAAAATTTATAAGTTTGGGCTGGATTGTGGTACCAGGGAATGGAACCCAGGGCCTCCCGCATTCAAACACTCTATCATTGAGCTGTACCCCAGCCTGGACTGTTTTAAATCAAACTACAGAGACATTGTAGTCCATCTCTCTTATCCCTACGGGGTGAGCCCAGAAGTGAGATTACCAGGTCAGAGAACACTAATGCAGTTCAGGCTCTCATTTGAGGGGCCTAGCTCCTCTCCAGGAAAGCGGAGGAAACTCACATTCCTGAGGATGCACGTGAGTACATGGCGGGCCATCGCCCCAAGCGTGGACAGGTTTAGAGAAGCCCTAGGAGCACACACAGCAGGTAGGTAGCTGCAGCCCAGCTGGGGGTGAGAGGGCCTGGGTGCGCGGGGCAGCCTGCATACCTGAGCAGGAAGGTCGACGTGTCCATGACAATGTTGCTGGAGAGGGTGAAGGTCTCAGCAGTGACAAGGACGCGCACAGGGAGGTAGAGGGGCCTGGGGGGGGAGGGGGCGTCACATTTGGGCTGAAGCAGGCTCCTTATACCTGATGCCTATCCCTGCTACCCCTCTCCCCCACTACCTGTCCAGCCTGGGTACCTGTAGTCCACGGCGCAGGAAAACAGGTGTGTGTGCAGGACAGTGATGACCGTTGGGGGCAGGTAGCCCAGCACAGGGTCATCGAGCACGTCTAAGAACTCCAACAGCTTCAGAGACCAGGAAAGAAGGGGACAGTGAGGAAAGGCAGCTTTCTCCCTCATTTAGTACCCCTCCTGGCTTGGTCCAGTCTGGTACCCCATTTGCTGCCTATCAGTTGTCCACCATGTCTCTTGAGGGGGACTCCAGCCAAAGTCAGCTCCAGTCCAGCCCATGGTCCACACTTGGGCCACCCGGCTCTGTTTGACTTGCTCACCCAAACCAGAAGTCCACAGTCAGTGGGCCATGTGCCTTCTCAGGCTACCTTGCTCACCTGGGAATGCCAGCTCTGTTCAGGCAGGGCCATGTAATGACGCAGGGTAGCTTTGTGCAACCGCAGTGTCACCAGGAACTCCTGAGGGTAGAGGTTCATTCAGGACAGTGGGGAGCCCAGGCCCAGTAGGCACCAAGAAGCAGGTACCTGGCCAAGTAGCTGAAGGACAAGTAGGAAAGCTGTACCTTGATATTCTTGTGAGGGTCCAGGTGGATGCGCACAGCAGCAGACAGCATGGGGGAGCCCTGACCCTGGCCCTTGCGGCCTGAGGCTCCCCGCTCAGTCACCCCTTCCTCTGATGGGTAGATGGTTGGGGCCAGCTGGGCCGGGGGAGCAAAGCTAGATGGTTCCAGGTGACTGGGCTGCAGATAGTTGTCCACGGCCGCTGAAGAGGAATCTTGTGAGCTAGCTGACCCCTCCGCTCAGGGCCTGTCCCTCCTGAAAGCCCCCTACCCTGGCCCTAGATATGCAGTGGCACCCAGCCCCCAGCCCTCACACCTCGGTGGTAAAGTGTTGCCTTTTCGGCTTCCAGGCAGAAGTAGCCAAGCCCCGGCTGACTGTGGTACTGGGAGACACTGAAGATGGTGCCATGTTCTATATCCAGCACCAGCTCCCCGTGTGTGGCCTCCAGGCGCTTCCCAGCCTCATCCTGCGGACAGAATGTGTGCCTGACTTCACTGCTATGCCCAGCAGCTGCCACAACTGAGAACAGGCATCTTCAGGAGCCCTGGCCTGTGGGGCTACTCCGGCTCCTGTAGGCCCACAGCACTTGCCTCTTGCCCAAGGAGAAGAATTCCACCCCATCAGCCTCCTGGGGACCAAATGGTCCCCATTCTGCCCTGGGACTGGGGCTTTACATGGAGGAGGGGTAGTGAGTGTGACAGGGCAAGGGGGCTGGCAGGTGTGGGTCAGGGGGTGGTGGTGGGCACTGCTGGCCACCTGTGTCTCCTGCTTGCCACATTCCTGACCCAGGGATGCCTCACCTTGGCCTCACAGAAGGCTGTGATCCGACCTTTTAGCACTGTCACCAGGGTAGAGAAGGTACTCTGTGAGTGACGACTTGGGGGCTCAGGGACGGGAGCCTGGGGAGCACCTGATGTCCCCACTGAGAAGAACTGGGCATCTTCCTCATCTGAGTCCGAGTCTGGGGTGAGATTAAGGTGGCTGGGTGGGAAGTAGACCGGGAGGACTGGCCCAGCCCTGCTCACACCATTAGTCCTCACTCCAGCCCAGGTAGCGCACCCCTCTTACCCAGCTTAAAGGCTGACTTGCACATCTTGAAGCTGTCATGCCAGAAACCTGAGGAGCCAGGGAAGTCAGTGGGGTGAGTGGTGGAGCCAGGGGTGGGAAGCAGGTCCGCGGGCTCCCACATGAGCAAGTCGTTGTTGATCCTGTCACAGGAGGATGGATAGCAGAGGTGAGAGACGACAGGGCCCAGACTCTCACCCAGCCCTGTCTACCCCGTGTCTCCACCTGTTGTAGATGCTTTCGTAGACCTCTTTGCTGGGTAGGAAGATGTGGGCATTGGGCAGGATCAATTCCAGGCTGCAGCGGGACAGCGCCAGGGTCCGGCTCTGGAAAGTCCTCATCTCTTCAGGGTCTCCAGGGATTACCATCTGGACAGAGGGTGGGCAAAGAGACCTCAGCAGAAAAAAGCCTGTTTCTAGCTCCAGAATCTGCGCCTTGACCTCCAATCATTCATTAGTTCATTCATACACACATACATACATAATACATAAAAATCTATTCACCCATCCATCCATCCATCCATCCACTAATTCCTAGGAGCCCTTCCCTGCCAGGGATGTGTGATTCCTGTGTAGGATACAGTGCCTGTGGTTTGCCAGTCCTCCTTTAAGAGCTTCACAAATGTAAGGGCTGGCAGAGTGGCTCAAGTGGTAAGAGCGCATGTCTAGCAAGCATCAGGCCCTGAGTTCAAACCCTAGTGCCACCAAAAAAACCCAAAAAACCAAATGTGAACCCCTCTAATCTTCACAATGGCCTACCAGGCAGAAGCCCTTGTGTCCACTTCTCAGAGGAAGAAACTCATCTGTAGGCACCTCCCCAAGGTGACCCAGTCACTGAGTGGCAGAGCCTGCATTTGAACCTAGGCAGTTTAGCCCTGCAGGCCAAGAGCTTAACTGCCTCACAGCCCTCATCAATTTCAGAGAAGGGGATACTGAGGCCCACGTGTTCACTGGTGATAGACAGATGAGGTGGCCAGGTTCTGATCTTCCTGACCAGTGCATTTCCTCCCGACCTCTGAGCAGGGCTGGGTACTTCATATTCCCTCATCAGAAATAATGGTAGAAGTAAAATCCTCACATCATGCCCACCCCAGGTGTTCCTGTCATCCTGACACACAGTCACATAGGTGGCTTCCAGAGCAGAGTCCAGGGGGCAAAAGAGGTAGGGAGGCCCCAGGAAGAGGTGGGTCCAGGGCTTACCTCCTCCGTCTCATACATGGTCCTCTTGGAGGAGAAGGGCGAGGGCTCAGGCTCCCGCAGCTCGCATGGACTTTCAGTGGACATCTCCAGCTCCTCGCCTTTCTCTGTGGCTGTCTCCCACTGTGTGCCATTGGACTGGGGGTTCAAGGTCACCACTACCCTGCCAGGCATAGATTGTCACTGGCTGCAGAGCTCCTGGCACCTGGGCCTCAGCTGGCTTCCTGCCACCCCCAAGAAGCAGACCCTACCTCCCCAGCTATCCCTTCCCTACTTACTGGGGCAGGAAGTACTTGTGTCCAGTACTCTTGGGGTCTGGGGCTTTGGAGACCCGCAGGCAGGGGACGGGTGGCTTCTCCCCATCTTCGTAGATTCCTGGGGGGATGGGAGGGTGGGGTGTCACTGCTGCCCCTTTACTTTTCTTCCCCACTGCAGGTCAGGTCGTCACGTGTGGTTTTCAGTGGCTCAAGGGTAAAGAGTTCACTTTGCCCACTGCCCCAAAGAGAAGGTAGGGGCCTGTGCCAGGGCCTGCTCCAACTATGACCCAGCTCATTCCAGGTATCCCCAGGGGGCTCTTACCATGCAGGTCAGAGCAGATAAGTTCCAGGCGAGTGGAGCCTGGGGGTCCAGGCCCACTGCTAAGCTCTGACCGGAACTGGGGCTCACTCAGCTCCAGCCGCAGCTGCTCAGCCCGTACAGCCCGGCCTGCCCAAGGGTCCCGCTCAGGCCTCAGGTCAGCAATGGGGAAGCGCAGCCTCAGGGTAGCCCGGGGTGCTGAGAGCCGAAACACTGTCTGCTGCTCAGTGACTGGCAGGGGTTCTGTCTGTGGAAGGGTTAGAGATCAGAACTCCACCAAAACCCCAACCAATGTGGTCAAGTCCTGCTCCACACCCCAGCACGGCCCAGCAGGACATCTTACCAGCAGACCAGTGGCAGGTGGCTCAGGGGGTGTGGTGGCCAGGTGCAGCAGGGCAGCAAGCCGGTTCAGGGTCCCCAGATCCACGTCTGCTTGGAAGTCAGCCAGATCCAGGGCCAGTTCTGAGTGGCAATGGCAGGTAGCTGAGCGTCGGGACCGGCTCTATTTGGGGGTAAGGGTGTTCAGATCAGTAAGGGCTATGGGATGGGTGAGGGCAGGATAGGAAGGGGCTCCCTCAAGCAAAAACAAATCCTTAAGCCCACTCAGTGGTGGGAGAAGAGCTTAGGCAGGGGACCCAGGAGGGAACTGGGTGGGGGGAATTTTTAACATCCTATCATTTACTTAACAGAAATCACCAAACACTTGCCCCTCCCAGCCTCAGAGGCCCAGCGGAGGGCTGCCACATTGAGACAGGGAAGGGAAACCCAGGCTTTGAAAATGGCATGGTCAGAGCACAGAGATATGCAAGGGGCCCTGGGGGGGATGACAAGGGGTTGCTGACTGAAGCACAGGCCAAGGAGGGCCAGGACCGGAACAGGGGAGACACTGGCAGAGGCCAGGGTGGCATCAACACACTGTGGGAAGCAATCAGCTCCTCTCAGCCTGGAGTAGGGTGGGGGTTACCTTGGGCACCCGGCGCAGGATCTGTGTATGGCGCAGGTGAGCACAGGGCCGAGCTGAGGCCTGGGAACCCAGGTTACTAGAGAAACTTAGGATCTGGAATGGGGACATGGGAGGTGAGCAGGGTCAGGCTGGCTCTTCTGCCCCCCAACCCTTCTCTATCTCCCCAGGTCCCACCTCAGCCCTCACCTCTGTGTACTCAGGCTCTGAAGAGCCCCTGGGCCACAGACACTCCAGCACCTCCAGCTGCCCAAAGTGCACTTCTGTGCTGGTTGTCCGCCGGCCCCGGCTGCCTGCCCGCAGCTCCCAGGACAGCTGCACGGCCATGCCTGTGAGTCTATAAGAAAGGAAGTGGGTGTCAGAGGGTGAGTGTGGGGACTCTGAGAGTCTCTACAGATCCTTGCCTTGGGCTGGGGATCATACCGGACATGACTGCAGGGGCAGGCTCTCTGGAAACGTGGCCGAAGGTGGTGGAAGTCTCGAGACCCAAAAGGCCCATCCTTGGAGGCATCAAACTCAGCAAAAAAGTGAGTAGCGAGGTCAGGTGGTCCGGAAGATGGGGCAGATGTCTGAAGCAAGGTCAGGGTCACACCACCCAAGGTCATCTTCAGCAGCGAGTCAGGGCGCATGGTGCCCGGAAGGGGAGTGGGGGCTGCCTTGCCTGAGGGAACAGAGATTTCACAAGTGTTCCTGGGAACTCGTGGGTACTCTAGGTGGAGTGACAGTTGGTCATGGAGCTGGGGGCTGGGAAAACTCTGGCTAAGCTGGACTGTGGGAGGCCAAATCTGTCTCATTGTGTGGTCTGGAAGGGAACTTAGTTAGGCAGGGGTCATACCAAATTCCTCCTGCCTCCTAGCAGAGGCCAGACCTTTTGCTCAGGCTCAATTTAACCCTCTCAAGGCACTAGAAGAGGGCTGGCGGAGTGCTGCTTAGCAACTCTAGTGATAGAGCGCCTGCCTAGCAAGTGTGAGGCCCTGAGTTCAAACCCCAGTACTGCCAAAAAAAAAAAAAAAAAAAATCAAGGCACTAGAAGAACTGACTGATGGGATAAGGCACCAGACCAGCACCTGATCCACAATAAGCTCTCAAAAATATTGATTAAAGCATATAGCCTGATCTAACTGTATCCTTTTGTAGAAAGGGAAACTGAGTCTCAAAAAGTTAAGTGCTTGGTCAAGAGTAGTGACTCAGGAAGCTAGGCCCCATGCTTTGTATCACCAGCTTCCTGAGTTAGGTCCTGGGGAACTGAGATCACTGATGGTGGGTCTCCAGGCATTCTTGGGACTTCTTGCATGCATCTGACATCCCACTGTGTAAAAGTCTCTTCCAGCTCTCCTTTCCCCTGGAGACTTCCCAAGGTGCCTGACTCACCTGTTGTGTGAGCCAGGGCAGAGAGTCGACGGGAGGCCATGTTGCTGTGCACAGAGGAGCCCAGGTCTACATCAGAGAGGGAGAGCTCAGAGACGGCTGAGGCCACGCTGCTTGTAAGACCAGCCATGGAGAAGAAGAGGTCTGGAGGTGAACCAAAAGACGTCAGGGACAGACAGGCTAGGTCCAGGCTCTTGCACTCACACAAGCTGCCCCTCCAACCTGCGTTGGCCCTGTACCCACCAGTGCTGTCCAGGTTGAAGAGGGGGTTGGTCAGAGGGTCTGGGCTGATGGGCTCTACCACAGCGCCCGCCTGTAGCTGCTGGTTCAGATCCTGCTCAATCAGCCACAGGTCTTCAGCACCTAGTGGGCGGCTCTTGTTCAGCTTGTCAGCTAGATCTTTGGGATCTGTAGGAAGGATGACATTTCAGTCCAGGCTGGCTGACCATTCCCACCCCCAACACTCCCGGTCTGCCCAGAAGCCTCACCTGCAAGGCTGACAGCACTGAGCAGTACCTGAAGCTGTTGGAGCTGCCATGGGGTCAGGAGCAGGTGCAGGGAGCCCAGCTGTCCTGCCACTTCCAGCTGGGGGCAGAGAGACAGCCATGGTTATGCTTACCACTTAGTCCCTGAGAGCTGTTATCCAATTGCCCTCACTCTGGGTAAGTGCAATGCCAGTTGTCAGGCTAAACTCTGTTACCAACTAGCTGTATGAATCTGGCCACAACCTGACTGCTCTAAGCCTCAGTTACCAAGGTCATAATTTCCTTGACACTCCCTCTCTGGCCTGGGAATGATCAGCACTGCTGAGGATGGGTCTAAGATCGAGTGCACACACTCCTCCCGGGGGCCTGAGGACCCACCTTGGGGCCTGGGAAGGCCTCATTCTGTTTTATCTTCACCATCAGCTCCATGTACCCTGAGCAGCTGCCAATCTGTAAGGGGGGCTCTGGCAGTTTTACCTGAGAGGTAGGGAGTTGAGAAGATAGAGTCAGAGACAGTCAGAGGGATGGGAGGGCTGTCCGGAGCCTCAAGGATGAGGGAAATCAGTCAACCCACCTGTGAGGGGAACTCCTCAAAGTGCAGACGGACCCCTGCCAGCTGCAGCAATTTGTGCAGGAAGGCAGGTGGCTGGTGCACGTCCACAGGTGGTGCCTGGCTTGGGTCCCGCACTGCTTCATCACAATACTCCAGTCTGTAGAGAGGAAGGTCAACCTTTCTCTGGGCCACACCAGACCCAGAGCCCTTTTTCCACACAATGCTATGTTCTAGGGCCGCGGAGTTGGGCCTGCAGAGCTGTCCACCATAACCTGGCTACCATGGACTGCCATGTCCAGGCTTAGAGGCTCAGCCAGCCCTCTGACCCTTAAGTGTCTAACCTGGTCCTTGGGGACCTAGCCACTCTGGGCATACATCCTCTGTCCCTGGACACCAGTGCAGGTTCCCAACATAGCCCAGTTCTCCTATCCTACCATTCACCCAGGCCCACTCACAATCCCTGATGCTTCCCAGGAGCCTGGCGAGGAGTGGGGTGGGGGAGGGGCAGAGCCAGTGACCAGCTTCTGCACTCCTACCTTTGCACATGGACCTCTACAGCCATGCCAGGCTCCCCATCACCCGGCGTGTGCTCCACCCTCACGACAGTGTCCAGGAAGGTCACCTTGATCCTCCGCAGCACTGTGGGAGGTGTCTCAGGTCAGGTGGAGTAGAAAGAAGGGAAGTAATCTCCCATCTATGCAGCAAGGGAACCATGCTGCTGTCTGAGGCCCTTGTCCTAGAGGCCACGGAGGGGCCTGGAGCAGGATGGCCAGAAGGGGCCAGCTCACCAGTCTCAATGGTCTGGGCGAACATTTCCAGCCCCTCTAGGGGCTGTGGTGGCTCAGAGGGTTCAGGCAGTCCATCCCGCAGACACTCCTGAGCCAGCTGCAGGCTTGTGGTCATGCATGAACCCCAGCTCTGTGAGTCAGCAGCCCCTGGCCCTGTGGGGAGAAAGAGGGTCTCAGGAAAGGCAGGTTCAGGCAGCTCCTGGATGCCCAGGCCCACCTACCACCACCACTTGCCCACCCCTCACCTGGACCCTGGCGGGGCTGCAGGGTGAGTTGAAGGCCTGACACACGCACGGTGCAATGGTCTGTGAGCAGTGCAGCCCAGGGCACAGCCACCTCGATGGAGCCCACAAAGCCTTCTGCCAGCTCCAGTGGCCAGTCCATCGACTCCAGCACCTCATTCACAGACTGGGAGCAGTAAGGGGACAAAGTCAGCTCACTGAAGCCCCAAGTTCAGTTGCCTGCCACAGCCTTGTAGAGTCACTCTGCCTTGGAGAGCACCCTGTCCCTCTGTGTGCAGTCTACAAGGCTCTAACTGGGCTCCTGCTGTTCCTTAACCCTTCGCCCCACCATCAGAATGTGCTCAACCCTTCAAGCCAGCTCAAATGTTTTCCTCTTCATCAGTTCAAAAAGCCACTTACTGAGCACCTTCCATGGGCTGACATGGAGGCTGCATGGGTAAATAAATATCTTCATCCCCCAGCCTAGCTAGGCTGCAACAGGGACTCAAAGCAGACTAGGATAAAACTCAAGAGTTGAGCAGGAGAGCCTGAACTAAACCCTACCTGAGCACACGGAGGAGGTGAGAGCTGAAGGGTGAAGAGGAGACAGCCAGAGGACGGTAATGAGTGGTGGTGTGCTCCAGGCGTGGGAACAACAGGGGCACAGGCCTGGCAGAGGGGGTGGCAGCAGCCCACATTCACCAAGGACAAGAAGAGTTCAAGGAGAGAGGAGCTGACCTGAAGCCACAGGGGACCCCCAAGCCCAAGACATGTAGCCTAGCTAAACCTCTCTCTGAAGCACTAAGGCCCCAGTAAAAATGGCTGTGCTGGGGATGCACCTTGCCAGCCTTTTCCTGGTGACTCTGGGTGCTCTGTGTGGCATAACCAGAGAGGGCCTCTGTACACATTTGCTGGACCCGTCAATAAACTAGCCATGGTTGGGGAAACTGAGGCCTAGAAAGGAACTAGTATAGGCACCCTGTGTACTATGAGGTCCCTAAGGCAGGAACCCAAGCCTTTCTCCCCAACCCACCTGAGTGCCCAGGCATACAGCTGCTTTGGGGACTTTTAAGCCCATTAGCTGGGAAGAGGGTTTGGTTAGCAAAGGGCCCGCATCCTACCAGAGGCCAGGCTGGAAAGCAGCCTAGCTAGAAGCCCCATCGATCCCCAAAAAGGCAGGGCATGGAGGCATGGAAGTGTTTAAGGTGTGGGCCATCTTTCAGGCCAAGTAAGAGGCTGAGGTCAGAGAAGCCTCCCATAACTAGACCTCATAGAGAACAGGCTGGGAAGTGCCACTGACTCCCAATACACATTTGCTCCCAATTTGCTCAGGGGCAGGCCCCTGAGGCCAGCCAGAAATAGAGATGGCCCTGCCCCCATGCCTACTACCGGATTTGGACCTGCAGGGATGATCCAGTACCAGCCCTAGCTGGTGCTTCTAATTGGTGTCCCAGGTCAGCTGAGCTGTGAGTCAGGGCCCCTCACCCCTGGCCCCCAGCATCTTCCTCAGCCTCCTTCTTGCCTGAGGCCAGACCTCCACACCTTTCCTGGAGGACTGCCCAGAAGGCAGGGATGGCAGGTCCCAAGTCCCTCCCCAAACATGGGTTCAGTCAGTCCCACTCCTCCAAAATCAGGAAGTAGGCAGCAGCTGCAGTCACACGAGGTGTTGATCAACACAGGCTGACGCGGTTGTTGACATCCACACTCGGAGGGAACCCCACCCACCGGGCTCAGGATCACAGGGTCAGGGGGTCAGGGCGCATGTTCTACAGGTGCCCTCAGCAGGGCTCTAGACCCCCACTAGCCGTACTTGACCAGCTGCCGGGGCCCCAACTCTGTCACTGGCCTGGCCGCACTCCATCGCAGTCCCCCAGTCCCCAGCTCCCTCCTCCCTCCCACCCCCTCTGCCCCAGGGCACCCCCTGATCTTTTCAGCCCTCAAACTGGATGCGATTATACTGACACTCCAGGCAAGTGACATCCCGCTCCCCCGCCTGCTTCTCCCCCAGGAGGAAGAGGCAGGGACCCCTTCACTCCCAGAGTCTAGGAACTGAAGCCACCACGGGGTGTCTGACGCCCGGACAGGGCCCCGACTCCCCTGGCCTCTCCACGCCTGGTGCCTGGCCCTCCAGCCCGATCCTTTCGCCCGGAGCCTCAGTCGCTGCGCTCCGGCCCTCCGCACCTTCCCGGGCTCGGGCACGGCTCCTCACCCAGTTCTCCAGGTGGATATCCCGCAGGGCAACGCTGCCCTTGTACAGATCCAGGCTGAGCTGATCCAAGCTGAGGTGCTCCTGGAAGAAGTGACCCAAGTAGTGGTGCAGCAAGTAGCGGCAGACGCGCTCTTTCACACAGTTCGACCATGGCCATAGCCATCGTGACATCTCGGAGACCGCCGGGCCCGGGCCGCCTCCACTTGCCGCCTGCCGGGGATCCCAGTCCGGCTGCGCTGTTCACTAGAGCCCGCGGCTCGCCCCGCCGCTTCTCTCAGCACCAGGCCGCGCCCCCGGACGCCCAGCCACGCCCCCCACGCTCACTGCCATTGGTTATTGCAAAGGGCGAGGCCCACTGATTGGCCGCGGGGGGCGGAGTCTTCGGGAGTGAAAAATGGACTGGGCTCTCTGCAAGATACAGCGCTCTCAGTCATCATTTACGCTTGCGTATAAGTACTGAGTGGGAGGACCTTTAACCTCGGGCTACAAGCTCCGGGACGGCTGTTGTGGTAGGGACCAGTCCTGCAGAGGAATGCGCATGTGTAGACTCGTCCGCCTACTTTAGGTAGTTGGGAAGAATTTAAAGGGACAGTGACCCACCAAACTTCGCGGTAGGTTTCCCAGAGGAATAAAGTCAGTGTGAGATCTGCAGCGTGCATCTCAGAAACACGTGAATACACATTTGCATTTTACAAAGCGTTTTATCATCTTTTATCCCATTCAACTCTTATTTCGAGGCAGGGTTCACTATGTAGCTCAGGCTGGCCTTGAACTCACGATCCTCCTACTTCAGCCTTCCTAGTGCAGAGATTACAGGAGTGAGATTACAGGTGTGAAACACCATGCCCAGCTTCATTCAATTTTTTTTTTTTTTTAAACTCTAAAGTAGGGATTACTGTCACCACTTTACTGGTTAGAAAACAGGTTTACAAAGGTCGCCTAGCCCATCACCAGAAAGGTTTTCTCCACTCCTCACTAAGGAATGATCAGCAGATTAACTCACTCTCCCTTCCCTCTTCAACTACTCAGGCCTTGGGGCCCTCCCTGGAATAATAATAATAATAATAATAGCTTTTCGTAGCCCTAATCCTAAAATCAATAAAGAATGGATTCTACCTCCCTGGAGTTGGGATATATTGTTTGCTGCCGCCTCTGGGCTTAAAATCCCTTTTACATTTTTAAATGGTTGGGGAGAAAAAAAATCCAAGGAAGAATAACACTTCATGACATGAAAATCCTGTGAAATTCACATTTCAGTGTCCACAAATACAGTTTTAATGGAGCACAATCATAAACACCCTCTAGACCTGCTTTCTTGCTATGTGGTAAAATTGAATATTTGAGGCGGAGGTGGCAGAGGTAGGGTCTGCAAAGCCTGAAATATTTATTTTCTGACCTTGTACTGAGAAAACTTGCCCTCCAACAGTGTTGGCCACAAAACTTCTTTTTTCTCTCTCTCTTTTTTTTTTTCGTGGTACTCAAGTTTGAACTCAGGGTCTACACCTTGAGCCACTCCACTAGCTCTTTTGTTTGTGAAAGGTTTTTTCGAGATAGGGTCTCTCAAACTATTTGCTGGGGGCTGGCTTGGAACCTCGATCCTCCTGGTCTCTGCCTCCTGAGTAGCTGGGATTCCAGGCATGAGCCCCTGGCTCCAGGCGCCACAAGACTTCTTACATCACAGGAGAATTAAGGAACATTCATGGTCAGTTATGGTTCTAGTTTAGCTTTACTATGTATTTGAACATTATTTGGGTCAAATGCCAAAAATCATCTTGAATCATGGGCAACCAGCCATCCTGTCATTCCCCCCACCCCCTGCAGTTTAGATTAGGACAGTAGGCAGGGCAGCTCATTCCCTGGAAGGGATTGAGGAAGAGCCCCGGGCAGGGTGTGGGGGGGAAGGTGTCAGAGTGGCTCAAGTGGTAGAGAACTTTCCTAGCAAGTACAGGTCCCTGAGTTCAACCTCCAGTACTGCCAAAAATAAAATAAATAAATAAGAGAACTTGGGAAACTCTGGGAAGGCCCCATTCAGGGAGACAAGCTGGTATAATGGCTGTTCAGAAAATGTTTGTGTAATGAGACAAGAGATCTGCCTGTCTTCCTTGACATACCAGGGACAGTGATGTGCTCATTAATTGTGTATTAAATTAGCAATAATAAGGCTGGGTGTGTGGTACACATCTATAATCCCAGTACCTGGGAGGCTGAGGCAGGAGGAGCTCAAGTTCAAGTCTATTCTGGGCTATATAACAAGACCCCATCTCAAAAACCCAAAATAAAATAGTAGAAGTAATAGACATGTTGGGTAGCAGTGGCTCACACCTATAATCCTAGCTACTCAGGAGGCAGAGATCAGGAGGACAGGGCTGGTGGAGTGGCTCAAGTAGTTGAGTGCCTGCCTAGAAAGCATGAGGCCTTGATTTCAAACCCTGGTACCACCAAAAATAGAAATAAAAAATAAAGTAATAATAGATACCATGAATTGAGTTCATGTGATGTCCTAGGTCCTAGGCTTGTTGTTTTGTGAATTATCTCTTCTCTTCTCTGCATAAGCTCATAAGGGAGGCACTATTAACTGGCCCATTTTATGGTAGAGAAAACGGAGGCATATGCCCAAAATCTAAGGAGCAAGTGAATGAATACACTCCATTCTTCCAAAGGCAATGGGAGTGCAAGGGTTCATTCTTCTGGTGTCCAGGAAAGTGCCCAGTCTAGTAGGGGCATCCCATTCCTCTCCTGTGAGAATAGAGTGCACCATGTGGAAAGACTGGGGACACAGGGTCACTCTTATCTAGAGCCCTAGCCTTCCCTGAGGTGGCTGCTTCCGGAGTCCACTGGTCCGGGATCAGGCTGCATTCACATCTGTCTCTAGGGATTGGTGGCTGTGAGTTCATTCCTGAGACTGATTCCCAGTGCAGTGTGTGCCTCCCAGCCCAGCATTAGACAGGACTGCAAGGGGACACAAGGTCAGTCTGCCACCTTCCCCAGGACCTTACCTAACTAACTAATAAACTTCGAATGGTCATCCACCACAGGGCCCAGGCAGGCCTCGGAGTAGGAACTAACAAGTGAATACAAAATACCGGGGACTGATGGCTCATACCTGTAATCCTAGCTACTTGGAGGCAGAAATCAGATGATTGTGGTTCGAAGCCAGCCCCAGCAAATAGTTTGAGAGACCCTATCTCAAAAAAACCCATTACTCAAAAGAAAAAAAAAAAAAGGGTTGGGAGTGGCTGAAGTCCCCGAGTTCAAGCCCCAGCACAGCAATACAAACAAACAAATACTGGCAGAGTAAAGGGAACAACAGTCTGTTGGGAGGGAATGTGGTGCTGGGGACCCCGCTCATGTAAGAGGAGCTTAAACTGCTTTTGCTGAAAACATCTGATTCTTTCTTGGGCCCACGAATTAACTAATAACAGGAGAAAAGCATGGCATCTGTCCTCTGTTTTTCCATTCTCTCTGCAGTCACCCTGCAACCACCTTGGATTCCAGGAAAGATAGAATGATAACATCTTCATAACAAGGGAGAGAAATGATCCCAACAGTAGCCCTTTCTCAGGATGGACCGCCTGCCAGTTGACAATAAATCCAGATACCAACTCTGAAACCTCTCCCAGAACAAGAATTGAGATAAGGAAAAACTAGAACACATCTGTGACTGAACTGTTTAACTATGCATACCTTTGTCCCCTGACCCCAGTTCTTTGTCTACTTAAACCTTTAGCTCATGTCTGTACCACGAAGATGGCTGAAGATGAGCTGAGTGCTTACTTTGCCTCTTCCCACAGCATGTCCCAAGGCATGAAATAAATCTCCGTTCTCTGCTTTCACCATGCCTCTTTATTTGGTATTTAGAGGCAGCTGGCCGGACCTGGCATATGGAATCTCAGGATTTTGGGCCTTGGTTTCACTGGGCGTTTCAAGTTCAGCAGTCCTAACAAATACACTGGCCCTAGGCAGTGCACTGCAAGACTTCTACTGGAGGATGCAACCCCAATAAATTCCAGGTGCTGAAGGATGGGGCCAGGGGGAGGGCCAGGCTTTGTCTTGGAGTTACCTTAGATTAGGTAGAAAGGCCTCAGGAAAACTGCTCCAGGCCTCAGGGGCTAAGCAGTGTGTTTCTTCCCCCAAGGATGGCCTGCGTGGTACCACCCTCCAGGATCTTCCTTTGTGAGATCCCGATCAGGATGCTTTTTTTTTTTTGAATGGGACTGAGGTTTGAACTCAGGGCTTTTCACTTGCAAAGCAGGCACTCTACTTGTGCTGGAGACCTCAAGAACTTTTTTATAATCCTAGCTACTCAGGAGGCAGAGATCAGGAGGATTGTAGTTCAAAGCCAGCCCTGGAAAATAGAGCAGGAGACCCTATCTTAAACCCATCACAAAAAAGGGCTGGTGGAGTGGCTCAAGGTGAAAGCCCTGAGTTCAAACCCCAGTACCACAAAAAAAAAAAAAAAAAAAAAAAATTTCCTGGGCTGGCCTTGAACTGCAATCCTCCCAATTTCAGCCTCCCTAGTAGCTAGGATTACAGATGTGAGTCACTGGTGCCTGGGGGCTGCGGCTCTTGACTTGATCCTTGGTAGGGGATGGATTTTATTTGAGGGAAGGGCTTCCCAGGAGGAAGATAGGCTGCCATAATGGTGAATGGAGCTGTAGGGAGGAGGTATCTATGAAGATGAGGAACAGGGCGTCTAGGCCAAAGGAGTTCTACAGAGTAGCATGGGGCAGTCAGGAACACAGCTGGATCTGGACACACCTGAACAGAGATATTTCTTTCAGGAGTACACTAAAAACCGTTGAATTGTACAACTAAAAGGGCTGATTTTTTTTTCTTTTAGTTTTTGCTTTGTTTTGAGTATATTTCTCTATCACAATAATAATGCATTTTGTTTAAATTGTGGTAAAACACACATAATACATAGTTTCTCATCTTGTGTTTCCAAGTGCTGGGTATCAAAATCAGGGGCTGCCTCATGCTAGGCAAATTCTTCACTACTAAAATACATCCCCAACCCTAAAATTTACCATCTTGTTTGTTTTTTGGTGGGTCTGAGGTTTGAACTCAAGTTTTGTGCTTGGAAAGCAGGCATTGTAATACTTGAGCCACACCTCCAGTCCATTTTGCTCTGGTTATTTTGGAGATGGGGGTCTCTCAAACTGTCTGCCAGGATTGGGCTAAAACCGTGATCCAATCTCAGCCTCTCAAATAGCTAGGATTACAGGCACGCACACTGGTGCCCAGCTGTTTTTTGTTTGAGACAGGGTCTCAATATGTAGCTCAGGCTTGGGTTGAACTCACAGTCCTCCTGCTTCTACTTCCCAAGTGCTGGGGTTACAGGTATGTGTCACGATGACAAGCATTTTCCATCTTTATTTTTTCTTGGTGATACTGAGGTTTGAACTCAGGGTCTCACGATTGCTAGACATGTGTGCTACCATTTGAACCATTCCACAAGCCCTTTTTTGTGATGGGTTTTTCTAGATAGTTTCTTGCAAACTATTCGCCTGGAGGCTGCCCTCCAACAGTGATCCTCCTGAGTAGCTAGGATTATAGGTGTGAACCACTGGTACCCAGTAGTTTTTGCCATCTTCTTTTTTTTTTTTTTTTTGTGGTACAGGGGCTTGAACTCAGGGCTTTCACCTTTTAATCTTTTTTTTTTTTTTTTGTGGTACTGGGGGTTTGAACTCAGGACCTCCTACTTACTAGGCAGGTACTCTATCATTTCAGCCACTCCACCAGCCCCAGGGCCTTCACCTTGAGTCACTCACTCTGCCAGCCCTTTTTGTGATAGGGTTTTGCAAACTATTTGCCCAGGCTGGCTTCAAACCATGATCCTCCTAATTCCAAAATGGGTGAAATTTAAGGTATGTTCATAGTATGCCAATGAAGCCATAAAAAAGCAAAGAATTTTGAATCCTGTGCCCCTCCCTCCAGTTGACCTTGTGTCTATTTTGAGACTTAGTTTAAATGCCACTTCTGGAGCCAGGGGGAGAGTGCTTTGCTAACATACGCAAACCCTCGGCTTCCGTCCCCATAAAACAACAACAATAACAACAAATGCCACTTTTTCCAGATGTCTTATGCCTCTCCTCCGCTTTTCAGTCTCCCTGTCCTTACATAGGTCACCTTCATTGTATAGAGCATCTACCCTCCATGGTTGGTCTGGTCTTAAGACCAGAGCACAGGGGGTCCTGTAGAGAGAGATTGGATCCAGCTGGTCTCTGATTTCTGCTTTTGATGACAGGGTGTGCCACCTTGGCCAAGGCACTCCTGTCTGGGGCTCTGGTCCTGGCCTGGCTATAGGAGGCTATGTGGGTCTGTTCTCCCTAACTTAGTATACAGGGTTTGAGAAAGGCTTCACCTTCTAAGCCTGGGAGGTGGGCAAGTAGATTATGGTTTCCCATTTGGCAGGTGAAAATGCCAAGGGCCAGATGGGCAAGGCCTGTTGAACTTCAAGAGCAAGGGGAGCTGTGGCCAGGTCCTGTGATCCAGTTCTGAATCCCAGCCTGGCTCAACTGCAGCCCTCAGTAAAGTCTTCCCGGCACCCAGGTTTCTTCTGCAGGGTCCAAAGCAGTGTGGGGCATACTTTGGAAAGGGCCCTAGCCCCCTCTGTGACTTCACTATATAGGCTCAATACCCTCTCCTGCTTCTTGGACTAGCCATCATTCAGGCAAAACTTCTGGGTGGATTTTTTACAGCAGTTCAGGGGAATTAGGGTGTTGGAGCCATGATTCTAGCAAGGGGGCCCAGGACTGCAGGTTGGGACCTTTGGGTCAGAATGCCAAAATCCTGGAATCCCAGCAGAACCTCGGATACCCAGCAGCAGAATTTTGATCAAGAGCTCCCTCCATAACACATCTTGGGGCCAAGGGGCTGAGGGGGTTCAGCTGACTGAGTCGGGGCAGCACCAGCGAAACACCTGCTCATGCTTTGCCACTCCAGGGCTGGCCCTTTAAACCACAGACCATGATGTCACTGTAGACAGTCAGGGAGGGGAGGGGGACTGCAGGCCTGAGAATGGACTGCATTTCCCAGCACCCTCTGGTGAACCACACCCCTCCCAACAGGCACTGACTCGCTGCAGACTATTAACCACTCGAGTGCCGGTTGTCAAGGGGTTTTGGAAGTGTCTGTGTAAGTGGGGTTCCTATGGGTATGGCCTGGGGCTAAATGGCTCACACCGAATGAGTGGGCCCAGGATAGCATGCTGGGCCTCTTTTCTGCCAGGGGTCTGGCATCGCCCCCAGTCCTGGGGCAGACTCTGGCGTCCTCCTCTTGCCCTACGCAGTCACCCTTCCAGCATCCAGAAATCCAGCCTCCGCCGGAGCACGTGTCTCTCAGCTCTCAGGCTTCGAACGCCTCAGCCTTGGCTCGGAAGTCTGGAGTCCACCCTCCGGTGTTACCCGCTCTGTTGGGTCGTTGCCTTTAAACAAGGCGGGGACTACATTTCCCAGAGGCCCCGGGGCCTCCCTGACGCAGCGTCCCCCCCCCCCAGCCTTGGGGAGGTGCGGGCCGGGCGGGGGGAGGTGACTTGATGTCATCCTAAGCAGCTGGGCGGCGGGTGCCGGTGCGCACAGAGCCCGGGCTCCCGCTGCGCTGCGCCGCGCTGCCGGAGTCCCGGGACGTCAGCCGAGGCCCGCGCGCCGCCGGGGCCAGCCCAGAGCCCGCCCAGCGCCCGGCCCCCTCCCGGGGCTGAGCTGGGGGCATGCTCCAGCCCCCCCGGAGTCCCGGAGAGGACCCAGGAGCGCCGCCGCCCAGCCCCAGCGCCCCGAGCGGTGGATCCGCAGCGAAGGAGCCCTGAACGGCTGTCCCCTCCCCGCAGGCAGCCCCGAAGGGTTCTGCGACCAAAGTCTGGGTTTCTGAGAAGTGAGTGACTCCCCCCTCGCCACCGCGTGAGATTTGGGGGCCAGGAAGAAGCTGAGGTGGGGAAGATGCTGGGGTCTAGGAGGGGTTGGCACAGAGATAGGGCCCCAGTTCTTGGATGAGTCCACTGTGGCCGGCGTTAGTGGAGCAAGACGGCCCTATTTCCTAAGGAAGTAGGGATGAGGAACAGAGATCCCATTCTGAGTAGGGGGCTGGCTTGGGGGGATAGGCCCTATGTTGGGAGGGGCTATTTTAGAGCCTGGGTCCTTTCCTGTGGGAGAAGGGAAGAACATGCCCATGATGGGAGGGAGCTGCACCCCTGTTTTGGGGACTAGGCACCCAGCTGCATTGCACAGGCTTGTCTCTGGAAAGAACTGATGGCTCTCTCTGTCTCTCTTGCTGACCTTTCTGCCCTGACTCATAAGAGCCAGCGTGGGAACCTTGACTGGACTCTTCTGGACTCCAGGAAAGACCTAAGGCCTCAGCTGACCCCTTTCTACCTTGCCTGCCCCCCAGGACTGGGCAGTTGCCGAAGGTCCTGGGGGGGGGCCAGGACTGTCGTTGTGCCGCCCCCCCCCAAGCCGGGCAGGATGGGCCCGAGTTAGTCTGCCCTGCCTCACCCAGCCTCCTCCAGGCCCACAGGGAACCCCAGGAGTTCTGAACACTTGATCTGCTACCTGCCCACCATGGAGACGAAACTGCCCCCTGCAAGCACCCCTACCAGCCCCTCTTCCCCAGGGCTGTCGCCTGTGCCACCACCTGACAAGGTGGACGGCTTCTCCCGCCGTTCCCTCCGCAGGGCCCGGCCCAGGCGCTCCCACAGCTCCTCTCAGTTCCGCTATCAGAGCAACCAGCAAGAGCTCACGCCACTGCCCCTGCTCAAAGGTGAGCCACTGCTAGTACCAGTGAGCCTTGGAGGGGACCAACAAGGGATGGGAGAGTGAGACACAGCTGACAGCTGCCATCAGAGGGAGTATGGATGCCCTTCTAGGCTAGGGAATTCCATCAGAACTGACCCACAGCCCTCCAGTCCTCTGCTGACGCATGGCCTGACTGGCCTGTCATCCCTGGAGGTGGGGCATCTGGAGGTGGAGCCACCTTGGGGGCAGGCCAGGGCCAAGGTGGGGCCCACAGCCTGAGTTCCTGGAGGCCACTATCAGCCCAGCCAGCTGCCCGGGTCCTGGAGCAGGTGCTTGGTGTGGCTTCCTCTGATCACCACATAGCCCTCACCCTCACCGCTTACCCGCTTCTCTATTTCTGGCTGGTAGATTGGGGTGTAGAGTTTGCTCTCTGCACTAGAGCATGGGACCTGGGGGCGGCAGAGGCTGCCTGGAAAGTCAGCCCCAGAGATAGGGAGATTCACCCCAGCCCACAGCTTTGGCAGCTGTGGCCCAGTCTTGGCCCTGCTGTCCCTTCCCCAGATGTACCAGCCTCTGAGCTGCACGAGCTGCTGAGCCGGAAGCTGGCCCAGTGTGGGGTGATGTTTGACTTCTTGGACTGTGTGGCTGACCTAAAGGGGAAGGAGGTGAAGCGGGCAGCATTGAATGAGCTGGTGGAATGTGTGGGGAGCACCCGGGGTGTCCTCATCGAGCCTGTCTATCCGGACATCATCCGCATGGTGAGCACCGGTCCAGCCTCTGGGGACTGCTTAGGGGACACGTGAATCCTACTGACCTGCCTACAAGACCCCTGTGCAGAGAATACACTGTACTCTTCGGCTTGGCCTCAAGGCTCATGTCTTCCAACCCATCGAGCCCCACTTCTGTCCAGCACCCACTCATGATTTCCTCATCTCCGTACCTTTGCTTGTTTGACTTGAGGTTGGGGGTGCCCTTCCCCCACACCACTTGCCTTCCACGGCCTGGCTCAGTGCTATCTCTGCCAGGAAGCCTGTTTCAATGCTCAATCCAGAAGTCTCCCTTTTCTTGTCCAGAATACATGTGGACCTCACTGTTTGCAACCTTACCATTCCTACTGGCTGGGGTATGTCCCATTCACCGACAGGTCTCCAGTTAGGTGTACAGGTGATGAATTGGTTGCTGGAGCAGGTGCTGAGGCTGACCCAGCACCAGCACCTGGGTTTCTGCCTTCAAGGGACAATCCTAAAGAACCCTGACTCTGCCCCCCTGCCCCCAGATCTCAGTGAATATCTTCCGGACCCTGCCGCCTAGTGAGAACCCTGAATTTGACCCTGAAGAGGATGAGCCGAACCTTGAGCCTTCGTGGCCACACCTGCAGGTGTGAAGGGCTGGGGGAGGCAGGCGGTCTGAGGGGCTGGGACAGGGTCTGCTTAGCCCCTAGACTGTTGGATGAGGGGTTGCAGGGTGGGCGGAGTGGTTGAGGTGGTGACTGAACGCACCTTTCTTTCTGCCCTCCTTTCCCAGCTGGTATATGAATTTTTCCTGCGTTTCTTAGAGAGCCCAGACTTCCAGCCCTCTGTGGCCAAGAGATACGTGGATCAGAAGTTTGTCCTGATGGTGATGTGGGAAGTCCAGGCTGGGTGGGGCAGGGGCAGGCTCTCTGAGGGGCATGGGATAGGTTGGGAGTGACCGGGGTTGACTCCTCACCTGACCCCTGATCTTGGGTACCGCAGCTCCTGGAGCTGTTTGATAGTGAGGACCCTCGAGAGCGTGAGTACCTCAAGACCATCTTGCATCGGGTCTACGGCAAGTTCCTGGGTCTCCGGGCCTATATTCGCAAACAGTGCAACCACATCTTCCTCCGGTGAGGGCTGCCAACCGCCCGGCAGGGCCGGGGAGGGAGGAGAAGGGCGGTGTTGAGGAAGACAGGAAGACAGAGGCCCAGGCTGCAGGGCTGTGGAGGGTTCGCCATGTTTACCATGTTTTCTTTTTATGACATGATATTGATTATACAAAGCCTGCGAAGTCAGCAGAGAATGGGTATTTATTTACATTTTATAGATGGGAAAATAGAGTCCAAAAGAGTAGTTTACAGGGATTAGGGCAGTCTCGGGTAGCCTGGAGTGGAAATCTGATCCTTACCATACTGGCCTGTAAGCATTCAAAAAGTGATTCTTTTTGCAAACATGTTTTGAGCACAACACTCACTGGGTGTTGGGGGCCTGCATAGTCTTATAGTTGAGAGTGGAGTCAGAGGGCCTGAATTTGAGTTTGGTACCAGTATTTGGGGGAAGTTGGGAAAACCACTTAAGTCCTCCCTTAGTTTCCTCATCTTTGAAATGGGGATGTTACCGTTCAGAGACCAACTCTAGGTGAAAGGAGGTAATGCCTCCAAAGCATGGGGTATAGCCGCCAGCTCAAGGTGGGGACTCTGAAACATTAGCTCTTATTGTCATTAGCAACAAAGTAGGGAAGACATGATCCAAGTCCCTAGGAGCTCGGAGTCCGTCAGTTTCCCTATTAACTGTGGGGAGAGTGGCCTTTAGCCACTGAGTCTTGACTTCTTCATCTGTGTAATGGCCTTAATACGCCCAGCCTCCCAGGAGAATTCTGAGAATTGCAGGGTACAGAGTAGACATCTGAGGTGTTTGTCACTGCTGGGTTGGCTGCATGAAGAGTGAAGGTTGTAGGTCAGGTGCCTGCTGGCTTCCTGGGCATCAGGTAGGGTGTGCTGGGGTCTAGGAGGAAGATAGAACCTGGAATGTTGCATAGGAGAGGGGCTGAGCCGGAAGTCAGAGAAGCAGAGGTGGCCACACTGGGAAGGGCATTTCACAGGTGGGCACAGACTCAGTGGGGCCCAGTTTGGGGCACTGGGAAAGGAGCATGGCCAGGGAGAGTTGAATGAGTGCGCAGGTTGGGAAAGGTGACAGGCAAAATGGCTCATGGGGTGCTGGACTGACCCTGTTGCTCCCAGCCATCCGCACTCTTCTCTTTCTTTTCCAGGTTCATTTATGAGTTGGAGCACTTCAATGGTGTGGCTGAGCTGCTGGAGATCTTAGGAAGGTGATTCTCTTTGGGCCTCAGCTGGAGCTCCGGGCTTGGGAGGAAAGACTGGGGCCTAGTTAGTTGAGCCTTGCTTCTCTCTTCTGCCCCCTCGAAAGCATCATCAATGGCTTTGCGCTGCCCCTGAAGACCGAGCACAAGCAGTTCCTGGTTCGTGTCTTGATTCCACTGCACTCCGTCAAGTCGCTGTCTGTCTTTCATGCCCAGGTAAGGCCCAGGCCTCGTCCTGCTGCGACAGGTGCTTCTGACAGTCAAGGCTGCCACTAGAGCTAGGAAGTCAGCATGACACTTCAGGGATCTACTTCCCATCTTTACTGACTGTGTCCTGTCTACCTTAGAGAATTTCCACTGGCCCTTTAAGGCTAATCTCAGACATCAATTAGTATATGCTACCCTCCACAGCCCCATCCTCTCTACCTGCCCTCTGTAGAATGAAACTCCCTCCTGCCGTAGTCCCGAAAATTACGATACAGAAATCTATCTATGGACCCTTTTGCAAAATTGATAAGGGCAGTTTGCTATTTCCTCTGTATTCCCTGTATCAGAGCATGGTGCCTTGTATGTCCCAGGCACCAGTATGTGCTCAGTGAACAAGAGAATGATAGACAGTGACAAATGCCTGACCCCTTGTCCTGGGGGTGGCCAGTCCTTGGCACCTAGCCCCTCCTGACCCAGTTTCCTTCTCTCCATTATGCCCCCTGCAGTTAGCATACTGTGTGGTACAGTTCCTGGAGAAGGATGCTACCTTGACAGAGCATGTGAGTACCCCTGGGAGGGACAGTGGGCCCCTTAACCTGCAGACCTGACTCCTGCCTCACCCCACAGGTGATCCGAGGGTTGCTCAAATACTGGCCCAAAACCTGCACCCAGAAGGAGGTATGAAGAAAGGCTTTGAGGCCCACCAGAGGGAGGTTGGGAGGGCTCAGCTTCCAGAAGGCAGGTGTGTGCGTGCGTGCGTGTGCATGTGTGCGTGTGTGTGTGTGTGTGTGTGTGTGTGTGTGTATGTGTTGGAGATGATGTGAGCTCTATCCCTTCCCCCCCCCACAGGTCATGTTCCTGGGGGAGATGGAAGAGATTCTTGATGTCATTGAGCCCTCCCAGTTTGTGAAGATCCAGGAGCCCCTCTTCAAGCAGGTGGCTCGCTGTGTTTCCAGCCCTCATTTCCAGGTATGGGACAGGGACAGGCAGCAGTGGGAGCAGGGGTATAGCTTAGCAAGATTACTCAGTTGACCTAACATGGCTCCTCTCTCTTCAGTTCTTCGTCCCATTCTGAGTCTGATAATAGGGAGACACTGGGCTTAGAGTCAGGAGACCTAGAGTCAGTCCTCACATCTGCCTTCTACTGCTGAAAGGCCTAAGACAAACTACTTCATCCCTCTGAATCTAACTCTGTTTTTTCATCTGTAAAACGGGCCAATGACAATCTCTTGCAGAGTAGTGATGAGGACTGAAGAGGTCATGACTGTAAACTTGTCTGATAAACTGAACCAGAATGAGATGGAGTGTTCTTTTTCTCCTTTTCTTAGTGGCCTTAGATTTCATTAGTCCCATCTTAGGACATAGCCTGGCTTCCCACACCGTCCCAGTTGTCTGTTAGCTCATGCACAGAGCCTCCCCATTATGAAGTCATTTCTTCCTAATCGTGATTCTGGTACTTCATTTTATTAAACATCTTAAAGTCCAATAGCTCATTCATCCTGACAGTCTGGAGGAGATATTACTAGCCCCATTTACAGACCACACATCTGAGGCTGAGAAATCAAATGCTTCATCCAAGATCACAGGGCCATAGTGGAGGCTGTAGTGGAATTAGGTTTTGCCCTGTATTAGATTCCAAACCCAAAGCTCTTTGTTCTTCATGTCATTCCCTCCGTGGGTCAGATAAGCCCTTAGGTTAGAGTGTGCGCAGGTTAGGGGGTCTGGGTTTTGGGGTAGGATTGGATACCAGACCTTGCTACTCCAGGCCCACTCTACTATCTTGCCTATCCCAGGTTGCAGAGCGGGCTCTGTACTTCTGGAACAACGAGTATATCCTGAGCCTCATTGAGGACAACTGCCACACTGTGCTGCCTGCTGTGTTTGGGACCCTCTACCAAGTCTCCAAGGAGCACTGGAATCAGTGAGTTGTCCAGGCTTGGAGATGGGGCCAACCCAGCTCCTAGGATTGCTCCTAGCTGAAGAGGGTCAGAAAAAGTGTCAGGATGGCAAGGGGTGGTGAAGAGCAGGAAAGTGTGCAATGCTGTGTATCTGGGGACAAGGATAAGCAGAATGCCAGAGAGGGAGTTGGGGCCACACTGGCGTTTTAAAAATCTCACCTCACCCCTACCTTCACTGTGCCAAGAACCATCGTATCTCTGATCTACAATGTGCTCAAGACCTTCATGGAGATGAATGGAAAGCTGTTCGATGAGCTCACAGCCTCCTACAAGCTGGAGAAGCAGCAGTGAGCACTGGAGGCTGGGCATGGGGGAAGGGGAGAAAAGTGGGCAGGAGGGAGTATAGAGGACAGACCCAGCGCTGTGTGCTCAGATGTTCAGTCCCTCCCTCACGTTCCTGCAAGTGTCGGCCCCATGCCCAACTGCCCACCACATCCTCCCGACAGCCTCCCCAGTTGCCTTCCAGGGACTGACCTGCTCTGACTCCCTGAGGCACACCCCAGGCAAGCGGGTTCATCTTCCCATCTTTTCTCAGTTCTCCCCTAGGCAGAGGGTTCCTACAGAAAATGGCTCTGTTTGACCCTCTTTGCAGTGGGGTAGTGGTGAGGGAGGGGGCCCCAGGAGGGAGAAGCTGCCTCACCCTCTCTCTCCAGGGAGCAGCAGAAGGCTCGGGAGCGTCAGGAGCTATGGCAAGGCTTGGAGGAGCTGCGGTTACGCCGGCTACAGGGGACCCAAGGGGCCAGGGAGGCCCCCCTCTCACGGCTTACACCGCAGGTGGCTGCCAGTGGGGGTCAGAGCTAGAGCCCCCAGAAGGGGAGAAGCAAAGTCCAGAGCCATCAGTCCCTCCATCCCTTCTCCTGCCCAGGGCCCAGAGGGGCACACACCTACCCCTGGCCTTGCCAGAGTGGCTCTGAGGACTCCTTGCTGGCCCCATGTGGGCAGCTTTCACTAGGGGAGACGAGAAGGCGAGATGGTGGTCTTGGCAGCAAAACTCCCAGGCCCTTGTGGCAAGACTTGACCAGGGCAAACTTGACCAGGAAGCTGCCATCAGGGATCTTCCCCTGCCCCGCAAAGCCGGGCTCCAGCTGCAGGCAGGCTCCCACCCCAGATCCCAACCTGGGGCAAGGGCCCTTAGCACCTGGCTGCCCTTGCCTCTGGCTGGGTCTACAACTTTTCTCACCCCTAACATGGGGCCCATGGTCTATTTATTCTGCCCAGCTCACCCTCAACAGACACTGTCCTGGCCCTGGGATGTCCTCCTTCCCTCCTCTCCCTCACTCTGTACTTCCTTATCCCCTTTTTATTTATTGGGCAGGGGGAGGGGTAAGGGGACAGGCAGGAAGAGATTTACAGTGTCCTGGGGTAAGGGGGTCACAGAACTCATGGTCTATCCCCCTTCCCCTGGCTGGGTGGGCAGACTTAATAAA
The DNA here is from genome assembly GCF_047511655.1 of Castor canadensis. Taxonomy (NCBI): domain Eukaryota; kingdom Metazoa; phylum Chordata; class Mammalia; order Rodentia; family Castoridae; genus Castor; species Castor canadensis. Next base: position 202,051,602 of record NC_133386.1, read on the forward strand.
GAGAGAAACTCAAGAGATGATTGCTTTATTTAGGGGTAGGAGCAAAGAAAAAAAGTGAAGTGATAAAAGACTGGTTAGAAGGACCAGGTCATGACCAGGTCATTTTTAGGAAATGACCATCACAAAATCTTAAGAGGGTCAGAGCTGGAGTAGCCCTCCCCCCATTTGTAAAAACCACATATTAAGTCACGGGGCAGGACTGAAGCTCCTTCCAGTGACTAGTAGCGTGAGAGGCGACACATGTCACATTGGCAAGCCCTGGCTGTGAAGATCTCCAACTCCCCCCGTCGGTTCCCCACACACTGCAGCCACACCTTCACCTGTAGGAGAGGGGACTCACATTCTGTCCCATTCTTGGCTACCTTGGATCTTGCCCACTGGCTGTCTACCCCAGTATCTTCCCTCTGTGCTTGGACCCCTCACCTTCTTTAGGCTGCTGATGGTGCAGCACTGAGAGACAGAGGTGATGTTGTGTCGATAGCCACTAGCCACCAGCACAGAGTACCGAGAAGGGAAGGCGCTGGACTCACAGTGGCCCACACAAGCCTGTGCCACATGGGACCCCTGGCAGGTGCCCTGGCGGTCACTTCGCACTGTCACGTTGAAGGCTGGAAGGAGACAGGCAAAAGGTCTGGGAAGGCTTGCCCTGGCTGCTGTTGTCTTTGCCTTCTTGTGTGTCCATGCAGGATGCTGCCTGCCCGCAAGTCCAGTCTGTCAGCTCTTCTCCCACCCACAACGTACTCCTAGCCCTCTGGCCCTAGAGTTACTCACGGTGCAAGTGGCAGCCTGGGATGGCTGTCTCCTGACCTTGGCCTTCAGTGACTGCCAGGACCAGCAGGCAGAGGAGCAGGGCTGAGGGGGACTCCATGGCATCTGGAATGCAAGTGGGTGGGTGTCTCTAGTAGGCATGCAGGTATGGAGGGGCAGGGTTCTTTAAGTACTGCATGCCTCCTGGTGAGTGGGCCAGGCTGGTGGGTGTGATAGGTGAGGTGTGCCTGAGTGGGGCTGTCTGCCTTTGAAGGAGTGTGTGTGTGTGTGTACATGTGCACACATTTGCCTCCCTGCGTGGGTCACTCTGGATGGGTGAGTAGCTATCTCTGGATGGGACTTGTGTGCATCAGCCCTTTGTACAGTTTCTCCCCTGGAATTTCCCTCACCATTGGGGCCACACACATCTTCCCTCCAAGTGCCTCATCATGGCCTGCAGAGCCCTGGCCCACATCCCTGCCCTCCAACCTCACCAGTCCAGGTGGGAACAGAGCAGCTTGCAGACTCCCAATGCCTCTTGCTGGCCTCCAGACTGGTGCAGGCTCTCCCTTGCAGGCTCCCAATGCCTCCTGCTGGCCTCCAGACTGGTGTGGGCTCTCTGGACTTTTATTTGCTGGTGTTTTGGGGCCACGCCCTCCTGGAGATTGGCTTTCAGGCTGCCTCCCAGCCTGAAGCCTCAGAGCAGTCCCACCTGGGGATCCTGATCTGAGGTGTGGTCCTCAGGGAGTGGCCTCTGCTACTTTTCTCTATCCAAAAGATTGCTTATGATGGAGGACTGGGGGAAGTGAGATGTACAGAAGAGTCCAGGAGCAGGCCTAGTGTGCGGTGTGTGTGCAGCTGGGAGAGGGCTGAACTGTGGCTATCTGGATTCTCTCCTTTGCCTGAGACCTTGGACAGGACACTTTCCTGCTAAGACCCTTGCCATTCCCAGTCTTAAAACTACTAAACTCTTCCTGTCCGTCTCTTTTACCGACTGCAGAAGAAAGGTATTGGAGGAGATTCTTAGGAACTAAGGACATCTTGTTAGTGGGGGCTCCTTAGCTGTGTTTAGTGGTGAACCAGGGATGGGGGTTACTGAGTCCATTTCAGAGCCTCCTTTCCAATGCCAAGTGCATGCCTTCTCATCCTGTGAGTCAGCTATTGAGTGAGGCTCCAAGAAGCTACAGGGTTTCCCTGGTGCCTGGAATAACAGGGACCTGACTCCTGAAAGAACCTGAAACTGTCAACCTCAGCAAATCTGATGGTTTAATCCAGTTCTGGTTTTACAGGCAAGGCTACTAAGGCTAAGAGAAGGAAAGTTATTTACTGAAAGTCACAGCTAGTTAAGTCCAGGCTAATTTAGAACTCAGATCTCCTGCTGCATATCCATCGTGCTGAATTACACTTGGGGCAAGAATATGGCAAGCTGAGAAAATAAAAACTCCAGTCAGCAGTAGCTGGAGGTTGGGTGGGGGCAGAGATCAGAAAGAGGCAACCCCCACTCAGGCCACTGTCTCACACATCTGGCTCAAAAAGAGCAGGGCCAGTCCCACAGCCTGCCAGAGCTAGATAGCTCCTAAAGAGCTCATCAAATCCCAGCCCTCATTTTCCAGATGAGGAAATAAGGCTTCAGAGGAAAGAGACTCACAATGTTATCCAGGCCGAGTCAGAACACGTGCTCAGACCTCTAGACTTTGGGACTGTGCCCTTCAGATGCAGTGTGATCAAGCAGCCCATGTTTGGGACAGTAGGGAAAAGGCAGAAAACACAATTTGGAAGGAATTAGTGTGGCCCATGTTGCTAACCCTCAAATCCCCACACTCTGCGCATCCCCTTCCCTGCCTCCCTGCTCAGGCCCTGGGTGCTCACCTACCAGGCCCTCTCCTCCCAGTCCACCTCTTCTTTTCTCCCTGACAAAGATAGAAGCAGCCAAGCAAGGAGACTCAGGGGCCCTCAGCAGTCCAGCCCCACTCTCCCACTCATTAGGATCCCTCTGGCATATGACAGATAATTAGCTGTTTAAAGCTCATTACCTCACAAGGCAGCTCATTCTAATATTGGACATCTCTAACAGTTAAGAAGTGATTCCTTTGTTCTGAGCTAAAATGAGTTTCTCTAAATTTCTGTCAATTATTTTGGTTCTCTGAGGATACACAGGCTAAGTAAGTATCTATCTCAGATGCCCCTCTGGTTGAAGACAGAGCTCTGGGGCTTTGGCCTGCTTCAGGGGCCCTAACCTGCACTACCTTCCAGTTGATCTGATAAACAGTTTGTGTTATCATCAAGAAACCAGAGAGATAATCAGGTGGGGAACATTTTATCTATGGAGAAGCTATCTTTTGGGGGCCAAACCAAATTGGGGGAAAAGATCGTTTCTTGTGAAGCAGCAAGGCTCAACACTGAGCCTCGTATGATCCTGACCCCGAACTCCTGGCAGTGAAGTTAACTGAGGTAAGGTGCAGACTCCTCCACCCAGAGTGACCCTGTAAACAGCAGCTAGGTGACCAAGAGGAGGCCTATGCATGGTTTCTCTGTTCTCTCTGACTCTCTACATCACCAGAGTCAATTAACTCTTCATGAGTAATTTATTGGCATTGGGATCCTAAGTGCTATAGACACTGAAATTCTCAGACTAGAGCATTTTAGAAAGTCTCTTCTTTAGTATTTTAGATAGGGAAAACAAAAAAAGGCAAAGGATATGATAAACCCCTATGAGGACTCAGTCTGGGGTCCTCATTTCCATGACTGAGAGGAGTCACAAGAAAAGGATGAAAGCTGTGCACGGTGATACAAGCCTGTAATCCCAGCACTCAGGAGGCTGAGGCCAGAGAGTTGACAGCTCCAGGCCAGTCTGGGCTACACAACCAGCCTTAAAAACAAAACAAACACCAAAAAAGAAGAGGATGAAGCTGGAGGAGGAATGCTGCAGAAGACCCTCTTTCCACCGCTGTGCTGCATCTGGAAGGCTTAACGGCTGCTCTTCCTGAAGAAATACCGAAACGGGAAGAGAGTGCTGCAGGAATGAGAGCAGAGTAGGCTGAGACTGAGAGCTCTTTCCTTCTCCCAGCTTCCCATTAGCACCTCATTAACAAGGGCATTTTGCTCTGGGGAACCACTGAGTGGAAATTCGAGTCTGGAACAGCATTGAGAGGTACCCAAATTAGATTATACTCAGGAGGGGAAAATAAAGGGAAAAGAATTGCAGTGGGATGACTGAGCTCTAGACAGATAAAGGGACTTGCTAACTTCCCTCAGTAGAAAAGTCTGTGAAGATACAACCTTGATTCAGAAGGGAGAATGAAAACACTTCAGGAACCATATCATCTGAACAACTCAAGGAGAAAAGGAATAGCCACGGTTGAAGCAGTGTTTATGGAACCAGGCCTTATGTTGGCATGTACAACATGCATTGTACAAAAAAGACAATTTCTATTAAACTCACAATCACGCCCCTTGTTCTCAATCTTACTTCCATCATCTGAACAAGACTGAGAAACCTTGGCAAGTAATCTGCTTTCTTCTCTATTCTCTCTTCCTAAAAGACTCAGTGAAGAAAGCTCTGGAGCTAGACTGCTGCTCTGCTCAGCTTGATGGAAGGAGAGAACTTTGTCTTACCTGAGAAACCCAAAGAAGCCACTGGTTTCTACCTCTTTAGGTTGAGGCAACTTGTTCTGCTGCAGTGGTGGGACAATTGGCCCTGGCAGGCTGTGTCCCCACTTAAAATCTGTAAGGAAAACACTCAGGCAGGAAAAAGGGGTTGGTCCATGGCCTACTTTCATCTGAGAAGAGACAGCAGAGCAGCCTCACACCAAGATTTATTTAAAGCCAGGTAAAGTGTTTGCTCTGACCTTTCCAGTTTCATCTCAGCTCAGTAAGACACTACTCTGACCTTGGAGTTTTCAAAGTCAGGCTCATGAGGTATTGACACAGCTCAAATCCCAGCCATCCACCACAGCTGGTATGTTTTCACATGTAATGACAACTTGTCCAAGAACTCAATTGTTTACAACCCTGCTCTGGACACCTGCAGTCCACACTGAGTGCTCATGCTGGGTGAAAGGTCAGCAAGCAGGAAGGGCAGCGCCTCCCTGTGCATTCCCAGGCCTTGCAGAGCACTTTTCAGCACCTACAGTCTTAACGCTCATGCCCCAGGAGAATTGGAGAGGAAGCTTCCTAAGGGTGGTTCTCCAACAGCACAGAAATTATTCCCAACTTTTCTATGAAACATCCCACTTTATTTGGAAGTGTTTTGGAAGCACTGATTTTACTATCAAAAGGAGAGGAAGGGTAACCCCCTCTCTTCACTCCTTTTGGGAACTGGGAGGGACTTCTTTTACTCTATGACAGACCCCAGACTGGAGGATGGCCAACGGTGCCTTCATAGGAGCCAGGCAAATCACTTTTGGAGTGTGCCCAGACTCAGAACTCAGTGCTGCTCTGCTCAGCAGAGCACTACAGGGAGCAGGACAATTATTAAAGGAGAATAGACAAGAATCTCTAGCACCTACCCTGTTCCTGGACACCAGTGGTATCAGAGACTGAGGTCTCCTTCCATTCCTGCTGGGCTTCTCTTTCCTTGTTCTGAAAAAGAAAAGAAACAAAACAAAACAAAAAAAGAGGTCCAAGAAAACCCTTAAACTCTACTTCTACATGGCCTGAGATCTGAATGCTATCTTCTGGTGAACTGATTTCACATCAGCTTCTGGCTACCCAGGCACATCCTGTATTTCCTTTTATAGGACTGTCCTTTATTTCCACTTCCTAACCACCATCCCTCTAAAACCATGTGCTTCAAAGGAGCAGAGAACAAGCTAAGCTCGGTCTACCTCCCTGTTTCCTATTGCTGAGTGCCCACTATTGCTGACAGAATATCGAGTTTTCAGAAACCAGGAGGACCTTAATGTCACCTTGAAGAAACGTACAATACATGGGGCAAAAGTGGCATATAAACTATGTTCTGCGAGACAGTGTGATGAGGCTGCCCTATGAGTCTCTGTAGTGCTGTGGTAGCTGAGGAGGACATTAGCAGAGCAAGTGGCAGTTGTAAAGGAAGGTGTCACAGGGGAAGTAACATTTGGATGGGCCCTTGATGTATGAGTGGGATTTTGTCATAATGGGAGTGAAGAGCTTGTCAGTGAGTGCAGGGCATTTCGGACAGGGACATGATGAAAATGGCATAGTGCCATTGCCATTAATGAGTAAATACAATCAGAATGGCTAGAGCCAGGCACAGCGGAAACATGACTAGGGCATTAGCAGCAGGCACAAAACATACAATCTTCTTTCTCTGTGTGCCACTGCTCGGTAGAAATTTCTGACGAGGACATTCTACAACCTGATTCCAGGCCCACAACATTTCCCAGTAAACACCCTGACAGTCAGAAACATGGTGCATATATTTTCTTTGGGACTGTACCAGCTGGCTACTCTCCCCACCCTGACTGCCCAGAAGCACTGACATTCTTCAGGCTGTGTTGCTAGTGAAGAATTCTGTAGCAGGGTGGGCTTGGGTAGCAGATGCACAGGAGGCCTCTAAGAAGTTAGGTTTGGCCCCCATGCAAGCAGAAGCTTCAAGTTAGAATGGCAGATCTTCCTGATAGGAGCTTCTTCAAAAACCCCTCAAATCCCAGACCACAAAGGCAGCCCCTAGTTACATTCCTTCAAAAGCAAAAGAGTACTATGGAGGAAGAGGCCATTCTTACCTCTTCCACACAGTGCAAACAGGACTTAGAAGGTCCAGCTCTGGTTTCTGGCTTGAGGGGAGTGAGTCTTAACAAATTGAATGAAACCACGCCTTTGAGTTTAAACTCTGCAGCAGAGAGTAGCCCTCTGAAGTAGAGTAGATGGCAGTAGGAACAGGGGACAAAGGCCCAAAGGCAGATGTGTAGCCCACCCAGGAACCAGGGGAGACTCTTTTCACATGAAGTGTAACTTTGTGTTCTCCTGAAACCTGTGAGAGGTCTTTTCAGGCACAAGTTGTAAGAGAGGAAAAGCATAGCCTGAAGGAAGACTGAGGTTACTACTGGGGCTATCCAGCAGGATATATTACCCTGAAAACCTTTGTAGGGCTGGCACCAGATCTATTTAGAAGTAGAGTTCAAGCAGACAGGGTAAAACAAGCTGTGAGCAGTCAGTCTGTTCCACTTCTGGGCCATTCATCTTCTCTCTCCCATTTTTTATCTTTCCGAATTCTAAATTTCTAGGTCTGGGACCTAAAGGAACAAAGGAAAAGAGTCTTCCCTTCCTTTTTATTCTCACCCAAACACTTCTTATTAGACAAGTATTGTATTCTTTTAAGCTCTTCCCATGTAGACTCTTAATGTGTTCAGACATGCACAATCCACACTGGCTGTGACCCTATAAACTAACTTCCCACAAAGTGGGGAGAAAATATCAAGCACTGAACCCTAAGAACAAATTCAATTTTTTCCAGCTCAAGTGACTTACACTGAGAGTCACTGTGATCACCTTAATTTAGGAGAAATCTCTCTCTGGGAACAGGGTTTGCAATGGAGGCCGTCTTTGGGCTTTGAATCAAGTCAATAAACATGCTCCTTTTGCTCAGTTTTTTCTAAACCCAGAATCAGTTTGAAAAGGTAATTATGTTGAATAAGAAGCTGTGGGTACTGTTCCTGAGGGAGATAATGTGTCAAACTAAGAATAGGAAGGTACGAAGGGTAGAGAGTGAGGGAAATGTTCCTTTAATAGCAATTATCCTGGTTGTCTTTGTTCTCCAGAGCTTCATGTACTCCTCTGGTACTTTCTCATCTATTCTTCTTACCTCTCTAAAGGACAGGAGGCATAGAAGGAGGCAACTTTCTGCCCAACATCACTCAGTGTAACTTTAGTGTTCTCCATCACTCAGTGGGCCACTTGGCCATGGCACAAAACTGGGATCCTGTCTTTTACACTTGCTCACAGAGGCAGAGGTTTAGATGCCCAAGGGTGCACTCCTTCCCCAAGTGAATTATAAGCTCCTGGAGAGAAGCTAGATTTTACATGTGTTTGTGTGTGTGTGTGCGCCCTGGCACCCAATACAATGCCTTGCAGACAGAGACAGAATAGTGGCTTAGAAATGAAAAGCACTTCATTCCTTATTTTAAAATGTTTTAGGGAATTCCAGTGATTCTGAAGGTGGTCTCAAGGTCCAATCCATGCTGTTCTCTCAGCACTGTACTCTGGGCTCCGGGTGCACTGGTCTGCAGTCATGAAAAGCACCATGCTCTCCCTTGTGGCCAAGGTCTTTAATTGCCTCTGGCTCCTCTGGAGGCCCTTCCCCTGGCTTCTCCCTGCTTCCTCTGTACCCTGTGCTCCCTGTGTCCCTGCACGCAGGATATCAGTAATTGTCTGCTGGCCTGACACTGCTAGCATCATCAGGGGACAGCATGTTATCCCATGTACTTGGCACATAGTAGTCACAGTGAAATGAACTGAAAGAATGCATATCTAAGTATTTGTTCCATAACTGACCACATTGTGGGTCCTGGGAGGTGGAAGAGGCAAGCCATTAAAAGTGTCTGGGACTTAGGGTCAGAGCTACTTTAGAGACATAAATAAGAAAAAAAAGAGGAAAGACCTACAAGACATGTCTAACAGCTATTAGAGAGGGGAGAAAAATTTTTTTAAAAGGCACTACTTTAGAGACTATTATTAAAAAAGAAGCCTTGAAATAAAGGAGTAACAGATATATGAACATCTAAATGTAGAATAAACTCCATAAGTCTAATCAAATCAAATCATCAGGGGCATCATTACTCTAGAAGTTTCTTTCATGAGTTTCTAGTACTGATAGATGCTTAGCTCCTGTTAAAACTAGATGACCCAGACTCAGACCCCAGTGTAGATGAGGCAAAAGTTTTTTCCTTTGAAAGTTCCATGCTGGATTCTAACTCCATTCGACACAGACCTAAATTCTTACTTCAATTGTAGAGTACAAGAAATTACTTTTTAAGCTGAGAGGAGAGGTCCTTTTAATAGAAGGATTTGTCCATGTAAGTAGCCACTAAGAGGAAGAGTTGTGGCAAAAGCAGAATGGTTGAATGTTGTTCTGCAGACAGTGAAACCTGAGAATGAGTTCAGTCAATTCAATCTGCAGCAAGGACCAAGATGTTTAGGTAACAGGAATCCTGACAGGAATGGCCAAGAGCCTCAAAGCCTCCATTTTGGTGCTTACCCTCTTGGTTTTCTTCGGGGGTTTCTTTTTGCTGGGGCATTGGCTAGAAGTCCTCATCTTGGACCTGAGAGGGTGGTAAAAAGCCCAGGAAATGTTAGTGGCAATGGCAACATTACTACATCCAAGCACATGTGACCCAAATGAATATTTCAGCAGGTTGGCTATTTTTATACCACTCCTGGCTGTTGGGAAAAATTGTGTGGCCAAATTTTCTTTGGGTGCTGCTTTAATTCACAGTAGAATTCTAATCTGAGACACTCAATGACATGAGTTTTGAAAGAGGAAAATGTGACAGTAGATATCAGATTTTGAAATACTTGGTTATACATCAAAACCCAGAGAGAGAAAAGACCTAAGGCCTCATTTCCATGGAGAATTCAGTTAAATGAGACATAACAGTTTCACATCTCCAAGTACCCTCACATTCTACCTGGTCTGGAATGGAACTCCCTACTTGTTACTGACATACATCTGAAAGGCACAAGGTCAGTTCCTTCATGATCTACCCTCCCTGCTCTTGTGCATCTAGGGGCCTGCATGGTCAGGAAAAGAGCAGTTGCCTTCTGTGAACATAGGGTGAAAGCACCTTGGCCTAGGGAGCAAACCACACCCCTGAAATGCTAAGAAATGCTAAATTGTCTTTTTGGCTCATTTACTTATTTTATCCCTGACAGAAAATCGAAAGAACGTAAGTCACCTACACAATAGCAACTTTAATATGTAGGAGCTGTGTTCAACATCCCCTAACAATTCATGCCTCATCTGACAATTGATATGCACCATCATACAAACACTTACATTTCACCCTGACTGCTCTTAAGGTTCCAGAGAACCTTAAAAGTTACTGGTTACTGGAGAAAATAGAATTTGAACTCAGGGCCTACACCTTGAGCCACCAGCCTTTTTGTGTGATTTTTTTTTTTTTCCAAGATAGGGTCTCTCAAAATATTTGCTTGGGCTGGCTTCAAAAATGTGATCCTCTTGATCTCTGTCTCTTAGCAGCTAGGATTACAGGCACGAGCTACCAGTACCTGGCCTTCCCTCTGTTTTTGTTTAACATTCTAAGACTGTAAGTTTTGTCACTTCCAACTGTGCCCTCCTCTTTTTAATTAATTAATTAATTAATTAATTAATGTTTGTAGTATGGCATTTACATTCAGGGCCTTGTGCTTTGTAAGCAAATGCTCTATCTTTGGAGTCATAACTCCAGCCTCCAACTGTGTCTTCTATAATAAATGCTACCATAGTACATATTTGATGGCTGTATTGAGATCGTTTCTACAGATCTCATTGTATTCCCTCTCTGCCTCTATCAGTCCCCTCAGCCTCCCTTACCTCACACTCCTGTGCTACGGTCGGAGCCCAAGGCTTCACACGAGTTAGGCAAGAGCTATACATCAGACCTGTATCCCCAGGCCAGCCTTCATCTTGATGAACAGAACAATCTTACTTTGGTGAGAAAGGGATTATGTTCAAATTACATTGCAAATACCAATTTGCTTCCTTTCCATGGTCCATCTATTGGACTAGGCAGGTACTCACGAAGTCCCTCCCATCCCCCAGAAAAGTGATTTATACAAGGACAGAATCAACCACCTGGCAAAGTCTGACCTGGAGGCAGGAGTCAGCCTCTCCACACCACTGACCTGCGCAGCCCTGGCCTGCTGGGGGGACTGGGCTCTTCCATGAATTTTCGTTTCTTCATCACAGCTTCTGCTGCTTTCTTCTCCATTAGGGCCTTCAGGGAGGAACCAGACTCCTGTGATCCTCTCCTTTTCCAGAGTGGCTCACAGTTAAAGAGGGCACAGTGAAGATAACCCCTGATCTTTAATCTGCCAACGGCAATTTAGGACTGATAGTCTGTTAGAGACATTGTCTCTGAAATCTAGCCAAGCGAAACATGGTTTCTTGTTTAAGATTCTGATAGGACCTACTTAGCAACTGAGGGGCAAAGGCAGATGAGGAGAGAACAACACTTTTGAAACAAGAGGCAATAAAGGCAATTTTCATTTTGTATAGAAAAGACAAACTTACCAACCCAAGAGGACTGTCATTTGCTGGTTTCCCTACAATAGGAAATTTGAATGTCAAAGCAGATCAAGACTGTTTTACCTAGATTTCTGACTATTATTTATTTCTTGGAACTGGCCCCAGATAAAACTGTTCCATGTGCCCTTCTCCCTTCTGCATGGTACTTCCCTAGAAATACTGTCTTCAAACTCTTTTCCTCTTCTGTTGCAGAACTGTCACCTATAAACTGAAATGGGTTTGATTCACACTATACTCTAACAATATGCCACTTAAAAGCAGATAAACCTTACTACAAAGAAAACCAGTGGGGCTGGCAGAGTGGATCAGGTAGTAAAGCACCTGCCTAGCAAGTGTGAGTCCCTGAGTTCAAATCCCAGTGCTGCAAAAAAAGAAAGAAAGAAAGAAAGAAAGAAAGAAAGAAAGAAAACCAGTGGGATTTCAGACATCAGTGATGAAGTACATATATCTAAGATAGGATCTCACTATGTAGTCCAAGCTGACCTCAATCTTGAGATACTTCTGCCTCAGTCTCCCTAATGACCTAAGGCTGGGATTACGAGTAACCCCAGAAATATTTTGAGGCACAGCCTTTGCATTCTTTTTCAACTCAAATTGGCAAGTGAGTAATGAGTAAAAACAGCCATGGTCTTCGGAGCTTAATAATCAGGAGATACCTTTATTTTATTTTTTGGTGTGACTGTTTGGGCTGGGAGATACCTTTACACCACCACAAACAAGGTGGCTCATGCCTGTAATCTTAGCTATTTGGGAGCCTGAGATTGGCAGGATTGAGGTTTGAGGCCAGCCTGGGCAAATAGTTCATGAGACTTCATCTCCAAAATAACCAGAGAAAAATGGACTGGACACGTGACTCAAGTGGTAGAGTGCCTGCTTTGTAAGAGTGAAGCCCTGGATTCAAACCCCAGTCCCACCAAAAAAAACCCCCCAAACACCACAAAGGTGAAAGTCACTGAATTCTCTAAAATGGAAGTGTTTAAATAGGAATTATCTTTCATTGAGTAGTACTCTGTCAGGTTTTGTATTTTCCACCAGCCAATATTTATATATTTAATACTTTTTTGAAGGCTTTTTTTGTGGTACTGGGATTTGAACTCAGGGCTTCATGCTTGCTATACAGGCACTCTCACACTTGAGCCACTCCATCAGCCCTTTTTTGTGTTGGGTATTTTTGAGGTAGGGACTTGTGAACTGTTTGTCTGGGCTAGACTCCTGACTATTTAGGATTCTAGGCATAAGCCACTGGTGCCTGGCAAAGGCTTTTCTTTTTTGGCAGGTTTGAACTCAGGGCTTCCTGCTTGCTCTATTGCTTGAGCCATGTCTTTAGCACTATATACTTAATACTTCAAGAAACTCAATGAGATAGATACTAGTTATGTTTCTTAATCGTTTCACAAAGGAGACACAGAAAGATGAAGTAATTTATCTAAGGTCATACAGTCACAAAGCAGCAAAGCAACCAGGTATTGCGCCAGGCTCCTTATGTGCTCCTAACTGTGTGGATGGAGCCCAGTCTGGCTGGCTATCTCACCATATTCAGCTCATAACACCCTCACTCCCATCCTACTTACCACATGACAGGCTTTCATGAAACCGTTTCATCTCCACGTATAGAGTGAAAACAAATGGGTATGGAATCAAGATGACATCCTCATGTTTGAATTTCAGGTGGGAGACTCTCTCCCATGTGCTTTTATCTGGGAAATGGTGCTAAGGAGTGAGGAAGAAGACCAGTATGCCTCCCTGAGAACTGTTTTCAGGATGAGATTCCCAGAACTATCCTCCTATGGCCTTAACTGCTTCCATTTGAATCTACCTGTGAGACACAGCTCACTAATCACCAGGAAAGAAAGGATACAAGGAAATACAATGAAGTGTTCTGTAACAAATGGCTGCAGATTGTCCAAGTTCCCCAAGATTGCACGGATAGAATCCTGAAAAAGATATTTGAAATAACTTTAATACTGTCAAATCTCTGCCAGTCTTTCCATTTACATTTTCCCTGCCTTTCACACCCTCTATGTTCTAACAAAACTGAACTATTTGCTGTTCCCTGAGCATGCCTTCTGCTTCTCCACTTCTGTGATTTTGCTGTTCCCTCTGCCAAATGCTCTCTTCACATGTTCAAATCCTACCTGTCTTGTAAGGTACAGTTCAAAGGTATCTCCTCCAGAAAACTGTCACCAACTTTCTAAGCTATAATGAATGCTTTCAAACCTCACACTAGTTTGCCTGGAGCCTTGACTACATTCCACATACATGTGTTTTATTTTCCTTCCTGGGAGATCTACCTACTGTACAATATATGCCTGCTTTATCTTAGCATCTTTTCTTCAGTATCTAACACAGTGGGTGATGCATAGCAGGTCCATAATAAATGGGCACTGAACAAATGAATGAATAGTATCAGCATTTGTTGATTGTTATTTTGTTCTTGCTCAAGTCAAGCCTTTTCCTCTTCTCTTTTTAAATTTTTAGCATTTTTGGTGGAACTGGGTAGTGGTGGGGTACAATTGTACTCAGGGCTTTGTGCTTGCTAGGCAGACACACTACCACTTTGAGCCACTCCACCAGTTCTTCTCTTTTTAAATCTTAATTGGCTAGTTCCTAATTAACTTTTATTTATTAGTCTAAATAATTAAACAATTTGGTATCATAAAAAGACTGCTGGAGCCAGGCACAGCTGGTTCATGCCTGTAGTCCTAGCTACTCAGGAGGTAGAGATCAGGAGGATCAAGGTTCAAAACCAGTAGAAAATAGTTCCAGAGACCCTACCTTGAAAAACCCTTCACACAAAGAAGAACTGGTGAAGTGGCTCAAGGTGAGGCCCTGAGTGGCTCATGCCTATAATCCTAGCTACTCAGAAAGCAGAGATCAGGATTGAGGTTCCAGGCTAGCTGGGGCAAAAAGCAAGACAAAAATATGCAACACAGAAAAGGGTTGGTGGAGTGAATCAAGTGGCAGAGGGCCTGCCCACCAACTGTGAGGCCCTGAGTTCAAAACCTAGTACCACCAAAAAACAAAAAACCCTGCTGGATTTCTATGGGAAAAACCCTTGAATTTCAGTTCCAGCTTTGTCATTTCATCTCTCTAAGCCTCAATTTCCTCATGGTGTCTTGCTTATAATTATAATAGTTAATATTTATTAAGTAATTACTAACGGCAAGTGATTTTCTTTGTCTTTTTTTTTTTTTTTTGAGACAGGGTCTTTCTATGTGGCCCAGGCTGGGCCAACAACTCAAGATCCTCCTGCCTCAACCTCTTGAGTACTGGGATTATAGGCATGTACTACCACTTCAGTCTTTGTTTTTTTCTATGCATAATAATGCACCTCCTGTGAAATAGGCACCTCCCTAATCTCCATTTTACTGATGAAGACACTGAGCCGAAGACAGGTGAAAAATTTGTAACTTGTAGCTCAGTGGTAGAATGACTGTCTAGCACTACCAAAAAAGAAAGACAGGAAAAAAAAAAAAAAAAAAGAATGGTAGAGCTAAGATCTGAACCCAAGCAGTAGGGCAGTAGGGTTCCCACAGCTCAAAGTCTAGGTATTTTTTGAGGCTATTGTGAATAGGATTGTTTTTCTGATTTCTTTCTCAGTCTGTTCATTATTGGTATATAAAAAAAACTACTGATTTTTTTTTTTGGTATACTGGGGTTTGAACTCAGGGTCTCACATTTGCTAGGCAGGCACTCTACCATTTCGGCCATGCCCCCAAGCCCAGGCTACTTTGCCAAAAGTGTTTATTAGCTCTAGGAGTTTTTTGATGGAATCTTTATAGAGTCTTTAAAAAAATTTTTTTTAACAGTACTAGGGTTTAGAATTCAAGGTCTCATGCTTGCTAGGCAAGAACTCTACCACTTTGAGCATCTCTCCCAGCCTTGTCTTTAGGGTCTTTTAAGTATAGGATCATCTCACCAGAGCTCACATTCTTAATCATTAGACTAGACTGCCTCATAATTAACATTTTCTTTTTCTGCCAGGTCATCCACAATCTATTTTATTGGGATCTAAATAAAAGCAAACAAATATAATTTCAATTAATATTTTCTAAAGGAATGAAGAGAATGATAAAGATCTGCTCTGTGCAAATAAGTGAAAGAGGACATATAAAAAACATTTTCTGGGCCAGGTGCCCGTGGCTCAAGCCTGCAATCCTAGCTACTCAGGAAGCAGAGATCAGGAGGATGGAGGTTCAAGGCAAAGAGTTTGAGAGACCCTATCTCAAAAATATGCAGCACAAAAAGGGCTGGCAGAGTGGCTCAAATGGAAGAGCACCTGTCTAGCATGCATGAGGCCCTGAGTTCAAACTCCTGTACTGCAAAAAGAAAAAAAATGGGACCAGGCATGGTGATATACACTGGTAATCCCTGCACTTGGGGGACTGAGGTAGGAGGATCACAAGTTTCAGACCAGGCTGGGCTACATGGTGAAACCCTGTTGGGGTTTTTTTGTTTTGCTTTTGCTTTTTTCTGAAAACTTTGATATGTTATGTTGCCTTAAGTTTTTATCTGCCCAAATTAGCTCATGTAAAATGAAATAAAGTCTCCCGTGCTCACGATTAAAACAGGCAGAAAAATGTATGGTCCTATATTAAAACAATTGTTATCTATCATGATGCCCTTTAGTTCATGAAGATCCTAGTGCATCTTTCAACACTTTGTCAAAGAGCCACAGGTACTTTTAAAGCTATTACTTGAAGTGTTGGCTTCATAGCTTTGAATATAAGTACAAGTAATGACAAAGCAATTCTTTGAAATGTGGAGCCATAGGTCTTAGTAATTTACTAATCACAAGTCATGGAGGGGTGTGAAGTTAGAAAACAATAAACTAGTTTAAACATCTCATTTTACAGATGAAGCGTTTGGGACCTAGATTGGCAAATGAGTTGCCAAAGGTCACAGAGCTCATTAATGTGACATTCAGGACTGGAATCCAGGGACAGCCCCCAGAACTCTAATTGTTTACCCACTGCTTTCACCGATTTACCAAGTCGTCTACCTGCTCAATCTTCTTTCTGTTGGGAAAGCCTAAAGCTAGAGCAGTTGGGTAGCCAAGGAATGAGGAATGAAAAAAAGTAGGAAAAAAGAAACTGCAAATGTTTCCAATTAAAATGAAGACACAGTGGCCTGGTCTGTGTATTTACAGTTGAATTTCCTGAACGTCAAGTACCAGGCAGTAGTTGGGATGGTGAGGCCTCCCAGACCCCTGAAAGGCAGCAGTCCTCCGGAAGCTTTCTCCCTGCCAGCTGCCACAAAAGAGAGCTGAGCTATCTGGGAACTCTGGTGGAAACAAAATAACTCTTAGACTCAAAGGTGCTGACACTTCAAGTAGAATTGAGAAAGGATATCACTTTTAAATTTCCTTGGAAAAACAGTAAAGTTCTTTTGCACAGGAAATGTGGCAGGGAGAAGCCAAGTTATCAGGTGGAGGTTGTGACTCAGTTTGTAGGAAATAATTCAAGCCTGGGTGTGGATGTATCTTTGGTGTAAAGAGTAATTTTCTCAGAAGTTGTTTGCTTCTTTCCCTACCTCTAGCTCCTGGATGATGACTTCCTTGTTTTCTATTTCTTCTCCTCTAGAAGGTAAACAGATATGACAAGTAAGATAAGAAGAAAAGCTCTGTTGAGAATCTACTCTGGTGGAGCTAAAGAAACATGACATACATAACAGTTGTATAGCTGATGTAGGGCTCATGGGGAAGAAGGGATTCCACAGGGTGTGGTCTGAGCATCAGTACAAGGTTGTCCCAAAATGTTTTTTTCTGTTAACCACCAAAACTTGAAATTCCCACTGCAGAGGTTAACAGTTTCTTAGACTAGTTATATTCACAGTGTGGTCTGGGAATCCTTAGGGGTACTCAAGATCCTTTTAAGTGGTCTCCAATGGCAAAACTATTTTTGAAATAAAACTAAGATATTATTTGCTATTTTCACTTCTCTGTGTAACCATTAGTGCAAAAACAATGGTGAGGGCCAGGTGAATTGGCTCACCTATAATCTCAACTACTTAGGGGTGACTGGGAAGATTGTGATTCTAAGGCCAGCCCAGGCAAATAGTGAGCCCCCCATCGCAACCAATAAGCTGGACATGGTGGTTCACATCTGTAATTCTAGCTACCTAGGTAGGAGGCTGGCCCTAGGCAAAAATGCAAGACCTAGACAGGCACAGGTGGCTCATGCCTATAATCCTAGCTACTCAGGAGGCAAAGATCAGGAAGATCACGGTTCAAAGCTAACCCAGGCAAGACTCCATCTCAAAAAAAAAGGCTGGTAGAGTGCCTCAAGTGGTAGAGCGTCTGCCTAGCAAGCATGAGGCCCTGAGTTCAAACCCTAGTTCTGCCAACGCCCCCTGCCAAAATATGAGACCCTGTCAGAAAAAATAACTAAAGCAAACAAGACTGGGGGAATGGCTCAAGTGGTAGAGTGCCTGCCTAGCAAGCAGGAGACCCTAAGCAAGGACCAAGAAACCCAAAACTAACCAAACAAAAAAACCCAGCGGTGGACAAAACTGTTGGCCTTAGTACAAATCTAGCCAGTTGCACTAAACTGTACTAGCAGTTATGGTAGTTGTTATTGCCACATGGGAAAGAAATCCAGTTTTATGTAATATCCTTGAGGAAAGAGTAAAAAAATAATTAAATAAAACCCCAATCCTTGACTACATATCTTTTTTCTTTTCTTTCTTGGTGGGACTGGGATTCGAACTCAAGGCTTTACACTTACAAAGCAGGTACTCTACCACTTGGGCCATACCTCCAGTCCATTTTGCTCTGGTTATTACTATTTTTTCTTTTTGACAGTACTGGGGTTTGAACTCAGGCCCTCATACTTGGTAGACAGGTGCTCTATCATTTGAGCCATGCACTCAGCACTGTGTAGAATAATTTTTTTTTTTTTGGCAGCACTGGGGTTTGAACTCAGGGCTTCATGCTTGGTAGGCACAATAATTTTTTTTTTTTGGCAACACTGGGGCTTGAACTCAGGGCCTTCACCTTGACCCAGTCCACCAGCCCTATTTCTGTGAAGGGTTTTTCGAGACAGGATCTCACAAACTTTTTGCCTGGGCTGGCTTCAAACCGTGATCCTCTTGATCTCAGCCTCCTGAGTAGCTAGGATTAAAGATGTGAGCCACCAGTGCCCAGAAAAAATTTTTTTGAAGGCACTGGGGTTTGAACTCAGGGCCTTGTACTTGTTAGGCATGCACTCTGCCACTTGAGCCATTCTACCAGCTGCTCTGGTTATTTTGGAGATGGTGGTCTCATGACCTAGACTATTTGCCCAGGCTTGCCTCAAACCTCAATTCTCCTTATCTCAGCCTCCCAAGTGGCTAGTGTTACAGGCATGAGCCACAGGCACAAGCTAAAACTGAGATTTTTTTTTCTTTTCTTTTTTTTTTTTTTTGTGGTATTAGGGTTTGAACTCACGGTTTTGCACCCACTAGACAGGAGCTCTACCACTTGAGCCAAGCCTCTAGCCCTATTATTTTTAAATTAGTATGTTTCTAAATGTGATAAAATATAACATTAAGTTGGTAATTTTAACCACTTTGAAGTATACAATTCGGTGGTATTCATTACATTCACAATGCAGTAGAACCCATCACCACTATTTTGAAAAGTTTTATCACTCAAGCAGAAGAACTATACTCATTCAGCAATTACATTCTATTTTCCCCTCTTCCAGCTCTTGTGTCCTCTAGTCTACTGTCTCTAAGAATTTCTTATTCCATATACTTCACATAAATGGAATCATATGGTATTTGTCCTTCATGGCTTTTTTCACTTAGCATAATGCTGTCAAAGTTCATCTGTGTTGTAAATGTATCAGAACTCCATTCCTTTTGCAATTTCTTTTTATGGCTGATTAATATTCCATTGCCCATATATACCGTATTTTGTTTACCTATTCTCTGCTGATGGACACTGCATTATTTACATCTTCTGGCTATCATGAACAATGCTGATCTGAACACTGTTGTACAAGTTATCTCTGAGTCTGTTTTTAATTCTTTTAGGAATATATCTAGAAGGAGAATTGCTGGCTCATAGGTAACTCTGCTTAGCTTTTTTAAAAACTACCAAACCATTTTCCATAGCAGTTGTACTATTTTACATTCCTACCAGCAAAGTACAGATTTTCAATTTCTTTGCATCTTTGCCAACAACTGCCTCTTTCTGGTTTTTAAAAGGATTATTACAGCCATCCTGGTAGGTATGAAGTGGTTTTGTCATGCAGATCCCTAGTGACTAATGCTACTGAGTCTTTTCATATGCTGTTGGCCATTGTATATCTTTTTTTGAGAAATGCCTATTCAGGTTCATTGTCTATTTTTTAATTAGGTTGTTATCTTTTTGTTAAGCTAATGGAAATCTTTATAGATTTTGAATATTAAACCCTTGTCAGATATATGATTTGCAAATATTTTGTCCCATTCTGTTGGTTGCTTTTTCATTTGTTTGAGACAGGGTCTAACTATGTAGCCTAAGATGGCCTCAGATTTGAGATCCTCCTGCTTCACCTTCCTGAATGCTGGGATTATCTGTGTGTGCTACCATGCCCAACTGTTAGATAGTCTTTGAAAATTTTTAACTAATTAATTAAATTATTACTTTTTGCAATACTGGGGTTTGAACTCAGGGCCTCATGCTCGCTAGGCAAGTATTCTACTACTTGAGCCACTCTACCAGCTCCTTTTTGCTTTTAGTTATTTTTTCAGGTAGGGTTTCCTGGGGTAAGCCTCAGACCTCAATCCTCCTAAATTGCTGGGATTATGGTGTAAGCCACCACATTCAGCTGTAATTTTAGGGGTTATCTACTTTTCTTTAGCTGTCTGTTGTTTTAGTACCATACTTAGGAAACCATTGCCAAATCCAAAGTCATGAAAATTCACTCCTTTCTTCCTTGAGTTTTTATTTCAGTTCTTTTTAGAATTTTTAAATTAATTTTAACAGATGTATTAATACCTACATACTGTACATATGTATGAGGTCTCATAGGATGTTTCAAAACGTGTACATGGTATAATGTTTAATCAAGGCAAACTCTCTATTGCCTCATTTATCATTTCTTTTGGCAGGCTTGAACTCAGGGCCTCGTGGTAGCGCTCCACCACTTTAATCACAGCCCCAGACCTCATTTATCATCTTTATGGTGAATATATTTGAATCCTACCTCTTTCTGGTTTTTAAAAGGATTACTATAGACATCCTGGTGGGTATGAAGTGGTATTTCTTCTTCAAATATACAGCATATTACTGTTATCTAATCACCCTACTGTGCAACAACACACCAGAACTTCTTATTCCTACAATACCTTAGTACCTACTAATCAAATCTTGCCCTATCCCTCCTTCCCTCCTACTCTCCCAGATGATGGTTACTACCATTCTACTCTCAATTTCTGTAGGATCAAGTTTTTTATATTTCACAAATGAGTGAGATCATACAGTACTTGTCTTTCTGCCTGGCTTATTTAACTGAACATAATGATCTCCAATGCCATACATGTTGTTCAAATGACAGGATTTCATTCTTTTTCTAGCTGCATACTATTCCATTGTATATATGTACCACACTTTCTTTTCTGCCCATCAGTTGATGGACACTTAGATTGTTTCCATTTCTTGGCTATTGTGAATGGTTTTATGATAAATAAGACAGTATATGCCTTTTCCACATGCTGAATTAATTTCTTTTAGCTATATACCCAGCAAGGGGATTGCTAGATCATATGGTAGTCCTATTTTCAATTTTTGAGCAACAGTTTTAGCACTTAAAGTTGGGTCATTGATTTCTTTTTAGTTAACTGGTCTATATTGTATAGGGTAATGGTACAGCTTTATTCTTCTGCCTGTGGACATCCAGTTTTCCCAGAAATATTTACTGAAGATTTTGTTCTTTCCTCTACCAAATAGTGTTGCTACACCAGTTGAAAACCAATTGGCCATAGACATGAGGGTTTATTTCTGGCCTGTCAATTCTATTCCATCAACATGTTTGTCCTTATACTAGTACCACCTTGTTTTTATTACAATACTTTTGTAGTAAGTTTTAAAATTAGGAAGTATGAATCCAACTCTGTTCTTTTTTCACATTTTTTTGGCTATTTGTATTCCCTTAAAATTCCATATGAATTTCCATTTCTGAAAAATACCATTTGGATTTTGACAGGGATTACATTGAGTTTGTAGGTCACTTTGGATAGTATTGTATCTTACTGATATTATGTTATTATGTCTTCTTATCCAAAAAACACAAGAAGTTTATTAATTTGGGGTGTGTGTGTGTGTTGCTGGGAACTAAACCCTGGTCTTGTACATACTAGGCAAGTGTGCTACCTTGCCTAGTGAGCTAAATCCTTGGCCCATTTAGGTCTTCTTTAATTTCTTTGTTTTTTCCTTTGGTGGTACTGGGGTTTGAACTTAGGGCCTCATATTTGCTAGGCAGGTGCTCTCCTACTTGAGCTACTTCGCCAGCCTTTTTGTTGTGTGTTGAGTATTTTCAAGATAGGGTCTCACAACCATTTGCTGGCTTTGAACCATGATCCTCCTAATCCCCATCTCCTGAGTAGCTAGGATTATAGTATGAGACAACAATGCCCGGCAAGTTTCTTTCAGAAATACTTAACAGCTCTCAGGTGCAAATTTTATACCTTCTTGGTTAAATTTATTGTTAAATATTTTATTCTTTTTGATGCTTTTGTAAATGGAATTGTTTTCTTAATTTTCTTTTCTGACTGTTACAAGTATATAGAAATATAACTGATTTTTATGTGTTGATTTTACATCTTACAACTTTGCAGAATTCATTTACTAGTTTTAAGTTTTTTTGTGCAGATTTTTTTTTTTTTGGCAGTACTGGGGTTTGAACTAGCTTACGCTAGCTAGGCAGGTGCTCTACTACTTGAACCACTTCCCCAGCCCTTTTTATTTTAGTTATTTTTGAATCAGGGCTCATGTTTATGCCCAGGCCAGTCTGGACAAAGTTCCTCCTGTTTATGCTTCCCATGTAGCTGGGATGGCAGGTGTGCATCATAATACCCAGCTTTTTATTGACTGAGATTGGGGTCTCATTAACTTTTTGCCCAGGTTAACCTCGAACTGTGATCTTCCTGATTTCTGCCTCCCTAGTAGCTAAGATTATGGACATGAGCCAGTGTATACAGCTTGCTTTTTGTTTTTTGAGACAGTGTGTTGCTAGGTAACCCAGGTTGGCCTTGAACCCACAATGCTATTGCCTCTGTCTCCTGAGTGCTGGGATTCCAGGCATGCTCCATCATGCCCAGCTTGTGTGGATTCTTTAGGATTTTCTAGATATAAGATCTTATCATCTACAAATGTAGTTTTACTTCTTCCTCTCCAATTTGGATAAATTTTATTTTTTTCTTTCTTAAATGCTCCAGCTAGAACTACAGTACTATGTTGAATACAGGTAGTGAAAGTAGACATTCTAGTCTTGTTTTTGAGATAGGGTCTGGAGATGTAATTAATTGAGATGATCATGTGGGTTTCTTTCCCAGATTGTTTACTGGCTTTTGTATGTTGAACCACTTGCATCCTTGGGGTAAATCCCAAGAGTGTAAACAATGCCAACCTTCTTCTTCTTCCTTCTTCTTATTATTTTTGCAGTACTTGGGTTTGAACTCAGGGCCTACACTGTGAGCCACTCTACCAGCCCCATTTTGAGATGGGTTTTTTCAAGAGAGGATCTTGCAAACTATTTGTCCAGATTGGCTTCAAACCTCGTTCCTCCTTATCTCTGCCTCCTGAGTAGCTAGGATTACAAGCATGAACCACTGGCTCCTGGACTTCTCATTATTTTTTAAAAATGTAACTTTAATAAAATATGATAGGCTATCATTTAATATATATAAATATATATTAAAATATATATATATGCTACCTTTTTTTTGGTTGGATGGTTTGAACTCAGGACTTCATGATTGCAAGCAGGAGCTCTACAACTTGAGCCATGCCTCCAGTACTAGATATGTATTTTAAATTAATGAGTACATAATTTTTACATTTTTCTGTTTTGATTTTTATAAGATAAATATTCTTAGGTATAATTTACATAATCTAAAACTTTTTTGGGTCCTTAATAATTTTAAGAGTACTAAGACGGCCTGAAATGAAAAATTTTGAGAAACACTGCCTCAAAGGCATATTATCCCTAAATATACTGAATATAAACTATCTGGAAAGAGTCCTGCAAGGTACTACTGAAGCCATGACCCCAACTGAATAAAGGCAGAGAAGGGATGACCTGGGGAATGCACTAGCCCAGGTCCATAGGCTACCCTCCTAACCCTTAAAATTACCTGATGCTGTTGCCATATCTGATTTTGAACTTATACACATTGGGTCCTGCATGAAGAAATCTCGTCTCTGGAAATGGGTAGGTAAAGGGTTTTAAAGTCATTGCTTCCCAATGATATCTAAAATAAAGTAGAAATGTTAGAGAATTACTAAAAGGCTATAAGATGGGGCTCCTTATATATAGGAAAGGGACCCTACCCAATCTCTACCATCTCTTCAAGGGCCAAATGTCCAACACTCAGTACCACTGCCCATATACTAAGTTCAGCTCTGCTAATAATTACCTGGGCCATTCTTATACCTGCACAGGGAAGATACATGGTGTTTTGGAACCATCTCTATGTTTGAAAACAAAAAGTCAGAATTCAGGTTTTGTTGTTTATCTTATGATTTGTATAAATCATTTCTCTTCTGTAAGACTAATGATATTATCATCTGCCCTGATGATTCAAGGGGTTTTCATTACAATGAAAAGTTTCTCCTAGGTCTAGAGGTGTGGTTCAAGTCATAGAGTGTTTGCCTTACAAGTGCAAGGTCCTGAGTTCAAACCTCAGTACTGCCCAAAGATATTTTCCCAAACATCTCTTAAATGTATTCTCCTTCCCCATGCCCCTGGAACCTAAATGGACGTGAAGGGAGCTCAAGTTAAATAATGAGACAATCCAAAGAATACACCATTAGGAGCCCAACTTGGAGGACCTCTGCTATTAACTTTAAATGAAATTAAGCGATTAGCCAATTCCCTGACAAGGCCAGTGCAGTCAATGTTTCCCAGTGGTGGTATGGAAGGCATAATTTTCTCTATCTTTCCACTACTCATCCTCTCTACCATTTGTGAGGCTTCTCTGAGCCCTAAAATTGCCTACTATACCCCTGGCAATTACAAGTTTTATTTTCCCTATTCTAGAACCTCTGTCCTCTTATGTTCCTTTCTGTGAGGAACTCAGCAAAAGGGAGAGAAGGAAAAAAATAAAATAAAAGGATGGTGTGTTTCTTCTCTTCCAAGAGGACAAATGACATGCGCCCAGAGGTAAGAATCAAGCACACTGTGATTTTTTCTAAGTCACTAGGGCTTTTCTGTACCTCTTTTATTTGTAAAGTAGAGATAGTAAAACTTGCACTCTTTTACTCTTTTTCTCTTCATGTGGATTTTAGTTTTTCTTATTTTATTTGTTGGCAGTACCAGGGCTTGAACTCAGGGCCTTGTTTGTTAGGCAAGCACTCTACCACTGGAGACATGGTCCTAGCCCTTCATATGGAATTTTAAATAATAATACCAAAAGAGGTCCAGAGTTCCCAAGGATCAAAGTTACCTATAAACAACCCAAGGTATCAATTTAAAAGGCAGAGGTGGAGTAAAGTGAGAAGAATCTAGGTTTGAATCTCAGCTCCAATGTCCACAATGTAATTTCTCTGAGACTTAGTCTATGTACACAGTAACAACCAATAACAACTTTTTTTTTTTTTTTTTGCAGTACTGGGGTTTGAACACAGGGCCTCACACATGCTATGCAGGCACTCTACCAGTTGCCCTGCATAACAATTTTTTTTTTTTAATCCCAGTCTGGACAGAATTTCTAAACTCAAGCTATCTTCCTGCTTCAGCCCCAGAATAGCTAGGACTACAGACATATGTCATAGAGCTCAGCTAACAATTTTTGTCATGCCCTATTCTGTTTTATGTGTGTGTGTGTGTGTGTTTTGGTGATACCAGAGTTTGAACTCAGGGCCTCACACTTGCTAAGTAGGTGCTCATCACTTGAGCCATAATTCCAGCACTTTTTTTACTTTTGTTATTTTTCTGATAGAGGCTTATGTTTTTGCCCAGGGATGGCCTGCCTACCTATTCCTCCTACACAGCTGGGACCACAGATGCAAACCACCATGCCCAGCTTGTTTGTTGAGATGGGTTTTCACTAACCTTCTACCTGGGCTGGCCTCAAACTGCTACCCTCCTGATCTTTACCTTCTTTTTCTTCTTTTTTTTTTTTGATGGTTCTGGAGTTTGAATTCAGGTTCTCACACTTGCTAGGCAGGTGCTCTACCACTTGAGTTACTCCACCAGCCCTGATCTCTACCTTCTTAGTAGCTAAGAGTATAGGTATGCACTAGCACACTTGGCCCTTGTCATGCCCTGTTCTAAATGCTGTGTATCTCTACAGATTATCTAACTTAATCCTCACAAGCCTACGTGATAACTAGTATCAGTTTGATAGATGAGGAAACGGACACAGAGTTGAAATAATCTGCTCATAGCTATGAACATTGGAATTTGAATTCAGATTGAAGGAGTATAAAAAAAAATCAGCCCTTGGGCTGAAAGCATGGCTCAAGTGGTAGAGCACCTGCCTAGCAAGCACAAAGACATGAGTTCAAACGTCAGTACTACCAAAAAAAAAATCAGACTGAAGTAATATAGATACATATAGATATACTCTGTCAGTCTAATACCTGGGGTTACAAGGAAGGAAAAAAATAAAATAATAAAAATAATTTTGTAAGTAGTAAAATACCATACATACATAAAAGACTTTATTATTCTTTCCTTCATATTATCTTAATACTATTTCTACTCAGCAGGGAAAATTCTTATATGGTGGGATCAAAAGACTCACATGCCTAGAGAATGGAATTTCTTGCAATTTCCAAAGTTCAAATCTGGGGCTGTCTGTAAGGAGTACCCTATTGTCTGATTTCGCTACTTGGGATTAGAATGAGTGGAGGCTGGAGCCAGAGCTTATGAGACTATTTAGACTAGAATTGCAGTTGACAGTGAAAAATAGTTGGTGCCAATTGCAAAGTCATCAGAGAGGAAATATTGTTCATATCCTGAGAAAGAAACTTGTCCAAGGCATGGCAGGAACTCAAACTGGATGTGTCAGATGACTTTTCTAAGTAGGCAGGGAGCCCACCTGGTGAAACCTAAGTTGCTGCCATAGATATTTAGCTCTCAGTACTCAGAAGGGTCTTTGAAGATGTAGTCACCTCCCCAAATACTGAGGCCTGGGAGCATCCAAGCAAAAGAAATGCAGGACATTTGCTGGAAATGACTGTCCAGAGAGAAGACTTCATGTGCTGTGTCACAGCAGCTGTCTGTCCAAAGAGGGGGTGGAGGGGTAGCCTGTTCTAGCTGGGGCCTGTGCCTGTTAATTGCTGGCTGCCTGTTTCAGAAAAAAAGACCACACACTAATTACCTCATTTGAAAATAAAGATTAGACAGTATAATCCAACACAACCACATAGCAGTCTTAGTTCAAAGATTTCACAGTGTTATTTTCCAACACTGACTACTGTAGCCATGGTGACACTATGTCCCAGTAACTGTTATCAAGCTGCTATGATCTTCCAGAAAAGTCAGATTCTCAACCCATTTTTAGGTGACCACAAACCATGATGGCTTTAAAACAAAGGGAGAAAAGTTACAAGGCTGTATGGGACAGTGCAAAAGAAATAAGATTTGAAATTGGAAGAACATGGCTTGAGTTCTACTTCTTCCTCTTCTTATTGATCAGACACTGAGCAAGTCACTTAGCCTTTTGATTTCTTTGTTTTTATTTCCATAATGGCAATTCCACCCACTCCAGGAATTGTGAGATTAAATGAAATAATGGTATACACAGCCATTTCATAAAATCCATACTATTATATAAACATCAGCTGTTATGACAGATTTGAAGAGTTTTTCTCTTAATGCTTTATAAGAAAAGCAAATTCAAGAGAGCAAAACTGCTTAGCTTTAATTTAAATGCAAAATCTGACAAATCCAAGCCAAGAACTTTTCCTTAAAAATACCCAAGTATTAGATTTAAAATACATGTAAGGATTGAGATTAGAAAGATTTCTCAAAGATTTATTAATTCATTTCACATAACATATAGGTCACTACGTAGAACCGCAGCAGGGCTGAATGTATGTGAGGATAATGGTACTGACTCTGTAGTGGAAGATGATAGTAAGGAAGTGCAGCCTCTGAGCATGTCTGGTGATACCTGGTGGAAAAATCTCCACAATGTTGAACAGAACTTCTATAAGCATTTATTCAAAATGCATTTACTGCTAGGCGCTGGTGGCTCACACCTGTAATCCTAGCTACTCAGGAGGCAGAGATCAGGAGGATTGCATTTTGAAGCCAGCCCAGGCAAACCAGTTTATGAGACTCTATCTCAAAAAAAAAAAAAAACCTTCATAAAAAAGGCTGGTGGAGTGGCTCAAGGTGTATGCCCTGAGTTCAAATTCTAGTACGGCAAAAAAAAGATGCATTTACTGAGCAATTTTTAACACTACAAGCTCTGAGACCACTAACTAATGAATGTGGGCAACTCACATTCATAGTGGGAAATGCAACTGATGCTATGAATTTAGCAGCACAATGCTTTAGAATTGAAACTCAGGACAGATGACCATCTTCTCCATCCTCTTTCAAAAGTCCTTGGCTGTCTCAAGAGATCTGCCCATCTTTGTTGAGGTCACTTCCTAATCTTTAAAAGCCTACATTATCAACTAGACATTCATGGAGTCCTACAGATAAAAGCTACCTCCTTTTAGGGAGGTCCAGGGGGAAGTGACTTCACCAGAGGGAAATGACTTCCACAAAGTCAAATAATTCCATATGGAACCAGGATTAGCCCAGGTTGCTAAAATTGTTGATTCCTTTGGCCAATGTATTTTCCACTGTCTTTTTTTTTTCTTGTAGTACTGGGGTTTGAACTTGAGCCAATCCACCAGCCCTTTTTTGTGATTTTTTTTTTTTTTGAGATAGAGTCTCACAAACTATTTCCCCAGGCTGGCTTCAAACCATGATCCTCCTGATCTCTGCCTCCTGAGTAGCTAGGATTATAGGCATGAACCATTGGCGCATGGTTCCACTGTCATCTTGTCAGTCATGTTATTAAATTATAACCCTGGTCACTTTCATGATTCAAGGTGACTACTGACAAACTCATTCTGGGTACAAAGACATCAAACCAAAATACAAGCTTTTCTGATTAGTGGTTCTTAGAATTATAATTTGAGCTACAAAGGATTAAAATCACATTTGTTTGTCTTCGAGTTCTGTTTTCAAAAGAGGTATTCTCAGTTTCCTCACCTTAAGGGTGATTAGGATGATTAAATGCTTATTGTAGTACTTAGCACATAGATTATCCAATAAAGAATTCTATAAAAAAAGTGTTAAGAAATGGGACAGAGGCAAGTATGCTGGCTCATGCCTGTAATCCCAGCTACTTGGGACCCAGGGATCAGGAGAATTTTTGTTTGAGGCCAGCCCAAACAACAATTAAAAAATAATAGAAAGACAGCGTCTCAATCAATAAGCTGAACATTGTGACATGCACCTGTCATCCCAGCTACATGGGAGCCATAAATAGGAGTCTCAAGGACTGTGCCAGTCCCAAGCAAAAAAAAGAGACCCTATCTGAAAAATAACTAAAACAAAAAAGGCTGGGGGCGTGGCACAAGTGGTAGAGTTCCTGCAGTGCAAGGTCCTTAGTTCAAACCCCAAAACCACAAAAGGAAAAAAAAAAAAAAAAAAAACAGAGCTAGAGGCGTGACTCAAGTGGTAGAGTCATGGCCTAGCAAGTATGAGGCCATGAGTTCAAATCCCATTACTACCAAAAAGAAAAATAAAATTCTTAACAAGAAAAAAAAAAAGAAAAAGAAATGAGACAGGAAGCAATTGATGACCTAAGACTACTCAAGTACTCAGGATACTTTCATGCTTATTAACGTCATTCTATTTTTTTCATCAGTTTCATCCCTCTCTTTCAGATGATTTAACCTTTAAAATGCCATTGGCATTTGAGCAGGAATAAATTTGCTTTTGGAACTGTGTCAGGTTTTGTTTTGTTTAGGGAAGGGAAGTAACTAAACTTAATAGTTAGAAAGATGCCCTGAAGTGAAATCAAAAGGCCTTAGTGGACAACTCAATAAACCAGAAAAAAATTTAAGTTCTCCAGCACCACATGCACACGTGTGTGCGCAAAAACACAGAATCTAAGTTAACCTATTAAGTTACTTTTTGCACACTTAAGTGCATCCTCCACTTCCTAAAAGCTAATGAAAAATGACCTTTGGTTGATAGGTCCAGAATTGTGCTCCTTATTCTGTAAAAACAAGAAATGACTTCTCCTCCTACCGCCCTACCTAATAGTTGTAGCTTGTTACATGAACATCAACCTGTTTATTAGCATTCACATCATGCTGACTTTGCTGCAGCACTCTAAAAATTCTACCAACCCCAGGAACCAAAAAAACATTTGGAAGTAAAACTGTAGGCAACAAGGGACATTTTATTTTTTGGTTATACCCTTGTATGAGCTGCCCTGAACAGTACATGTAGGGATGATTACAAAGGAAGGGGAAAAGCAGCATCAGCATCAGTAGTTTCAGAAGGGCAAATGGTGGAAAGAACCCCTCAGCTAAAGAGAAAGGAAGCATCTTGTACAATGTGGTGCTGTAAACTGAGTCTCTGATGTGCATAGCTCAAGGGTATTAGTGACACAAGATACAGGGAAGGGTGAAAAAAGAAAAGCTTCCAAAATATACAGCTTTGCTCTTGGCATGAAACAATGGCAGATCCTGAAGAAATTAAGTTGATAGGAAAACCACATAGCTTTTTACATAAAGAGAGAAAATTTCACTCAGGAAATCTGAAATATCTTACTAGTTTTAATCTAATTCTGTGAGATACTGGGGAGATCAGAATTGTACTCACTAGGTTTATGAAAATATACCTGCCATGAGGACATCTGATATGGCCAAGATCACACATCAAGGACAAGACTAAAACTCAGATATACTGCTAAAGCAAAATAGGCCAGTTAAAGGAAAGGTGTCAAGAATAGAACCCTCAGGGCTAGGGATGTAGCTTAGTGGTAGAGCACTTGCCTAGCATGTGAGATCCTGGGTTTGTCCCTCAGCACCACAAAATGAAACAAAAAAACAAAGAACAAAAATGAGGTTACCTTAAAAATGACCTAGATTCAACATTAGCATCAATTCTTCATATTTTACCACCTAAAATAAGAGAATCGGGGTAATTATTATTCAGAGACAGAAAGATATGCACTCTGAAAGGCCATGAAGCTGGGTGCTGGTGGCTCATGCCTGTAATCCTAGCTACTCAGGAGGCAGTCAGAAGGATTGTGGTTCAGGTCTCAACTATTTGTTCAATGCGCAAATAGTTCAAGAGACCCTATCTTGAAAAAATCTATCATAAAAAAAGGGCTGGTGGAGTGGCTCATGGTGCAGGCCCTGAGTTCAAGCCCTAGAACCACACACACACACACACACACACACACACACACACACACACAATAATAATAAAAGGCCATCAGACCATAAGTATCTGATGGTGAATAAGCCTTAGCCAAAAAAAATCTCATGTCAAGCATGGGTGGCTCACACCTGTAATCCTAGCTACTTGGGAGACTGAGATGGGGAAGATCACAGTTTGAGATCAGCTCAAGCAAACAGTTCACAAGACCTCATCTCCAAAATAACCCAAACAAAATGAACTGGAGGTGTGGCTCAAGCAGTAAAGCATCATCTTTGCAAGTGTGAAGCCCTGAGTTCAAAACTCCATCCCACAAAAAAAATCTCATATTTATAAAGCAACTTCAGTTTATATAATGCCTTCTTATCTATTTCACATGATCCAAACACTTCTATTGAAGTAGGCAGGGCAGATTAGCTAACATTATATTCCATACTGTTTTCTCAAGTTTTTACCTGACTTAACTGTTTCCATCTTTTTTTTTTTCCAGTATTAGGGTTTGAACTCAGGGTCTACAACTTAAACCACTCCACCAGCCCTTTTTTGTAATGAGTTTTTTCAAGATAGGATCTCACAAACTATTTACCCAGGCTGGCTTCAAACCTTGATCCGCCTAATCTCTGCCTCCTGAGTAGCTAGGATTACAGGTGTGAGCCACCAGTGCCCAGCTGACTGTTTCAATCTTGTGTTCACTCATTATTTACTCTTTTGGTTCACAAATACATGCATACTATGGTGTGCCAGAAACTAAGTGCTGAAGATACAGTGGGAAACAATAAGAAATTGGATCTTCCCTGCACATAGTTTACAGATAG
The DNA here is from genome assembly GCF_047511655.1 of Castor canadensis. Taxonomy (NCBI): domain Eukaryota; kingdom Metazoa; phylum Chordata; class Mammalia; order Rodentia; family Castoridae; genus Castor; species Castor canadensis. Next base: position 202,082,978 of record NC_133386.1, read on the forward strand.
TTTTAAGTGTAATGACTACAACAAAAAAACTGGGCTGATTCAGGAAGATGTTACAGAGAAGCCTAACCGGACTGGAGTCAGGGAAGCAAACTCCAAATGACTCATTTCTGAGCAATGAGCTTGAGCTAGGGTGGTACAAATGGAGAGTGGGTGTGGGATTTGGGGTGGGTACAGGACACAGCAGGTGCAAGAGTCCTCAGTTGGGAGAAAGCATGGCACTTTCAAAAGAGAGATGTATAGGGCTGGTGGAGTGGCTCAAGAGGTAGAGTGCCTTCCTAGCAAGCTTTAAGGCCCAAAGTTCAAATCCCAGGACCACTGAGAGAGAGAGAGAGAGAGAGAGGAGAGAGATTGAAGTATAATAACCTGGAACGCAGTAGGCAAGACAGAGTTTTGAGACTATACAGCTATGCAGTGAGTCAGTCAGCATACATCTGGAGGGCCTATTATGAACCACTCTGTTCAGCACTGATAAAATAGTTAACAAGAAAGATGATTTCTTGTCTTTGGAGATTTAAAGGCGGTATGGAGAGTGACAATAAGCACATAAATAATTAAATATATTTAGGGGCATTCTAAGAAGTAAATAAAATAGGATTTTATTAGAAGAAAATAAAACAGGATTTTATACTACAGAGTACCTAGGAGGCTGTTTTAGCTAGTGTAGCCAGTGAAGGATTTTCCGAAGATTGCAACTGAGTTGAGGCCTTAACGGAAAGGAAACAATTATGCAAAGATCAGAAGGAAAAGCATTCAAAGCAGAATACACAGCAGGCACAGATGCTCTGTGAAGGGTAGTTTCATGTACAGAAACAGAAGATGAAGTCAGAGTGTAAGGCAGGGTCCAGCTCATGCAAGGCTTGTAGGCCACTGTAAAAAGACTAGATTTTATGCTAAGGGTTTTATTAGAGGGAGAGGAATTGCTCATGCTGTAGAAATACCTAAGTATCTGGTGGCTGAGGAAGATGAATCATAAGGGAACAAGAGCAGAAGTAGAGAGATCAGTTAGGAAGCTGCTGCAGTATTCCAAACGAAAGATGCTGCTGACTTGTATTAGGGGGTTTAGTAGTGAGTGAATAGCTGGATTTGAGGTATATTTTATATTAACTGATGGATTAGATGAGATGTGGAAATCAAGGATGGCTCTTAGCAATTAGATAGATAATAGTACATACTGTTTACTAAGATGGGGAAGGATTCTGGTGAAAGAGATAGCAGGAAATGTTACCTGTTTTGGGAAGTTTGAGAGGACTTAGACGTCTAAGTGGTTATGTTGAAAAGACAGTCTCCTGGTGAGCAAGGGCTGAAAATCAGGATGGAAATATATAACTGAGTCATCAGTGTTTAGATGGTATTTGAAGCTATTGGAACTGATGAGATCATCAAAGAAGGAAGTACAGAGAAGGAATGAGGGCCTTCATTATAAGCAAGGTAATAGATCATAGTGTCTATTCTAAAAGAAATCAGAAGGCACCCAAAGGGTATAATTAAAAAACGACATGACCACATGGCTGTTTGCTTGTTTTCAAATCCCTCTGGTTGCAATATGGAACAAGAGATGAATGGGGACCAGCTAGGAGACTCCTGTTTCCAGACAGAAGCTGATTGGAGCTTGGGCTACAGTGATAAAAGAAGAGACAAAGAGATGTGGAAGATACCTAGTCACGACTTAGTGATTTGATGGAGGGAGGGAGAGGAAGAATCAAGGATGACTCCCAATTGCTGGAGCAACTGACTGAAGAGATCCGATGCTCCTTCCTGGGGGAAAAAGGGACTTGCAAAGTGTTTGAGAGGAAGATATTGAGTCTACATCTGGACACGCTCAACTTTGAGGTACTCATGGGATATGGCAGACGGTTGGATATTGTGGTGGATTTATCACCTGCAAATATACAAATGAAGGAACTAGAATTCAGAAAAGTCACGGTGTCCAGCATGTACACCTGCTTGCATCTTTCTGTCCACCTTTGCAGGTACCAAGATGCAATCTAGGACCTGGGGAGCTGAACAAATATCTGAGTGCCATGACTCAAAAACTTACTTCCAAGGTGAAAACAGTCAGATGAAAGGGAGAAACTCATTCAGATCATTTAGACATGATGGGGCAGAAAACATTTCAATACAAGAGGCCTTGTTTTCATGGCACCTGCTAAGCCTGGTTGCACGGTGACCATAGATCGAAATGAGCACTGCCGTTATTGGGGAGTTTCTGTGCAGAGGTGAGGTGAAAGAGCCCTGGAACGCTGGATGGCTGTCACAGGCAGCATGGAGCGCTGGGGGTTAGACGACAGGGTTCTAGTGTTTCTGTGCTGGTCACTCGCCTGGCCGGGGGTGGGGGGTGGGGGGGCATGGCCTGTGACGCTGGCCCAGCCTTGGCAGACATCCACAGCTGTCACTTCCCTCCCTGCTCCCCCCCTCCCCCAGCCTGCGACCTGCTCGCCAGCCCCGCGGCCTCCACCTTGAGGCCCACAGTGGCCCAGCCTGGCCCGCAGGTGTGCTGGGCATCCCTGGGACCAGGGCTAAGAAGGTGACTTCAGGGGACGTTGGGCCACTGCAGCTGCCGAGGACGGGGTCGGGCTTGGTAATTTCCCTCCGCGACGAAAGAAACGCAGAAGGCGACCTTGCGGGAGCACCAGGCCGCGTGTGCCCGTTACCTCAGCCCCGAGCAGCTCCGAGGCTTGGCCAGGCTTTCTCACACTGTGACTTAGGGGTCCTTCGCACCTCAGAAAAGTGGGCACGGCCAGAACTGGTAAGAAAAGCTCTCTGAAAAGGGCGGGCGCCCACCTCGCACCAAGCGGGGCTAGCGGTTCCCGCGCCCACTCTTCCGCCACTTCAGAGCCCGCGCCGCGTGCTCGACCGCTCGGCCTCGGGCGCATGCGCGGCTGCGCGCCCGGGTCTAGCCCGCCGGTCTGCGCATGCGCGGCGCTGAGTTCCTGGCCCGAGGATGCCCTTGGCTGAGGCAGGGACTGGCGTGTAGGACCTAGTCGCTGGCGTCGGTAAGAGCTGATGGCCTTTCAGTAGCTCTCGGGTTTGTCCACCTATTGTTTAGTTCGTGCCTGCTACGTGTGGGGCGTGTTCTCTTCATGTACAGGCGACTGCAGGCCCCTACAGTGTGCCAGGCATTGTGCAGGGTACTGTTCCTGCTTGCCCACCTTTAATCCTCACCGCCTTGCCCTAAGGCAAGTCTTTGATGCCCCAATTGTTTTGTTTTTTCAGTACTAGGGCCTGAACTCAGGGCCTCATGCTTGCTAGACAGGTGCAGCCAGCCCAAAGGAAGTTGTGATAACATGTTTCGTTTTGTTTTCTTTGTTTTGTTTTTGATGCCTGGGAATGGGAGTGACTTATGGAAGGGCATGGGCTCTAACACTTGGGTCTGTGTGATCCCAAAGGTTACGGAGCTGCTCTTCCACTTCCTGTTGATCAAGTTCTGTGTTGTGAATTATTGGGTAATTGGCCTCCACATCTGCTGGCTAGAGCTGGGTGGTAATAATGATCTGTCCATTTGGGAAATGCCCGGAGCCTCACATCTGAGTCCCATAGTCCTCTTGCATTCTCCTGCCTCTGCATGGACTGCCTCCCCCACACCACTTTAAAGCTTTACTCCACATACCCAGATGTAAATTCAAGGCTTAATGATGAGATGAATAAATTCTCCTTTATTCATCTTTTCATAGTCAGGACAACTGAGCACCCACTAGCAGACAGTACACACAAAGGAAATCAAGGCAGAAAAAGAAAATAAGTGTGTAGGGAGTGGAAACTGGATCTCAGGAGGGTTCCTGCCTCATCTGAAGGGGGCATCTGCTATCCAGTCCCCCAGTGAAGGGAGGTCCACCGTGTAGGCTGAAGTTAACACAGTGTGGGCAGGTGCAGCTCTTGGGCCTGACTGCATGGCACAGAAAAGAACTTGACCAAGTTGTTAGGACTTGGATTGGAGTGCCGGGCAGTCTTGTAGCCGCTGTTGGGTAATGCCTGGTAATGGAGAGAAAGACCCTTCTTTGGTTAGAGTGCTTCCTGGGTTGTGACTGAGGGGTAGTAACAGGATGTTTCTAGAGGGAAGAAGTCTCACCTGAGACAGCGGGATGGCCTCCAGCAGAGAGGGTGCTAAGCCAACCAGCACCTGAACAGGAATATCAGGTGCGGAAATGCCAGTGAGGGAGTGAGATTATTAGAGAAGAGGGGGAGATGTGTGATTTTTTTTTTTTTTTTTTGAGACAGGGTCTTGCTGTATAGTCCAGATTGGCCTCAAATTTGTAATCTTCCTGCTTCAGCCTCCCAAGTACTGAGATTGCAGGCATGTCCCACCACACCTAACTTCTAGGTGAGTTTTAAGAGAAGGGATTCTGGAGTTTGGAGCCAGTGAGGGAAAGAAAGAAAGATTTACTCAATCAACAAATATTTATTGAATAGCAAGTATTACCAAGCACTGTTTTTGGCCCTTGGAGATACCACAGCGAAGAAAACAAAGTCAGCTGCCATCATGGAGATGACACTTGAGGTCAAAGTAGGTGGGGAGATGGTTTGGTAGCATGTTCCATCCTGTGACATTGCTTAGGATATCAGCCAGATTTGAGAATTGATTTATGAGCCACCCCCCCAGGGTTGGCTGACCCTGTTTAAGAGACAGAAGTGGAACAGACACTGACCAAAACAGACAAGATAGTGTGGGAGGTGCCACTTTTGGACTCAGAGGCTGCCTTGTCCCTTGAGCCTCCTTTTTCTATAAACTAGTACTAAACTTTTAAAATTTCACAGTCAGAAACACTGGGACTGCAGCTCAGCAGCAGAATGCATGCTCAGCATGCATGAGGCCCTAGGTTCAATCCCCAGCCACATACACAGGAGAATTATGTACAGAAAAAAATATGTTATTTTGGTCTATAATTCTATGATTTTTTAACATACGGCAAGCATTTCTAATACATCCTATTCAAGGCTAGAGAACAGTTTGAAGCCTCTAGAAAATTTCCTCAAGCTGCCTCTTTGTAGTCAAACCCTCTTCCCACCTTGATCCCTTGGCAACTTCAAGTTTTGCCTTTTCCAGAATGTCATAGAAATAGAGCCATACGGTGTATAACCTTTCATAATTAGGTTCTTTCTTTGAGTGTAATGCATTTAGGTTCGTCCATATGGTTGCATGTGTCAACAGTTCATTCTTTCTGCCGGGTACTGGTGGCTCACACCTGTGATCCTAGGTACTCAGGAGGCAGAGATCAGGAGGATCACTGTTCAAAGCCAGCCGCAGGCAAATAGTTCTTGAGACCCTGTCTTGAAAATACCCAACACAAAAGGCTGGCAGAATGGCTCGAGTGTAGAGCACCTGCCTAATAAGCCTGAGGCTCTGAGTTCAAACCCCAGTACCATCATTTGGTTATTCTGTTTGCCTAGTGATAGACACATGGGTTATTTTCAATTTTTGGCAGTTCTAAATAGAACTTCTGTAACCATTCACTTACATATTTCTAGAGTAAACACCTAGAAATGGAATTTGTGGGTTAGACAGTAATTGTACTTTCTAAGAAACCACCTGTTTTTTTTTTTCCCAGAGTGTCTGCACCATTTCGCATTCCCACCAGTAGAGTGTGAGAGTTTTGGTTGCTCTTCATCTCTGCTAGCACTTGATATTTTCAGTTAATTTTCACCATTCTAATAGATATATAATGATATCTAGTGGTAGATTTAATTTGTACTTCCCTAAGGACCAGTGAGACCAAGCACTTTTTCATAGGTTCTTGGGATTCCTGAGAATTAATAAACCTGTACCCCAACTCAGAAACAATTTACAGTACTAAAGAGTCTTATATGGGATTCAGACTTATCCTAACACATCAGGACATTTTAACAGCTAACCTCATCAGATGACAACTGAATTCAAAGCACAGACCTGCTATTTAAAGCAGATCTGTGGGACTGGTGGAGTGGCTCAAGTGGTAGAGCACCTGCCTAGCAAGGGTAAAGCCCTGAGTTCAAACTCCGGTACCACTGAAAAGTAAATAAATTAAAAAAAAACAGATCTGTGGAGCCAGCAAACTCAGGGCAAGCAGCTCCTGGTTGCTGCATGGCCCATGTTTTGTGTGGTGGAAAGCAATTGTTACCTTTCCCTTTGGGATGAGGCTTTCAGACTTCATCATTCCTACTGTCCTACACCCTCCCTCCTACACACATGCACTTGACATTCTCCCTTCTTTCCTTTGCTATAGAAATCTTATTGAAATCCCACTGCATGCTAGGCTTGTCACTGGGCCCTTGGGGCATTAAGTGGAGGAAGAACTAGAACTCCACATTCTAACAAGGGACTAACACAAAGCAGATTTTTATTTTTTGTTTACTTTTGTGATGCTGGGGATCAAACCTTGAGCCTTGTGCATGCCAAGCAAGCGCTTTCTACTACTGAGCCACATCCCCTTGAACAGATGCTTAAATTCAGTGCAGTAAGGGTCCTGAAGCACCAGTGTTCCAGGCCTCTGGGGACTTACAGGATGATGCTCAGCCAACCAGGAATCAGGAGGGCTCCCTGGAGGAGGAAACACCTGCAATCAAAGATTGGGCTAGTATGCAGAAGGATGGTATTCTAAGCAGAAAGAGTAACAGGAGCTTAGGCCTGACAACAAGAAATCTGGTGGACTGGCAGAGTGGCTTAAATGGTAGAGTGTCTGCCTAGCAATCAGGAAGCCTTGAGTTCAAACCCTGTTACACCCCCCAATAAAAAAGATGAAAAATATGGAGTTACAGGGAATGGAGTTGATAGGGAAGGTAGGGGTTAGATCATGAAGGCACTTGAATTTATCTCCAAAGTAATAAGGTACTTTTAAAAATTAGACTTTGGGTACTATGTGTGGTGGTGCCTATAGTCTAGCACTCAGGAAGTTGAGGCAGGAGGTTAGCAAGTTAGAGGCCAGTCTGGACTACATAGCAAATCTAAGCCAGCATGAGTTGCACAGTGAGACTCTGCCTCAAAACAAAAGAAGAAATGAAACTTTGGTTTCTGGAAAATATTCCTGAAACCTTCCCCTAGTCTTTTTGTTTTCTGCCTGTTGGTTATTTTTATTTTTGGGTGGGACTGGGGTTTGAACTCAGGGTTTTGTGCTTGCCAACCAGGTGCTCTACTACTTGAGCCACATCTCCAGTCCATTTTGCTCTGGTTATTTTGAAGATGGGGGTCTCAAAATATATTTGCCCAGGCTGTCCTCAATCTCAGACTCCTAAGCAGCTAGGATTACAGGCATGAGGCCTCTGGCTGCCTGATGATTCTTAGTTATCCTTCAAGGCCCATCTCAAAGACCCCTTCTCTCTCTCTTTCCTCTCCTTTTCTCTCCTCTTCATTCTCTCCCCTCCCTTCTTCCCTCTGTTCACCCCCCCACACACACACACACTTTTTCTTCACATAGTTTCCCAGGACTTTCTTTGCCTTGCCTGAACTTACTGATCAGTTGGCCTGGAGTCTGGGAATGATCATTTAATCATTTACCCCACTTTGCTGTCTGTGCAGGGCTTGACACAGGGTCTGACATATAGAAGGTGCCAGTGAGGATTTGCTGAATGTAAATCATTTGCAATTGATCCGTGTTTCCTGGGCCACCAGTTCTGGAGTTCCGTCAGATTACACCAGTAATCAATCTTAACCTTGAGCGCACATGAGAATCACCTAGAGACCCAGGCCCCACATACCTGATTCAGAAGATCTGGGAGTAGGGACTGAGAACTCGCATGGTCAACAAGTAAGTTCCCAGGTGCTGCTGCTGCTGCTGAGGATCCACAAATAATCTTTAGGTGACTGTGTTTGGTGTGGCTATGGTCACATTCAGGTGCTTCTTGGAGCCAAGCTTTGGGCTGGGGACATCAGGGGCTTCAATTGCTGTGGTTTATCACAACTATCTGACCACCTGACCTTCATGGGGTTTCCTTTGCCTTGGCTGGTCCTACCCCCCTTAACCTGGAGCGGAAGTTTTCTTTGCCTTCTCTTGGTCCATTTCTCCCAGGGACTGCTTACATGTCTCCATAACTGACTTCCTTCCCATTGAGCAGTTTAGTCTGGAAGCCCCAGAGAAGCTGGGCATATAGGGAGGAGGTGTGGAGTGCTGGATCCGGGGTCCCCTGTCCCCCAGTTGTTAAAATGCCCTACAGACGTGCAATCTTCTGAGAGGGCCAGAGCAGGTCATGTCTCCTTTAAGAGTTGCTCGGAGGTGCAGCTCAACAGTCTCTAGGGCTGAGGCAGAAGCCGCTTAATTAACAGCTCTTCTTCCTACAGCACCTGGAGCTCTCCCTCTAACCCCACCAACATTCCCTTGAGCTTCTGCTGGGCCCATTAGCTGCCAGGCAACAGCCCTCTGTTCAGGCCAGAGGAGAATGGCCTAGCAGGGTCGGAGAAGAAGAGCTGACTGCTCAGAAGGCAGCCCTGCAAGGGGGAGGCGGGGGTCCCCTAACTGTCATCCAGTTGGTAGGCTCATCGCTCCCTCTCCCTGTTGGGTGTCTGGTCACAGTGAAGCTGTGAAACATGGTGACCACTCGGGTGTCACCTGTGGCACTGAGGAAGGGGATTGGATGGGACCAGATTGCTCAGAAGCCTTCAAACCTTTCCAGGCACAGCCCAGACCTTGGAGGCCTTTGCACATTGTTACTAATGGAACAGATTCCTGCACAGGGTAGATGCAGAGAACCCCAGGAAGGAGGTGAAATTCCCCAGAGGAAGGTAACCCACTGTCTTGGGTCTTCCTCCCCAGACTCCTTCAGAAGAGCACTCCCAGGCCAGAGAGCTACCTCCCAGGCTGAGTCCCTTGGGGCTCAGGAGTGCCTAGAATCCTCCATGGAACATGGGTCCATGCTCTGTTATGGGTTATTTTGGAGTCTTTGCCTTGTCCCCCACTCATCAGATAAGCACAGCCCAAGACTAACAGGGAGAAAAGCCTGCAAGCACTGGATCAAGCTGTTGGATGTACAAGATCCAGGACAGGCCTCTCTAGGGAGACTTCAGCATTCACTGACTTCGAAAAACAAGAGGCTGTAGACCTTTTAAAATGGAGTGCAATTCCACATGAATACTCACACAGACACAGCCAGTCCCCAAGGAATAGTCTCTTTTTGGAAGGATGGAAATGCCCCCGAAGGCACTGAACCAGTCACTCAAGAGGAGTCTCACAATTCCTTCCTGCCTTGGGTCCCCTGTAAGGACCTGAAATCTCTTCCTTTCTCACCAGCCATTCCTGAGCATAGGCTCTGATCTGTCCATGGTTCTGACTGGTAATGGCTTCTACTTGGGGGCAAACCAAGGGTTCTTTCATTCTTAAGAGCTCGGGTGAGTACTTGGTAAGTGACAGGAACTGTGATGTACTCTTTACCTGCAATCCCTTTTTACTGAAGTACAGCAGAAAAGAGCACAGATTGTAAATGTATACCTCAGTGAATTTTCAGACAATGCGTACATTCATGTAACCACCACAAAGATTAAGAAACAGAACATGGGCTGGGCATGGTGATGAGTCCCTATAATCCCAGCTTCTGGAGGTAGGAGGATCTTAGTTCAAAGCTGGCCTGAGGAAAAATGTGAAACCCTATCTGAAAAACAAACTAAAAGGAAGGCCTTGAGTTCAAACCCCAGAACTCCTACATAATGTAATTATAATATAATATATAACATTTTTTTTAAAAGGATCAGGGTGTGGCTCAAATAGTAGAGCCCTTACCTAACAGCTCAAGGCCCTGAGTTCAATCCCCAGTACCACCAAAAAAATTTTTTTAATTAGAAGAGCAGAACATGGTCTCCATTTCTGTGCCCTTGTGTTCCGCCCCCCAGAGGCACAGCTGTGACCACTGTCTTGACTGTTAACATTATAGATTTTTGTTGGTTTTTGTTTTCTACTTTGAATGGGAAGGCAGTGGATGGTTCAAGTTGTTTCCCCTTCTGCTTTCTGTAGTCCAACATTACATCTGTGAGGTTGTTCATGTCGTTCCTGATAGCTATAACGTGTTCATTCTCATTACTGTGTAGTATTGCCTTGTATAATATATTCCACAATTTTATTTATTTATTTATTTATTGTGGCACTGGGATTTGAACTCAGGGCCTCATGCTTGCTAGACAGGTAATCTGCCACTTGAGCCTCTCCACCAACCCTTTTTTGTATTTTTTGTGATGGGTATTTTGAGATAGGGTCTCGGGAACTATTTGCCCTGGGCTAGCTTCGAACTGGATCCTCCTGATCACTGCCTCCTGAGTAGCTAGGATGACAGGCATGGCACTGGGTCAAATAGTTCATTTTTTAACATAGATACTTACACTCCAAAATTGAAGTCAACACAGGCATTAGTACAAATTACTTGTTGGAAGAACCTATCCAGAAAAGAAAGAAAATGAAGAAATAGAATTTAAATAATTCTTCCAAACCACACACTTGTAAATATTGTCAGATCTTAAATTCTTGACAGGCACGAATTCATGGGAAAGCAGTTTGCTGTTGACAACAGAGAAAAGCACGGCAGTTTACCCAGCGGTTTAAAATTGAAAACTGTTGTGTTGTTGTGGATTTGTACTTGAGCAGTGTTGTCGTTACAGTAACAGCTGCAACTGCCTTATGCCCACCTCTCAAGTCAAATCTACAGAAACCCCGTTGCTTCCATTGTTTGTAATGTTTACTGTGCTTATCTGATCCTAAAAACTGTCTAAATTTAGTTCATATTAAATACCTCAAAATACCCAAAGGGGTATGCATTTCAACCAGTAATGGTGTGAAAACTTTTAGATCCACTAGTTTTAAAGGGTTTTTAAATAGGTTTTAACAAAATCTTACCGTATTGTATGTTTTTTTGTTTGTTTGTTTGTTTGTTTTTGTAGCCACTGGGCCTCATACTTGCTAGGCAGGTGCTCTTACCTCTTGAGCCACTCTGCCAGCCTTGTATAATTTTTATTATTACACACACACACACACACACACACACACACACACACACACACATGTGCATGGGATGAGTTTGTATCCCATCTACTTGGGAGGCAGAGATCAGGAGAATCACAGTCCAGGCTGATCTGGGCAAATACTCAAGAAACTAGTCAAAAGATAACGAAAGCAAAAAGGGTTGGGTACAGGCTCAAGTGGTATAGCACCTGCCTAGCAAGCTTGAGGCCCTAAGTTCAAACCCCAGTGCTGGGGGAAAAAAAAAAAAGAGAGAGAGACCATCCTTGGGCTAGGGGTGTGGTTTAGTGGTAGAGTGCTCCTCTAGCATGCATGAAGCCCTGGGTTCCATCCCCAGCACTACAGATAAATAAAATATTAATTTAAAAAGACTGTGTCCTCCACACTGTCTACCTTTTCTCACTCCCTAGTTAGCTTTCTCTGAGCCACCCTATGGAGAGGCTGACAGGCAAGATGGTAATTCTTCCACTTCACAGCCTGCAAGAAGCTGAGATGCCCTGTCAACAGCAAGCTTGGAAGTGGATCTTCCAAGACCTGCAGACAACCCTGTGAATGAGCTTGGAAGCAGGTCGTCCCCATTTTGAGTCTTGAGGTGATTAACGCTTCAACAGCAACACCTTGGTTCCAGCCCTGTGTGAGACTCTGAGCCGGAAGCACCAGCGAAGTCATATGCAGATTCCTGATCCATAGAAACTGAGAGAAGAAATGTTTGTGGGCTGGCGGAGTGGCTCAAATGGTGTAGCACCTGCCTAACAAGTGTGAGGTCCTGAGGTCAAACTCTAGTACTGCTGGGCCCTGTGGCTGACACCTGTAATCCTAGCTTCTTGGAAGTCTGACACTGGGAGAATCACGGTTCAAGGCCATCCTGGGAAAATAGTTGGAGAGATCCCCGCCCCCATCTCCAAAATAGCCATAGCAAAATTGGCTCTGGTTATTGGTGTGGATCAAGTGGTAGAGCATCTATCTGTTTGTAAGTATGAAGCCTGGAATTCAAAGCCCAGTTATTGGTTAAGCCAACAAGGTATTTGGATTTGTTTTGTTTTGGAAGTTTGAACTCAGAGCCTGGCACTTGCTAGACAGACACTCTTCCACTTGAGCCATGCCCCCAGTCTTTTTTTTTTCCTTTAGTTATTTTTTCAGTTAGGGTTTTGTGTTTTGCCTGGGGCTGGCCTCAGTCATGCTCTTCCTATTTATGGCCTCCCACGTAGCTGAGATCACAGGTGTGAGCCACCACACCTGGCTTACTGGGTGAGATGGGATCTCACTAACTTTTTCTCCAGGCTGGCTCTGAACCGCCATCCTCCCAATCTCTGCCTCTTGATTAACCAGGATTACAGGCATTCGACACTGCAGCTGGCAAGCAACTAAATTTTGGAGTAATTTGTTATATAGCAACAATAACTACCATCCCCAGATACAGACTTCCAAGATATATTCAGCCTGTGGAAGTCTTATGCTATCCTGCTGGCTGTGTTTACAAAATTGGGAATTCACAGACAGAGCACTTACCCCCTCATAAGCCTACAATGTTTCCTCCCGAGCCTTTTATTCTGTTGATGTTTTTGAGCAAACATAAGATGAACTATAGTGACAGTTCTGGTTCTGTATTCTATTTTTTCTGCTTAATATGCTGCAAGCATTTTCTCGCCTCATTGAACAATCTTCAAAGCATGCTTTCTTCTAGTGGTTCTTTATGGTCTGTCGGATCAGCAGACCAACAATGATCTAACCGCTCGCTCTCATACGTGTTTTGAGCCCACGGTTGAGTTTTGCCCCCTCAGCCATATCTGTCATGTGCCCGCCCCTCTGTGCAGGGCCTGCAACCAGAGAACAGAGAAGGTCAAAGCCAACCTCAGGAGCTTCGGTTAGGTGCTCGTGATCATTGAACTAAACCTATACAGTTTCCTAACTGTGCACAGGGCTTGTTACTTCCCTAGCCTCAGTTTCCCCTTCTGAACCAAATGGATGATAAACACACTTACTTAGAGTTATTAGAGGTGTTACTGAGTTAATGCAAGTAAAATACAACACGGTGCCTAACACATATCAGGATTTACAGGATTACCAAACCATGGCACCTTACCCGCCCCTCCTCCCCAGAGTCCACAATGCCCGGTGGTGACTCTTGTCTCAGACGCCAGTCCATCTCCAATCAACAGCATCTTGGCTTCCCTTCTGCCAGTTTGCCCTCCTTGAACCTACTGGTGAACTCCTGCTCTGCTGCCATGTACAACCCTGCCGCCTGCCTTTGCTACAGGATCTTGGCATGCTGGTTAATTTGCATCATCTGTATACCAAATGCACCCAGATACATGCTCAAACACTATTCTGGATGTTTCTGTGAGTGTGCTTATTGGAGGAGATTGACATGGAACGTGGTGAACTTTGAGAAAAGCAGATTGCCCTCCACAGTGTAGGCGGGCCTCATCCAATCAGTTGAAGGCATGAATAGAACAAAAAGACGAACCTGCCCACAAACGAGTGAATTCTGCAGCAGATGGTCTTTGGTCGTAAACTGTAGCATCTGCTCTTTCCTGAGTCTCCAGCCTGCCAGCCCACCCTGCAGATTTTGGATCTGTTTCTCTCTTTCTTTCTCATTGCACATCTTATTGGCTCTGTCCCTCTGGTGAACCCCAACTAATACACTTGGGTAAGTACATCTCATCTCTGGGCCTCTGTTTCTTCATCAGTAGTATGACAGAAAGATTTACTTAGGTGGCTCAGGAGGGATTGCCCACTTTTTCTAAGATTCTGGAACATTCCCTCTTCTTTCAAAGAGACTTTGTTTTCAACAGAACTTTAAACAACTATCCAAAGCAAAAAGGACTGGAAGCACTTTAATTTATTCACATCACATGCTCTGAGCCTTGTGTCCAACATCCAGGAGTGAGTTCAGTTCTACACAGTACGTGTGTGAAAACCTGGGAGAAGAGCAGGGCATGTGGGCTGGTGGCATGGCTCAAGTGGTAGAGCGCCTGCTTAGTAAGCCTGAGGCCCTGAGTTCAAACCCCAGTGCTGCTGAAAAAAACAAGTAGCATTGCTCCTCTGGAACCATCACAGAGTGTTAGTGAGGGCCTCACTTGGAGCAGACACTCCAGCAGAGCTCCCACCTGGTCACAATCCCCTGTTCTGCCTGCTGCCATTAGCCAAGGCCCAAGCGTGGTGAGGGAACTGCTTCAGAGGGTCCCATGGTAATGGGGGGCTGAGGCTGCCCAGGGCTCGGTGTTACCAGGGAAGACACAGGCCTCACTGCTGCCAGGTTCAAGGCCAGCACTTGCACCTGGCCCTTCCCACTGACCCTTCCTGGCCTTTCCTGCTGCCTTTGGTATGGAGAGGATGACCCTCAGAGGTCCACCCACCAGGCTTGGAGGAGAGCAGGCAGGGAGCAAGCTGGAAATAAGGAGAGAGCTGAATCGACCCTATGGCTGTAGGTAGCAGCACATCAAAATTCCAGAGGGTCCTGGTCCAGCTCCTCCAGACTCTGACCCACAGGTTGGTACTTGACACTTGCATCATTACCAGGAGGAAGAAAGAGTCCACTTCTGGGCTTCTCCTTGGTCTCTACCCACCCAAGTTTGGACTTCAGATTGTCACCATCTAAGGCACAGTGTCTGGAACTGCCCTGCTCTGGCCCTGGGAATCACAAAGCAGAGGGGAGAACTTTCTCTGCTCCTATGAGTAAATCTGCCACCAGCCTTTGGTATGGGGCCAGGATCCCCCCAGGATACAGAGGAGCAAATGGTGGCATTTCAGACCCCAAGAAAGACTGCATGAAAAAAAACAATAATAATAAAGAGATAGGCTTGCTGGGTACTGGGGGCTCACGCCTGTAATCCTAGCTACTCAGGAGACAGAGATCAGGAGGATCACACAAATAGTTTGAGAGACCCAATCTCAAAAAAAACCCAATACAAAAAAGGACTGGTGGAGTGGTTCAAGGTGTAGTCTCTAAGTTCAAACCCCAGCACTGAAAAAAAAAAAATAGGCTTTGTGATCTTGGATGTGTCACTTGACTTCTCTGAGCCTCTATTTCCTTATCTGAAAAAAAGTAGCATGATAGCCCCATTTTTGCAGGCTGACTATGACATTGAAATAAGATAATGGTGATGACAGGCTGGCCACAGTGGTAGGCTGGCCACAGTCGTAGGCACACAGTGACAGATGCCTTTTTCCCTGGTGAAATCCTGGCCCAGCTGGTCAGACAAGAAGGGCAGCCTCCAGCAGCAATGGGGGAGCTGAGGCTGCTTTCAGAACCCAGGGTTGGGACAGCCCAGCTCCAGCAAGTGGGTTAAAAGTGAACTTGAGCAGAGGACAGCAGTGGGAAGGCCAGGGGAAGGTGTGGGCCGGAATCTTCAGCCAGTGTCTGCCACTCTGCCGAGAGTGAGAATGCAGGCTTGTGTGCCCAGCTCTGTGGACAAGCAGGCCCTGGAGCAGCTGACAGGTTGTCAGGGGAGGACCCCAGTTTTTCCTTGGTGGGGTGCTCCAGCCCTTGGGTTGGTGGGCTGGGTAGGTGGGCACTGAGCTTGGAAGAATGCCCCAGCAGGCTGGAGCCAGTGTGCAAGGCAGACAGGACAAGGCTGGAGCACAGCTGGGCAGGAGGTAAAGTCACCACAGCAGAGCCAAGGGGCAGTGAGGGCAGGGGGGACAGGAAGCCAGGACAATCATGACCCTGTGGACCTGGAGAGAATTGCTGGACTGGAGAAGAAGAACCTGGGTTCTGGACCAGGCCTGGGTGCTCCTGGCAGTTGTGTTGTCCATAGGGGACAGGTTGTCCCTGGAGCCACTCAGCTTGACCCCTGCAAGGGGTGGGCAGTGGAACAGGGCAGGGTGAACACTTCATGGGGCACCGGCTCTCATGCAGGTGCAGGGTCCGGCTCCACCACATTAGCTCAGCCTGCAGGGCCTGGATCTCCTTCCGCAGGGTGTGGTTGTGTTTCTCCAAGGACTCATGCTGCTGGGGGAGAAGCAGGTGGATGGAGAGAAGATGTCAGCCATAGTAGGGCCCAGCACAAGCCCTGTCCTCTTCTATAATCCTCAGTGCTAGGAAAAACCCACCACCTTCTGAATGTCCAGGATGGAATCACTTGGCTACTCTCCGACCAGTCCTCCATCCCCCTCACAAAATCCCTGCTATCCCTGTCCTCATGGCTCAGAACTGCCTTTTTGCCAAGCACTGGTGGCTCACACCTATAGTCCTCACTACTTGGGAGGCTAAGATCGGGACCAGTCTGGACAAATAGTTGGTGAGACCCCCATCTTCAAATAACCAGAGCAAAAATGGGCTGGAGGTGTGGCTCAAGCAGTAGAGATCCTGCTTTGTAAGCACAAAGCCCCAAATTCAAACGCCATTCCCATTAAAAAAAAAAAAAAAATCCATACTGCCCACTGCTGGTCCCTTGAGCTGACACCATTTCTTACCTGGGGTCTCCACCACCAGTCTCCCAACTAGTGTGCCTCCAAATTGCCTCATTCTCTTGGCCCAGAGGAGCAATTTGGCATCTATTATTAATTGTAGACCGAAATCTTAAAAACTCCTGAGACTCCAGGATCCAAACTCCCTGTCATGGGACTTGACGCCAGCATGTCAGCCCTGAGATTAACCTGCTCTCTCCACACAATTACTGTCTCCTCCACCTGGACATTTCCCACCATGCCCCATGCCAGTCTTGAAGTGGCTTGTTCAATGTCATTCTGTCCTGGACACTGAGGGTCTGCTCAATGCCACTGCCAGGCCTCTTCAGTGCCCAGGAGGTTCTGACTGATTGAGGGCACTGCACGTAGGGACTTCAGGATACTGTCATTCAGTTTGGCAGCAGGATGTATTTTACCAGGTATCCCAGATCAGTATTTACTATAAATTGTTCTGCTGAATGCCAAGTTCAGAGAACCCACAGGGACAGTTATTAGCATGCACTTCTAAATAACCATTTATGATGACAAAAATGGTAGGAATGCAGAAAGAATTTTATTTCCACATCTCGTAAGGCCACATAACTAGAACAACCTCCTTCAGTCCCCCACGGGGGATGCTTTCAAAGGAGAACTTGCAAGGCGTTTTGCATAGACATGTGGCTTAGGTGGACTCCAAGTTCTGAAAGGCCTCAGAGCCACCAGCGTCCCCACTCACAGACTGGTTCTGCAGGTGGAGTGGATGTAGCTGAAACACATCCTGTGGTCACCTTTCACCTGATTCGCCAAAGCCTTCAATTCACCTCCAGGAATGGAGTCACTTGTTCATCTCTTATTCATTCACTTGTCATCTATAGCCTGCCCCATTGTGACTGCTCAGGGAGGGCTTCTAATTTACAACCTTATCACCCTACCCCGTCTTCTTTCTCCCTCCCCTCCTCTCTACTTTAACCCTCCAGGACTTGTCACCATCTAACATTCTAACATTCTCAATACTTTGTGGGTCCTTTCTTTGTCTGGCCTCCACAAAAGAATACGAGCTCGTGTGTGTGTGTGTGTGTGTGTGTGTGTGTGTGTGTGTGTGTGTGTGTGTGTGTGTGCGCGCGCGCGCATGCATTCACAGCTATCCTCCAGGGTGTAGACCTGGACCTGTCAGACTGGAGACACTCAATAGACCTTTCCAGAAGGAACAAATAAATGAATGCTCAGCCACACAGGCACTGTCCTGAGCACCTGTCCTGACGCACGCCAGTCTGCTGGGTGCTGCTGCTCCCCACACCTGTGCCAGCTGTTTCACTTGCCTCCAATTTGCTTTCTTACTTCCATCCACTTAGAAAACTCCTATTCATCCTTTAAGACCAGTTCAGACCTCACCTCCTCTCTTATCTCCCGGTGCCACTACCTATGTCCTGAATCGTGTCCCTCCAAAATTCATATGCTGAAGCTGTAGCTCTCAATGTGATTGTATTTAGAGATAGGGCTTTTAGGAGGTAATTTAACATCAGACTACTTTTTTTTTTGTGGTGCTAGGATTTGAACTCAGGGCCTCACACTTGCTAGGCAGGTGTTCTACTACTTGAGTCACTTTGCCAGCCCTTAGGAGGTAATTTAGATTGAAGAGGTCACATGGGTTCTAATCTGACAGGACTGGTGACCTTATTAGAAGAAGGGAGAAGGATCATACTCCTCTCACACCTACAGAGGAAAGGCCATGAGCACTCAGTAAGAAAGTGACTATCAGCTGGACAACGGTGGATCACGCCTATAATCCTAGCTACTCAGGAGACAGAGATCAGGAAGCTTGAGGTTCAAAGCCAGCCCGGGCAAATAGTTCCCAAGACCCTATCTCAAAAAAACCCATCACAAAAAAGGGCTGGTGGGGTGGCTCAGGGTGAAGGCCTGAGTTCAAGCCCCAGTACCACAAAAAAAAAAAAAAAGAGGGGAAGGAAGGAGGGAAGGCGGGAGGGAGGGAAAGAAGGACTATATAGACTATATAGACCTGCTGAAGAGGCCTTAAAAAACGTGAGTCAATGGGCGCCTTGGTCTTGGACTTGGATTTCTTGCCCTGCAGAGTGCCAGATGCTGAGGTGTTATTGAAGCCAGTCTGTGGTGCGTTGGATGGTGGTCCAAGTGAATGAATGTGTAGCCCCCACCTACGTGTTCCCAGAGCCCTTCATCCTGACTCTATAGTTTGCTTGATGGCGAATCGTTAAGCCTCTTCTCTCTGTAAGGCACTGTTCAGCCGGCCCTCCTGGCATCAGGAGTCTGGTGAGGGATACAAGCAATGTAGATGCCATATGGAATTGAAGGTCACCACTGAGGATGGTTAATGTACTTATGGATTCCTGGGCTACTGAGCTATCATGAGTGTGGCCTTGTGAACAGGTCTCTCTCTGGCACACTTGCTGTGCCTCTCCATGTGGTACCCAGCACGAGGCCCTCACCGGGTGCTGGACAGACACTAGTGCCACGCTCCTTGACTTCCCAGCCTCCAGAGCCATGAGCTAAATAAGACTCATTTCTTTAAATTACCCAGTCTGTGGTCCATTATAGCAATAGAAAAGGAACTAAGACAGAGGGTGTCCCCACCTGGTGCAGGGCATCTGCCTTGTCTGTGTGCTTCTGCCGGCTGCGCTGGGCAGCCACACGGTTCTTCTGTTTCTTCTTCAGCTCCTTTTGATACTCCTCTGGGTCCTGCTGGACATGAGGCAGAGGACTCTGTGCTCCCACCAGGAACTTACACCTCTTCCCTGGCCTGCTGTTTGTAAAGCCAAGTCCCCTAGGGCCCCTGTTCTTTCAGAAGCCCCTCTTACTTCCTTGGTGCTCACAGTCCCCTTGCAGGCACTGTATCCTTTGTTGTAATGCCAGCCCCACCCAGTGTCCTGCTCAGAGCTCACCTGAGGGTGAGGGCAAGCTGGGAGGCTGCAGAACCTGTGATTTTGAACCCAGACAGAACTGGCCTCAAACTGCATACTGTCGCAGGCTGAGTCTCTCTGGATTAGGCATTCACTTTTTTGAGCCCAGTCACTTCATCTGCACAGGATACGGGAGGAGTGGAGGAGTAGGCAGGCCAGAGGCAGGCAGGACTAACAGGGCTGGCGCTGTTACTGCACTTCTGTCATTTCCACAGGCCAGGTGCCAGTTTTCCTATCTGAGAACTCCGTGAGGTCATGGCCAGGGTCTGACTCCATTCCGTGTGCCCATGCCCAGCTCAGGCCAAAGCTGATGTTCACTCACTCAACAAACACTTCTAAGCACCTACTGTGTGCCAGGGCCTTACCTAGGGACATAGCAGCGAATGAAATAGACAAAGCTCCCTGCCTCAGGGGCTCACACTGTAGTGGGCCAGCAACCTAGAACAAATGAATGGAGCATCCATCTGACAGAAGAGTGACCCCTGACATTGACAGTGGTGAGTGTCTCCAACTCGGGGTACGATGAGATATGAAATGTTTCATCCAAAGGTCCAGAGCTCCAGAAAGGCAAGAGGGACAACTCAACTCCCTGTCACTCTGGGGGTGTGACTTGAAGTAAGGACATGGCCACCCTGGCCAAGGGCTCTGGATGCTCCTAGTTCATTTCTGCACCCTGACTGTGTTCTCCTAGGGGATCATGGACACAGCAGGCTCACTTCAGACCCTGGAGGGCCAAGAGACTAGAGGCTGGGGAAGGACCCAGTAAGAGAAGATAAGGGTCAGGGGGTTGTGGGAGGGGATCCTGGGAGATTTGGGGAGAGGCTCCCGCAAGGGCAGCAAGGGAAGAACAGGTGAACAAGAGACAACAGGTACACAGAGTTCAAGTTCTAAACTGCAAGGTGATTTGTAATCCGACACCTGGAAAGGCCTTATTCCAATGCCCCCACTTGTCAGAGAGAAAACAGACCCAGAGAGGGGGAGGGTAGACTCTGCCAGAGGCCACACAGCCCATGGCCACAGAGCTCAGACTAATGTTCCTAACTTCATCCCTCACTGCCCGGCCCTGGAGACCTTCAGCCTCATTTCCCTTCTCCTTCCCCATCCCTGGTCCCCTGTACTCACTGTTCCAGTCAGCAGTGCACCCCCCACACAGAGGCGCATGGCTTAAGCAGGGGGAGTAGATGTTCAAGCAGGTCCTGGATGTCCCTCTGCAGCTGTGACCTCCCAGTGCCCTCTGGGGTCCCTGAGGAAGTGGTGGCTCTTTAAATCCCCAGTGACCACTCCGCCCCCAGCCAGCCCAGTTTCAGTTTCTCCTAAAGCCACCAGCTGCCCAGAATCCCTGGCTCAGGCTTGCTCACGTGGCTGGAACTTCCTAACATGAACTGGCCTTCCGGGGCAGTTGGGCCCCTTCTCTGGGAGGAGGCCAGTGGAGGGTGGAGAGGAAAGACAAGGAAGGCCAGGTGTAGGGAGGTGTTCTGGGGACAGAGGGCAGGCTGCTGGGGACAGAGTTAAGGGGAGAAGCCTTCACTTCTCTGCTTCATGTAGAGTTTGGGAGAGCCTCTGTGTTCTCTGGGGGAGGCCAGGTTCACAACCCACATTGGAGCTGTGCAACTTTGAGAAAGTAACTCACTGTCTCTGAACCTTAGTTTCCTCATCTGTAAAGCGTGTGGAAAGGATAGTACAAATTCCCAGGGACTGAGACTTTACAACCATCCCAAACTCTCTGAGACCAAAGTCAAGGCAAACATGAGCCATGGCCCTTACACAGAACAGGTGAATCACTGTTTCCATACTATGACCACACAGCAGTGCAGAATGCAGTCTAGGGGCAAGGAGTCCAACTTCCAAGCTATTGACTTGGGTAGGTAAATTCATCTTTCTGTGCTTCTGTTTCCAAATCTTTAAAGTGAAGATGGAAATCATTTTGTTATGTAGATTAAGTGAGTTAAGGCAGGTGAGTTGCCAGAGAGCATTCCTTATGCAGACATTATTATATTATATATTATATAATTGTATATAGTAATATTATATTATTATCTCATTCCTTATGTTGCTTCAACCAACACTTGCAACGATGATGCAGTGGAAGATGGGATTGTGCTTACTGTCAGGCATAAAAGTTCAAAGCACACGTTATATGGAAATAGCAAGATGCCACAAGATCCAAACAATATGATAAAATATAAGGCTTAGCCAGGCACCAGTGGCTCATGTATGTAATTCTAGCTTCTCAGGTGGCAGAGTTCAGGAGGACCGTGGTTCAAAGCTAGCCTGGGCAAATAGTTGGAGCGATCCTATCTTGAAAAAAATCCTTCACGAAAATAGGGCTAGTGGAGTGGCTCATGTGGTAGAGTGTGTGCCTAGCAAACCTGAGGTCCTGAGTTCAAACTCCAGTGCTGAAAAAAAGTGTGTGAGGTTTAATAATATGGGTATGTAAATAGGTAAGTATAAAAGTACATGGGGATGAGAAGTAAAATTGAGTGGTGGTGAGGGACAGGCAGAGTGGACTGAGGGCTACACTCAGGAACTTTAGTTGACTGTGGTATTTAAGTTTGGGAACACAGGTCTCCGTGGTATTGCTACCTACACTTTGGGGAATTCCTGAAACATTCCCTAATAAAAACTTCTTTTGAAGACTAGCAAAGTCTGAAGCCGCAGGCAAACTTGTGTGGTTGTTGTCTCTCTGAGAGAGACTTGGTGAGGGGGAAGCCAGTAATTATTGTCCTGTGGTATGGCAGCCAGAACATCTTGGGGCTGTGTCTGAATCCTGGGGGCTCAAGCCCGATGGTGAGATGAGAACTGTAGATCTTCTGTATGATATTCTACGGGGTGCTGGTGGCCTGGGGTGTGATGTTGAGGAGTCCACAGCAGCCTGTGAGCAGATTAGAAGAGTGCAGCAATTGACTAGCAGTGTCTGCCATACCTAGTGATTAGTGATGTCTGTCGTGAGCAGAGGTGTGGAGTGCTACAATCCTCTGCCCTCCACAGAGCTAGGCCTACAACCAGTCTAGGTGGCAGTAGGGTTGGAAGGCTCACCAAGTTTGTCACCTGGAGCCCTCATACCTAGGCTAGAGATAATGAGGAATCTATACACGTTCATGGAGTTTTCTTAAAAAGGGGAAAGGATGAGAAAAAAGCTCTTTCTGTATTGTAAAGGACTATCTGCCTTACGTGCATTGCCCATCCTGAGATTTGTGGCAACATATTCTGGATTCTAGGATCATTTCATAATTAGAAATGCCCTGGTGGGTAAGACTGGGCATGACAGCTGGGCCCTGCTACCTTGCTTCTAAGGGGCCTGGGGAGCAGAAGCTGAAGTGGGACACCCCATACAATGAGATTGCCTGCTTTTCTGAATTAGTTTTGTTTCCCAGACACCAGGGGGTGCTGGGTGTCTTGCCTGAGGTGGGCACCTGAGGGGCTCATTAAGCCAGTCCATAAGCTCCACAGGGAGCAATCTGGAGGTGGAGTGTGTGATGTTAACCCCCCCCAAAAAAACAAAACCCATTGTGTGGGGGGCTAGGGCCCCAGTGCCTCAACCCAGCCTCCAGTCCCAAACCAGACCCCCCTAGGTCCTAGCTTCTAGTAGAGGGAGACAGCAGGTGTTGTTCCTCCCAGGAGGCTATAGCCCTGGAGAAAGACCAGAAGAATTTATGGCTTGATCTCTCTGAGGTGGTGGCCAGGAAAGGGAGTGGCAGGGAGGGAGGGGTGCAGGGGGTGAGTAATGTTTAACCATGAATAGCCCTGCAAAGCTTCCTTCAGAAGGGGGTGACCTTTGAAGGCTGGCAGGGTTATACAGTATGACCCCCCCATTTAGATAGGGTTCAAGTCATCTCCAATACAATGCTACAAGATGAACAACTTAAACATTTATTTCTCACAGTTCTGGATGCTGGGAAGTCCAAGATCAAGGTGTTGCCAGATTTGGTTCCTGGTGAGGGTCTCTTGTTTGCAGATGACTGCCTTCTGGCTGTGTCCTCACAAGGCAGAGAGGGAGAGGGAAAATTTTGGTAGCTATTTGTCTTCTTAAAAGGACACTAATCCAGTTATCAGAATCCCACTTTATGACTTAATCTAACCTATTTACCTTCTAAAACCCAAACCATCAAATTGAGGATTGGTACTTGAACATGGGAGTTTAGGTGGTTGGTGGTGGGGACACAAACATACAAAGGAGGAGGAACCTAATACCCAGAAATACAAGGTCATTCCACATGGAAGCAGAGCTGGAGTAAAAACACAACCTCTCTCTCTCACAAGCCCTCAGTCCTTTCTCCACACCCAGCTTGGAGGGGCCTGTGTTTGTCCAGCAGCCCTGTGAGCCAAACACTGCCTTCACATAATTGATGCAAGGTTAGTGAAGAAACGAATTAAAGCTCGGGCAGTTTGTTATCCAGGGTCCCCGAGTTTTTCCTGAGTAAAGAATCTTCTGCCTTACTCCTTTAGGGTATGCCCTGGGGTCCTGGGGGACTCTCCCCAGCCAACTCTTTGTTTTACCAGTGAGAAAACGGAGGTGCAGAGCCAGGATGCATGGATGCCTGTGGCCAAGCCCTTCCCACACTTCCGTGGGTTGGATAGATGCTCAGGTCTCCAGCTGCCCGAGGGTGAGCACCTCTTGGTCTAGGTCCTACCACTTTGTACATCCTCAGGGCAACAGAGAAAGCTATGGGGTAACAAAGAAAAAGGGGCCAGGTGGCTGCTAGTGGGGCTGAGACTAGGTACGAGATGCCTATGGATGGGCCTGCTGGGAACTAAGCCTCAGATGGGAGGAGCTTACAACTCAAGGGGGTATGGGACACACCTGTTAGGGAGGTCATGTCCTGGTGGAGAGGTCACTTCCTGTTGTAAAGGTCACTTCCTCTAAGGGAGGTCAGGAAAGGTTTTCCTGAGCAAGAGGTTTTTGGGAGAGACATTAAAAGATAGTTAGGCTCTATCTCAGGCCCTGGAAGATGTTTTTGGTCAAACCACCTAACTAAACTCTTTATGCCTCTGTAAAATAATAAAAGGACTTGATGAAGTAATAAATGTAAAAAGCTTAGAACAGTGACTGGCACACAGTAAGTCATGTAAACATTTGTTGAACTTGTAACAAAGTACTCAATAGGTATCTGATTAATTTTTTATTCACATAACAACAAGCTTATAGTTCATTTCATTATTTTTATTAAGGAAAAATAAAATCAAGGGCTGGGGGCATGGCTGTAGTGGTGCAGTGCCTGCCTAGCAAATGCAAAGCCCTGGGTTCAAACTCCAATATGAGAGAGAGCGCACGAGAGAGAGAGAGAGAGAGAGAGAGAGAGAGAGAGAGAGAGAGAGACAAAGAAAGAAAGAGAAAAGGTAAGTCTTAATAGTCAAACTGCCCACTTCACCCCTCGAGGTATAATTCCACTTTTCTAATATATCACTCTTTTTTTGGGAGGGGTGCTGGGGTTTAAACTCAGGGCCTACACCTTGAGCCCTTTTTTTGTGATGGGTCTTTTTAAGATAGGGTCTCGTAAACTATTTCGAATCTCAATCCTCCTGATCTCTGCCTCTTGAGTAGCTAGGATTACAGGCGTGAGATAAATCACTCTTCTCTTTTTTTTATTTTTTGGCAATACTGGGATTTGAACTCAGGGCTTCATATTTGGAGGCAGGCACTCTTCCACTTGAGCCACATCTCCAGTCCTTCTCTATCTTAAAAAAAAAAATGGGGTACAAAATAAGAGATGACATTCTCAGGGTTTTTTTTAATTATTATTATTAACGAAATACTTCTTTAATGAAAAAGAACTCAAAAGCTCCTCTGGCCTGGCTATATTATCAGGCAGGGCCTGCTCCTGGTAGCAAGATGACCACCAGAAAGATCAGCTTGACTAACCAAGGAAGGAAGACAACTCCCCCCCCCCCCCACTGCTTTACAGATAGTTCTGACAAAGGCTTGCCTCTCCTTGGGTGTGGCTTGGGTCCTGTGCCTATCCCCAACACCAGTCACTGTGGCCAGGGGATGAGGTTGGATTGGCAAGGCTGGGGACCCAGGCTTATCTTGCAGCTGGGGATGAGGTTAGCTTCCCCCAAACCACAGGGACTCAGGGTAAAGAAGAGGTGATTCCCAATGCATCAGACCGCTGCTGGTTGAAGAGAGGTGAGTGGGTTCTGGCTGCTATCCCCACCCGGACTCAGATCAGATATGAGGTGCTGCTCAGAAGGACATTTCTTCCCAGGGTCACCTTGGGTTGGGGGTGGACTTGTGTCCCAGTGTGTCTCTGACACTACGTCCAAACTCTATTAATTTCTTTCCATCTGCCTAAGTTGGACAGGAAGGTCCCAAGGGTCATGTGGGGCAGGACTGAGGCAGCTCAGCGGTTCCCCAGGGCATTGGGGGGAAGGAAGACTTTCACTTTCAGCACTCTAATGTGTAGTCAGAGTGGGAATAGCTGGGCCTCCCAGGAACTGGGTGACTTCACTTGGAGTTCTATGAAGTCACCCCATGGTCATTCCTCTGCAGTGGGAGGTGCCAGCATGCAGTGCCTCACTGAAGCTCTGTGCTTCTGACGCTCTGCTGTCCATTACATGCACATATTTCCGGGAAGTTGAAACTTTTTGAGATGGGCAAGGAGTTTAAATAATAAAAGGCCAGCACTCCCATGTTCTGCAAGATATGGCAGTCATGACCACAGTTCCTGGATTTTCCCAAGTGCTAGCCTTGTTTCTCTGGGCCTGTTTCCCTGTGTATTAAATGACAATCCCCTCACTTTGCTAGAGCTGTTGTGATGACTGAAATCACACATGGAAAGTGGTCAATCATGAGCCCAGAAATGACACGTCCCCTCCTTTTTGTGTCCCAGTGATCCTTAGAGACAGGTGAGCTTCTATACAGGCTGATTGAGAGGAAGCAGGTGACCAGCCAGGGTCATGGAGCAAGGGCCTGGAATCAGGGCTGGGCTGGAGCAGGGTAAAGAAAAAGTAAGTCCAACCCAGTGTGGCCAGTGACAAGGCCCAGACATGATAGGTACAGGAGAGCTCTGGTCAGGCAGGTGGGCAGTTGGTCATGGCCAGAGGACTCTAGATTTTGTCCAGTCTCTTAATTATGCAACTGGGGAAACTGAGGCTCAACAAGCAGGTCTTGGGCAAGTGCAAGGAGAAGGCAGCCTCAGTGAGCTCCTATTCTTCATTGACTGAGCTGAGGACCTAGGGACACTGGCACAGGGATAACAAGGGACACAGGATCCCCTCAGGAAGGCAGGTTAAGGACTGAGGAGTGCACTGTTGATAATGGGACCTCCAAGAGGTGCCAGAGCAGGGTCCCCAAAGCCAGGTGTGGGGTCCCATCCAGAAGAAAGGCTGGGAGGGGCCTCAGGAGAATCAGGCTTACCTACAGCTCATGAGCACCAGGCTTGTGCCCCATGGAGGCTTCAGTTTCCTCATATGTAAAATGAAGGAAATTGACAATAATCTTTCAGGGCCCTTCTCTTGCTGTGCTGGGGGACAGGGCCAGCCTGAGGTCTCTTGGGAGAAGCAGACACCTCAGAGCTTGAGGGGGGCACTTTACAAAACAAGGGACAGAATAAGGAACTAAGGGTGGTGCTGTGGGCAGGAGACCCAGGCCCCTTTCCTGGCACTGCCACTTCTTGTCTTCCACCCCAGGCCTCAGTTTGCCCTTCCAACACCTGTGGAAAGGGAGTACTAGGAGATGCCCCCTCTGGTTGGGCCTAATACAGGAGCTGGGACCCCAGAGGGTAGGACCTGGGTCTGTCTTGGTCTGGAGAGCAGAGAAATCTGGTGGTTAAGAACAAGACTGACAAGCTGACAAGGCTGGAGGCGGTTAGAGCATCTGCCTAGTAAGCTTGAAGACCTGAGTTCAAAACTCAGTGCCAGAGGAAAAAAAAAAAAACCATAAACCCAAGTCTGATGAAGCTCTGCTGCTTTCTAGCCTTAGGAGCAGCTAGAAAGAGTTAGCAAACCTCTGCCCCATCCTATCATGCAACAAAGATTTCTTGAGTATTAACTTCATGGCAGGGCCTGTCCAAGGTGCTGGGAGACAACCAAGTTAAAAAGTTCCAAGGGTGTAGTGGTACACACCTGCAATCCCAGCAATTGAGAGGCAGGAGGATTGTGGGTTCAAGGCCAGCTTGGGCTACACTGCCAAACACTGTCTCAAAACAATTCCAAGGAGGCTGAGGGTGAAGGCTGATGATGGTAGAGGGTGCTTAGCATGTGTGCAGCCCTGGGTTCCATCCCCAGAACCACTAATAAATAAGATCCAAATCCCTGCTCTGTGGAATTTCCATTCTAAGGGTATGTGTGAGATAGTAAATGCAACAAATTCTTTTTATTCGTTTGTTTGTGGTACTGGGGATTGAACCCAGGCCCTTGTGCCTCCTAGCCAAGTGCTTTGCCACTGTCACTAACTACATCAGCTCTTTTTTTTTAGTAGGACTAGGGTTTGAACTGAGGGCTTTGTGCTTGCAAAGCAGGGGCTCTACTGCTTGAGCCACACGTCCAGTCCATTTTATTCTGGTTATTGTGAAAATGGGGTATCACAAGCTGTTTGCCCAGGGTGGACTTGAACCTCGATCCTCCCCATCTCAACCTCCCAAGTAGCTAGAATTACAGATGTGAGTCACTGACACCTGGTGGTTATTTATTTGGTAGTACTGGGTTTTGAACTCAGGGCCAACACTTTGAGCCATTCCACCAGCCCTTTTTGTGATGGTCTTTTTGTGATGGTTTTTTTGATAGGGTCTTATGAACTAGTTGTCTGGGGCTGGTTTCAAACTGCCATCCTCCTGGCTCTTTGCCTCCTGAACAGCTAGAATTATAGGTGTGAGTCACCTGTGCTTGGCAGTTTTTTGGTTTGTTTGTTTGTTTTTAGACATGGTCTTACTACCTTGCTCAGGTTGGCCTCAAACTCATGATTCTCCTGCCTCTGCCTCCTGAGTAGCTGGGATTATAGACACGTATCACTGTGCATGACTGTATTGCATATTTAAATGTTAAGATCATGCTGGACCTCAGTGAGGTATTTGCATAAAAAACATTTTTTGAGATATTGGACATTTGTGTGAAGAAATGAAGAGGAGGGGGGAAGTACTGGCTGGGGGCAAATTGTGGCCTCCTCTAGGCCTAGGTGGGACTGGTAAGGCAGGGGGAACAGGACATTAGGATGGGAGCCTTGGGGACCATTCACGAAAGCCCTCTTAGGCCGTGGATAACCCTGGGCTCTTTGAGCAGAGGAAGGATATGATCTGACACAAAGGTTAAAAGGGTTCTTATAGCTGGGCGCCAGAGGCTCACACCTGTAATCCTAGCTACTCAGAAGGCAGAGACCAGGATTATGTTCAAAGCCAGCCCAGGCAAATATTTTGGGAGCTCCTATCTTGAAAATACCCACAAAAAAGGGCTGACAGAGTGGCTAAGGAATAGAACACCTGCCTAGCAAGTGTGAGGTCCTGAGTTCAAACCTCAGACCTGTCAAGAAGAAAAAAAAGAAGTCCCAGCCAGATGCCAGTGGTGCATACCTTTAATCCCAGCTACTCAGGAGGCAGAGATCAGGAGGATCAAGGTTCAAAGCCAGCCTGGGCAGATAGTTTAAGAGACCCTATCTCAAAAAAAAAAAAAAACTCATCACAAAAATAGGGCTGGTGGAGTGACTCAAGGTGAAGGCCCTGAGTTCAAATCCCAGTACCACCAAAAAAAAAAAAAAAGAGGTCCCTCTATCTTGGGAAGGGGAGCAGCAAAGACTCAGTGAGGCTGCTGTAGACATCCAGGCAAGCAGACAGAGGCTCTGCTATGGAGGGGTGAAGAGAGATGGGATGGGATGGGATGGGACAGGATGGGAGAAGAGCGATCCAGCCTCTTAGGTTGCAGGGTGAGGCAGCAGCGGTCACCTGTGTGGCCCTGAGGGACCAGAGGCGCCCAGCACAGCCTGGTTCTTGAGGGAGTCACAGGCCACAGGTGAGGTGGACACAGATGTGGCTGTTTCAAATGCCAAGTTGCTTCATGTCCTTCCTAACTTCTAAGGTTCCAGCCAGGCCTAAGGATGTCACACGCCCTCCGGTGGCAGGCAAAGGGTGAGTAACAGCTCCTTTTGTCAGCTGGAAATTTGATAGGATGTCTCCTCTGCCGCCCATGTGAGGCAGCTGGGCTAAGACCTGTAATGAAGATGCTTGAACACTCTGACTTGTCACCTAAGGCACTCAAGCTGGGGCCTGGGTGTTGTCCCCACCCACGTAACAGTGAGCAGCACTGGCTGCCCTTGGCTACTGGAGACCTTCAGGGACATGACAGGGGGTAAGGTGGGGAGTGTTACAGCAGGCCAGGGCAGTGTTGTGATCTGTGTGAAGTTGCAAAACCTATACTTGGATATGCTGCCACCAAGTGCTGGTTGGTGCCTCTGTTATGGTTAATGTGGTCTGAAAAATAAGACTTGCATCACAGATGTGTTTTTACCAGAGAAAGAAGCAGGTTTCCTCTCTTCTCATTAAAACTGTAACTTTAGTTGGGGTCATGGCTCAAGTGGTAGAGCACCTGCTTAAGCAAGCTCAATGCTCTGGGTTCAAGCCCCAGTACAGCAAACAACAACAAAAACCCTGTATGTTTATGTATTTTGGCAGCACTGGGGATCAAACCCAAGGCCTTGTGCTAGGCAAGCACTCTATCACTTAACTAGCTTATCCCTGGCTCCTGTAACTTTATTTTTAAGAACCTAATATAAGCATTATAATTTGAAAAGAATCAAATAGAAAATTTTTCTAGAGTAAGCATAAAAATAAATATTTAGATATAAAAATAAATGAGTAAAATACTTAGGTAAACTTCTAACACTTAATGATTAGCAATCATAATTTTAAAAGGATCTTCTAAGTTTTTTTTCTTTTGGTAACAAAAAGCTTTATTTCCCCTTATGATTATAAAGGTGACACATGAAGTGGAATAGCTGTACTGTTTTTATTATATATATATATTTTTTTTAGCTGGAGGTGTAGCTCAAGTGGTAGAGCACCTACCTAGCAAGCATAAGACTCTGAATTCAAATGTAATACTGCTAAAAAAAATTATTTATATTTTTGAGACAAGATCTTGCTATGCTGCCCAGGCTGGTCTCCAACTCCTGGCTCAAGAGCTCCTCCTACCTCAATCTCCTGAGTAGCTGGGCTACAGGTACATGCCACCATACCCAGCAAAATTAGAGCTATAGTGCTGAATTGTTCATGCTGGGTAAACACACCTTTTTACAAGGCGTGTAGAACTTTATCCTCAAGTTAAATCCACTTAGCCTGAAGAAGTCCTCCTTTCAAAAGCAGGTTTCACAGCTGTCAGGATTTGGCTATTTTAATTCCATGATCTTTCTTGAGGGGGAAAAACTGTATTTATATATATTCACAGTTATATATAACTACAGCTCTATATAGGTTCTTCCCAGTCCCCTTTTAAAGGTATTTCTCAGGGGTTTTGAAAGTCTCTTCCACCAGGCAAGGAAAATGCAGCCTGGATAAATCCCTACCCTCACCTTTAAAGCCCCTTTACCCCCTGGCTTTTAGCTTTAGGCAATTACCCGAAAGTTAAACAGTTACTTCCTGGTCTCTTCTGTTTCCACAGAGTGTGGAGGTGGTTTGTTTAGTTGATATTCATGGAAAGCCTACCATGTGGCCCCTAGGAAGCTTGGACAGCTTGGACAGGCAAGACTTCAAGTCTGACATTTAAACAGGTCCTTCAGTCTAGTGGCAGTAGGAAAGGAAAACAATCTAGAAGTGCTTAAGGTAATAATGTCAAGTTCCCCACAAAACTAACTCCCCAAGGTTGTTTGAATTGCAGTGATTGTCAAACTTTTGTGACTGTGTCCCACAGTGAGTACCCATATCCATACAAATATCTGAAACAAGCCAGATGCAGGTGGCTCATGCCTGTAATCCTAGCTACTCTGAAAGCAAAGTAATCCTCCATTATCCTCTAGGATTACAAGCCTGAGCTCCCAGCACCTGGCAAAGATAATTTTATTATTTTTTTTTAATTTATTTTTGTGGTACTGATGTTTGTCCAGGCCTCACGCTTGCTAGGCATTAATTCTACCACTTGAGCCACTCTGCCAACAGTGGCAGAATTTCTGTAGCATAGCCTCCTAGAGGCAGGGCAGCAGGCTCCTATGGTCTGGGCATTCCCCATTTTGATCTTAGTTGAGTTTGACCAGTAGTTATGCTCACTTTCTTCCCTTGTGTACAACTGCCCCATGGAGTTCAACTGGTGTCCACCCAAAGAGACCACTCAGGGGCCCGACCTTTCCAGCCCTAATTTTCCAACAGCTTCCCTCTGCAGGATGGCCAACTACAGGTCCTCACTGACCTCTGCTGGAGTCAAACTCCACAGTAGCACCTGGAAAGGCAGTGCTCTTTACTGCCAACCAGACCTGAGTTCAAATCTTGCCCAAGCTCCTTAAACTCTCTGGACTCCATCAGCATATCTACAAAAAGCAAAGGATCTCTCAAGGTAGGAGGATGATGAAGTAAAACTGAGTGGGATGTAAATGGCTATGTTGGGTCTGCAAATGAGTGAGTATCCCATCCCCCATGGAGAGCACTATGATTCCTGCATCCTGAGGAGATGGAGGCCTGCAATCCTGCATCCTAAAGGAGAGATACAGATCTGCCACAGGGCTGATGAGCAAAATGCTCTCAAGATTGTTTCCCCTCCCCCAATAAGGAGCAAACTGACCAGTTCATCTAAGAAAGCCCTTGAATCCATGGCCAAAGAAAAGAGCCCACCTAACCCTTACCCAAACCCAGAGTTAAAGGATCCATAAAAGCCCCAGCCTTCACCTGAGCAGCAAGCTACCAGTTTCTGGGCTCTGCTGCATGTTCTAGCTGTAGCCGTTCCTTTCTCTCTAATAAATCCTACTTGGTATACAGGCTTTGGCTCACAAGTCATTCAGCTGCCTCATGAGCCAGTTCTCTAGCCTGTGAAGACAAGGACCCTCCACACCAGGACGTAACAGCTACACAGGAGTTGGCTGTTTCCTCTAGTTGCCGCTGCCCCAAGCTTTAGAAAAAGGTTACTCTGTGCTCACTACTCAACCTGTAGGGAGCTGGGGCAAGCAGTTAACAATACGACCAGGCTCTCTTTTGAGTTTTACAGTCTGATGGTCTCTGGTCTCACTTTCCTCACTCTCTCTGGATTTGGGCACTGTAGTAGAGAAAGTCAGGCGCTGGTGGCCCATGCCTGTAAACCTAGCCCTTGGGAGGCTGAGATCAGGAGGATCCTGGTTGGAGGCCAGCCCAGGAAGAGTTCGGGATACCCCCATCTCCAAAATAACCAGAACAAAATGGACTGGAGATGTGGCTCAAGTAGTAGAGCACCTGCTTCACAAGCGCAAAGCCCTGAGTTCAAACCCCAATTCTTTCAAAAAAGAAAAAAAAAAAAAGAATGAAACTCTTGGGCAGAGTAATTCCATTAAACAACAAATATTTATTGCGCACTTACTATATGCCGGCCACTGCTAAGCACCACTGGGCCTCAGTTTCCTCCTCCACATGGGTTGGAATTATGCCTCTCAATATGAACATGGCATCTTGGACGGGTCAGTTTGGGTCTGTTCATCTGCATTACAGAGCACTTAGTCCTCCAAAGGTCAGTGACTATCCTGTCATTGGAACAACCCTAAGACGCCCCCGCATACTTCGGAACGGCCCCTAGGGGGCATTATCGACCTCCTACAGGGAAAGGTATCATTTAGGGTGATGCCGAGGCCCGAGATGTGCAGGATTTGGCTGTTTCCGGGAACAGGGCCATATATTCGCTTGGGGATCTCGGCTCTGAATCCTGGGTCAGATTCCCTTTGCAGGTACAACCCATCCAGCCAAGATATGACTCAGAAATTTCAGGTTGCCATTTCCTGCAGGGTCTTTGGGACCTAGGGAGGAAGGAAAGAGGATTTTGCCATCGTCCCCCCAAGCCTCAGTCCTCGGAAAGCGAAAGGTTAACGCAGTAGGCCGCGCAAAAGCCGCGGACCGCTAAAGGGACCATTGTTGCAGCTCCGCGGGGCGACTTCTGGGTCACGTGGCAGCTAAGGCGGGACCAAGCGAGGGATCGGCCAATAGAAGGTACTGTTGGTGGGCGTGATAGCCAATAGGAACAGGGAGCGGGGTCCCGGGACTAGAAGAAACGGCGGCCGGGAGGGGGCAACGGGACCATGGGGCTTCTGACCATTCTGAAGAAGATGAAGCAGAAAGAGCGAGAACTGCGTCTGCTCATGCTGTATCCTTCCGGACTCCAAAGTCGTGAGGGTAGCTGGGCCCCCGCGGGTGGGCGGTGCGAGACGCCCCCTGCCGGGCGCGGGTGCGCGAGTGCCCGGCCCATACCAACTGCCCATTGTGCGTCACGCACGCGGCCCTACCAATCCTTCTAGCGGGGGCCGCAGGAGGCCGTACCACCTCTTGGGGCGGGGGGGGGGAGGACACTCCCTCCAAACGTAAAATATGTGAACCTAGAGGCGTTGCGCAGGTCATGGTGTCCCCATTGTAAAGGGATGGCGGGGTTCAGAAGCCAGTCGGACATCACCATCCGTCGGTCTGGCCCGAGTGTGGGTCCCTGTCCTCCCAGCTCTGATCTCCCCCTGTCTGAGGGTGCCGGGTCCCGGCCCCGCCCTGGAGGTCGGAATCCCGGGGGCGTGTAGGCCCCACCTGGGTCCCCAGCTGTTGGGTGTGGACTCGCCAGCTGCGCGTCCATCTGTCTGTCCGTTGCCCCGCCCCGTCGTGTCCGTGTGTCTGGAGGCTTGTGGGCCTTAGGGTCCCGCGGACCTTCCAGCGCCTTAGCCTGGCGCCGGCACTCTACGTCCTGTTTGTGCCTGGGCGGGTGGGGCAGCCTCAACCACCTGACATCGGAGAGATGACAATTATGCCTTAAAAATAAGACCCAGGGGTCCGTTTTTTTTGTTTGTTTTGGTGCTGGGGACCGAACTCAGGGCCTTGCACTTGCCAGGCAAGCGCTCTTCCACTGAGCTAAATCCCCAACCCCCAGGGGTCCGTTTTAAAGAGCTCTGAGAAAAGCACAGATAATTCGCTTGATAAATATTGAGCGTCCACTATGTACTAGGCACTGCCCTATAGGCTGGAGTAAAACAACAAAATAATACTCTGCCTTCATGGAAAGTCTGCAATACAAGGGAAAAGAAAAATGATAAAGCAAATAAGTAGAATAAGTAGTATGGATGCAGAAGAACACAGTTTAGGGTGGTCAAAGAAGGTCACACTAAGAAAGTGACATTTGATCAGGCGCCTGTGGCTCACGTCTGTAATCCTAGCTATTTAAGAGTCAAGAGATCAGAAGGATGGCAGCTCCAAGCCAGCCCCAGGCAAATAGTTCTTAAGTCTCAAAAAAACATCACAAAAGGGTCTAGGCAGCTCAAGAGTGCCTGCCTAGCAAGCATGAAGCCCTGAGTTCAAACCCCCCAGTGCTGCAAAAAAAAAAAAAAAAAAAATTTGGATAGAGATTGAAGTGAGGGGTGAATCAGTAGATGTCTGGGGGAAACTTCAAAGGAACAGCAGCAGATGCAAAGGTCCTGAAGGAAGAACAGCAACTGGATGTTGAAGAGGGAAGTGTAGCTGTAGAGAGGGGTTAGAGGTGACCCTAGTGACCAGAGCCACCTCAGGAGGACTTCTAATTCTTGGCTTTCCCTTTCTGTGAGAAGTGCAGAGGAGCAGCCCTTAGTTGAGACTTGTTAGGCTGGTGTACTAAAACAGGTGAGACAGGCTGGTGGCGTGGACCAGGATGGAAATAGTGAGGTCATGGAAACGGGGACATTGTGACAGTAGGCCATCAGGAATTGCTGTAAGATTGAATGTGAGGGTGATAAAGGGAGTAAAACCAAGCCTGACACCTGGGTTTCTGGCCAAGGCAATCAGAAGGACAGGAACCACTTGCTGAAATGGGGAGGAGCAGGTTCCTGGGAAGATGCCAGCCCTAAGCGCTGTTTGGCATGTGTGGTGTCTGCAAGACATCCTTGCCTTGGAATGTCATGTAGGTTGTTGGATATAGGGACCAATATCCTGAGGTGTGGGTGGATGGGAGCCAACAGCCACCACAGAGATGGTAGTTGAAGCCACAATCCTGGGGGACTCAACTTCGGGTGTGGTATGGGCAAAGAGACCCAGGTGTCCAAACACATCGGTTGAGGAACAGTGCCAGATGAGGGTGTGGCAGGTGCTGTGGGGGAGCAGAAGATGAGTTCTGAAGGTCACCTGGCCACTGAAGAGTAGGAGGGAGGTCTTTAGGGACTCACCGTGGCAAAAGCAGGCTTGGGAAGCAGCAGGAGCTATGGCCTGATGGGAGTGTTTATGAAAGAGCAGGAGCAAGGCCCTGGGTTTGATCCTGGCACTCCTAAAAAGGTGAAAAGGAGCCGGACACCAGTGACTCACGCTGTAATCCTAGCTACTTAGGAAACAGAGTTCACGAGGTTCGTGGTTTGAAGTCAGCCTGAGCAAATATTTCTGGACACCCTATCTCAAAAATACCCAACACAAAAAGGGCTGGTGGAGTGGCTCAAGGTGTAGGCCCTGAGTTCAAACCCCAGTACCACAAAGGAAGAGCAGGAAGACAAACTTTGACTTGACTGAGTGTGAACAAGTGTTGTGAGGAGGTGCAATGAATCCTTGGACGGGGGAGAAGGTCCAGGAGAGGGTTTGTTGCTGCATGTGAGGGATACCAGTTTGTCAGCTGGTGGGGATCACCCAGGAGAGAAGGCCGCATGGTTGGATGGTGTTAGGGGGGCAAGGATAAGTGGCAGCCAGTGTTCAAGGTCTAAGGCTTGGACCTCAGGAGTGGTACTCCCTTTGCCCCATCTCAGGTATGAGTCACTGCCCCAGGCCAGGTGATCAGAAAAAGCTACTTACTACGTGCAGGACCTGCCCCTCTCCCCTCCACAAAGCTGCAGGCCCCCTAAGTGTTGGAAGAAGAGGTGTTTCTTACCCACTGGTGCGCTCACTCACTGGTTTGCTTTCTGCAGCAGAGGGTGTGGAACATTACAGAAGCATGAAAGTGGCTGCCAATTCCAGATATTTGCTCTTCCCTTTAAAAAGCACACTGGGCACTAATGGCTCACACCTGTTATCCTAGCTACTCAAGAAGCAAAGATTAGGAGGTTTGCAGTTTGATGCCAACCTCGGGCAAATAGTTCTCGAGACCCTATCTTGAAAAAAAACATCACAAAAAAAGAGCTGGTTGAGTGACTCAAGTGGTAGAGCACCTGACTAGCAAGTGTGAGGCCCAGTACCACAAAAAAAAAAAAGCAGGGTCCTTGTGTTTTAGGCCTCAGCTCAAGACACCTGGTGAGCCTTCCCTGCTGCCTGAGCTGAAAGCCCCTCCTCGCACAGATGCAACTCTAGGAACCTTGCCCTGCGTTTGTCCCTGTCTCCATGATTGGCAATACCATGTTTTCTTATGTTTGCACTTTATCAGTCTCACCATAAAAACAAAACACCCAAACAAAAAAGCATAAGCTTGGTAAGGGCAAGAACTGTGTCCTTTAGCATCCAAAGAGGGCTGGTACATTGTAGATGTTCAGCCAATATGCACTCATGAATTAAGTTGCTTTGTCAGAGATGATAAAATCATTATTTTGATCTTTCCATGTTTATCAGGGGCCTTTATGTGCCTAGCATGTGCTCAACTCATTTTAATACATGGTGGGCAATTATTACCCTTAAGAGAGGCGTCCTGTAGTCACCACCAGCACAGCACAGGGACTCCTTAACCCGGCTCCCCAGTGGCCTGGACAATGCTGGCAAAACAACCATCCTCAAAAAGTTCAATGGGGAAGACGTAGACACCATCTCTCCGACGCTGGGCTTCAACATCAAGACC
Organism: Castor canadensis; assembly: GCF_047511655.1. NCBI lineage: Eukaryota > Metazoa > Chordata > Mammalia > Rodentia > Castoridae > Castor > Castor canadensis. The sequence goes on from NC_133386.1 coordinate 202,120,038, forward strand.
CTGGAGCACCGAGGGTGAGGGGGGTCTCTGAGTGGCCTGGCCTGGGGTGGAGAAGTGGGCATGGGGCAGCTGACTCTTAACTGCCTCCCACACACCCCCAGATTCAAGCTGAATATCTGGGACGTGGGCGGCCAGAAGTCCCTGCGCTCCTATTGGCGGAACTACTTTGAGAGCACCGACGGCCTCATCTGGGTGGTGGACAGCGCAGACCGCCAGCGCATGCAGGACTGCAGACGGGAACTCCAGAGCCTGCTGGTGGAGGAGGTACACTGGGCTCGTGGGGGGCTGGGCCTGACACCTGGCGCATGTGTGGGTGATACCCACCCAAGGGCACCTAGAGCAGTGTCCGTTCCTTCACTGGGCCACAGTGCCACAGGCAGAAAACATGGCATGGAATGGCACCTGTGTTCATGTCCTTGGGTTTCACTGCTCTGCCATCCTGAGCTTCAGTTTGCACAGCTTGAAATGGAAATAATAACAGACCACTGGCGTTAGGGAGCTAAGGCCAGTATTCAAAGCTCTGGGAGGCAATGGAACCTGGCTCTGGGGTATGACTGCTGTGTGACCTCAGGAAGGCACTTAACCTCTCTGAGTCTCCATTCCACATCCCTATTATGGGGATTATTAATTAGGTTGGTCTCTCTCTTTTTTTTTTGAACATAGGGCCTCATGCTTGCTAAGCCACTCCTGCAGCCCTGATCTCAATTTATTGTCTGGGCCAAAACACTCTTTATTTTTTGTTTTGTTTTGTTTTTGGAAATAAGGTCTTACTATATAGCCCAGGCTGGCCTTGAACTCTCAATCCTTCTGCCTCAGCCTAAGAAATTAACATTGGGGAATTACTTCTATCTTAATTCTTAAGTTTTATTTGGATTTTACTGTTTTTTTTCACTAATGTGCTTTGTCCTGGGATTTGGTTCACATTACAATATTGCATTTAGTTGAAAACCATGACATTTTTGAGTGCTGTGAATAACTATGCAGGGACCATAGGCTAAATGGGACTGTACTAGGCACACAGGGACAAGTGTCACCTGGTATAATAGCAGCCCCTGCCAGGGGTGTCATGCTGAGTCCAGGCCTGGTGTGGAGGCCCCAAGGGTCAGATCCATGTACCCACATGGTGGGATCCTAGTTGCAAATAGGGAATAATCAGGCAGACAGTGAAGCCTGCCTGGAGTGAACAATTAAAGGGCTCTGTAAACTTGGAAGAGGGAAGGGCAGCATTCCCAGCAGACCCCGGGACAGGCTTCTAGGACACTCACGTTCCCTGTGCACACAGAGGGCTTGGGGACCATCTTGTCCAGCACTCTTTCCCTGATTATGGAAGAGAAAATGGAAGCAGGGAGGAGAGAGGTGCCCACTGGTGGTGGCTGGCTGGAACCTGAAATCAGGCCTAGCTCAGATGGGCAGGCCTCTGTGGCTCTGTCCCCTGTGCCCTGTCCCACCTGGGCCTCTCCCACCACAGGCCTTGCCCTGATCCTACAAGCTGATCTTTGGACCCCAGATGCTTCGGGTCAGCAGGGGAGGGTCAAGCTATCTTTTGAGCCCCACCTTCCACCTTCTCTCTCCTAGCGCCTGGCTGGAGCAACCCTCCTCATCTTTGCCAACAAGCAGGACCTGCCTGGAGCTCTGTCCTCCAGTGCCATTCAGGAGGTGAGTCCGGGCCCAGGGCAATGTTTGTTAATTATTTTAATAGCATTTATTAACCCCTGCTGTGTGGCAGGACCCATGCGGGGCACCAGACAGCCAGTAATTAATGAGGGGTAGTGGTGAGCCACAATTTGGGGACAGGAGAGCTGCAGTAGAATTTTCCACGGGACACAGGGCCAGTGTGCAGCGAGTGCTTCCCACTGTGCTGCTCTTTGCACAGACTAACTCATTTCATTCTGTCAACCTCATGAAGTGGGAACTACCATCATTGTACAGACAATGCAGCAGGCTCAGAGAACTTAGATAACTTGCCCACACCATACAGCCAGCCAATAGCTAGAGAAGCCAGGATTTAAACCCAGGCCTATCTGGCCCTGGAGCCTGCACCTTAACTGTTATTCTCTTCCTCAGATAGCAAAATGAGAAACAGCAGGGTTAGACTCTTGGTTCTGCCACTTACTGGCTGTGGCAGGTTGCTTAACCTCTCTGAGCTTTGGTTTCCTCCTTGGTAAATGGCCAACACAGTCTTTGATTCACGGGGCCTTGGGAGGAGCAGATGAGATGACTTAGGTGGGGTCCCCACTCAGTGCCTGGGTCCATGCTGCTTTTTTTTTTTTTTTGCGGTACTGGGGTAGGAACTCAGGATCTACACCTGGAGCCACTCCACCAGCCCTTTTTTGTGGAGAGTTTTTCCAAGACAGGGTCTTGTGAACTATTTGCCCGTAAACTGTTTGCCTGGGCTGGCTTTGAACTGAGATACTTCTGCTCTCTACCTCCTGGGTAGCTGAGATTAAGGTGTGAGACTCCAGCACCTGGCTTCCCATGCTGCTTTTATATCACTGAGGGGTGCTGCTGGCACAGAGCTACAGACAGCCCAGGTGCCCCGGGGTGATATACCCTCTCCAGGGCCAGGGCTGTGGTCACCAGCCCCACCAGCGCTTTCTGTCCCCCAGGCACTGGACCTGGCCTCCATCCGCACACACCACTGGCGCATCCAGGGCTGCAGCGCCTTCACGGGGGAGGACCTGCTGCCCGGCATCGACTGGCTCCTGGACGACATTTCCAGTCGCATCTTCACCATCGATTGAACCACTGCGATGTCCCCCAGCTCACAGGCCAGGCCCCCAGACCTGTCAGCTAGCCAGACTAACACTCCTCCCCCGCCCCCACCCACTATGACCTGCTGCTGCTACCACTGCCCCCTGCTGCTTTCCCGGGCAGAGGGCTGTCCCAGCCTTCACCCTGGCTCCCAGCTGTGCCAAGAGGACAGAGCTGGGCCCAGAGGGGCTGCCTGCTGCTACTGAGGCCCAGGGCTGCATCCTCTGCTCAGTGGTGAGAATAAAGCACTCCTTGCCCGGTTCCTGGCTGAGCCATTTGTCACCACCTTTAGAACCCACCTGGAGCCCAGAATCCAGCAGGGCACAGACAGGAGCAGAGAGTTCAGCCCAGCACAGGGCTATAGATGATTCCATCTGCAGGAGTCCAGGTGGGCTTCCCAAAGGAGGTGACAACAAAGCTGGAAATGAAATGAGTAGAAATAAGGGTTCTGGGTAGAAGAAGGAGAGCCAGTTCACCAGAGTAATTGTTGCCCTCAAAGGTGTGAGTTAGAAAAAGGGACATGGCCCCAGACCAGGGCCATAGATCATCAAATGGAACATGGGCTGAAATTCAACCCCCAATTCGCCACTGCAGCTGGGACCCCTTGTGCGGTGGACAACCTGCACAGCTGTAGGAGACCGTGACTCAGGCAGTGTCATACAACAGAAAAATGAAATGCCAGGGCTCTTGGGAAATGGAGAGGGGCATGCAGGGAGATGGAGGAGGGTGGCTACATGGGGCCTTCCCTGAAGGCTACAGAGCACTGAAGCAGGGCCACCTAGGACCTCAGTCGGGCAGTCAGACTGACAGGTGTCTTCGGGCCTTAGTGACTGCTAGCTGTGCAGGTCAGGGTTCTGTTGCACGCACTCCTGGGGCCCAGTGCAGGTAAGGACAGCACTGCTCAATGTATGCTTAGCATCCCTGTCCAGCATCCCCATCCATTCCAGCAGAGCTCTCAGGAGGCTAAATGAGCCTCACCAACCCTCCCAGCCAGGAAGCAGGGAGCTGGGATTTGAACCCAGCACATTCCATCCTGCTGCCTCCTGTGAAAACATGGACCTAACCATCTTCAGTTGTCATCTGCACTCCAAATGCCAGGGTCAGAAGCCTGCCCAGCCCAGCCTGAACCCTGCTTTCCTCTTGGTGAGGGCTTGCTGCAGGCCTGCTGGGCTGTCCTAGGGCAGAAGGGCAGTTTCCCGAGGGGAAATTGGATGCTGTTAGCAAAAGCAGAACACATAGGACCCCTTCCCTCCATGCCCAGCCTCACCCCTGCCAGGCGAACCACCCCACTTCCCAGCCACCCTTGGACCCTTCCCTGAGGGGGCAAGACTTAAGTTCAGCTAGGGGAAGAAGGAACCAGATGTGTGAACAAGCTATACCCCCACCCTGTCCTTACAGGACAGACTGAGTGAGGCTGCCTAAGGGGTGAAAGAAGAACATTCCAAGAAACTTGAGTTAAATGTCTCCCAAGACTAAGTTTTGCTTTCTTTTCCTTTTTTTGTTTTGTTTTTTGGCTTTTGAAAATAGGGTCTCACTATGTAGCCCAGGCTGTCCTCAAACTTCCTTCCTCCTGCCTTAGCTTCCCCAGTGCTGGGATTCCAGGCATACACAGTCACGCTGGAGTGTTGGTGTTCCTCTTGCATGGAGCAGGAATCGGCCATAACAAAACCCAAACCAGACAGATCAACAGGCTTGTTTTGATCATTTATGTTTTCTTTTAGATTTACATGGTCGACATGGTCACTGACCTTCACCAAAGCAAGATTAATAACCAACCCTGGGCCCACGTCTGGGAGCTGCATTCCTTTCCTTGCAAAAACCACATCTGAGGCTCATGCTTAGGGCAAATGGCAAGGGCGTCTGACCCACCATCCTCCAAGCTGGCTCGATATTAATAAAACTCTTCTCCTGTCACTGTGTCCCAGGTCGTTGGCTTTACAGGATGGCAGCAGAATAGAGCCTTTTCTCCATTGGGGGGGGGGTGGCTCTCCCACACACTCCCTAGTGCTGATCATGTCACCTGACTTGGCTGTCCCTTGGTTTCCCCATGTAGGGAAGGCTAATGCTGCTGCCTGAGGTTGAAATGAGGACCAGATGGGTTGGCTTCTTGTGTATCATAAGCAGTGTATAAGGGTCAACTCTGATTATTATCTGAGCAAATTCAGCCAATGGGAACTCAGGAATCCACTGATCCCAGCTGGTCACCCCAGTGTCAAGTCCTCCTGGGTCCTCAGCAAGCCACGCCTTTGATGGAGAAGGTATGTTATTCATGGTTAGAGACCAGGAAGAAAACAGCTCATCACAGATTTCTGTGAGTGGAGAGCCCTGTCAAGCAGCCCCAGGGGACATGGGGCAGACAGCAGCATCCCTACCTTCTAGTGGCTCCTCCTGTGACATGGCTGCTGCAGCTGGAGACCTACAGAAAGCCGGGGCCTACGCTGCTATAGATGCAAAAGGGCTTGAAGAGGGAGGGACCCACAGCACTGCTGGCATCCTTAACCTTGGAGAGCATAAATGCTGCTGACGGGGTCTTGGGAGGAGGCCAGTCGGTGAACTACTGCATTTCAGAGCTCAAGAGTCTGGTTCTGGGGTCTTTGTTTCTTCCTGGAGCCCGTAGTTCAGCACTTAGACCTCTGAATTCCAGGAACAAGAGCTGCCACTCCACACACTAGTCACCCATGCTATGGCATTTAAGCCTGGTGACTTCATGGTGCTTTTCAACAAATTCTGTTACTTATTTGGTGTTTTTTTAAGGTATTAGGATTTGAACTCAGGACTTCACCCTTCCTAGGCAGCTGCTCTACCTCTTGAGCCAAGCCTTCCGCCCTTTCAATAGATTTTTACATCAGTGGTAACGTAGCAAATGTGACCACCATGCTGGGTTTGTCACATTGGTCCCCACTTGGCCCACAGGGACAATAGCATAAGGACCACCCACTTGTAGATGTGTGGAGGAGTTCCAGAGCACCATACAGCACTTTCACTTTACAGGTGACTTTCCATCCCTTGAATTAAGACATGAAGTATTGTGTTGTCACCATTCTAACCCAGTTGTAGCAAATTCTAATGCTGACACCTTCTCTTTTGTTTTTTTCTTTTTTGGCCATACTGGGTTTTGAACTCAGGGCCTTGCAGTTGCTAGGCAAGCTACTGTTTGAGCCATGCCCGGTCCTTTTTGCTTTAGTTATTTTTTTTTACTCGGGTCTCTCGTTATGCCAGGCTGGTCTAGACCACGATCCTTCTATTTTTATTTTCCATGTAGCTGGGATGACTGGCAAGAACCACCACACACCCAGCTTTTATTTGTTGAGATGGGATCGCCAGAACTTTTTGTCCAGACTGGCCTCAGACTTCCATCCTCCCAACCACCTCCTTGAGTATCTGGAACACCCAGCAACATTGAGTTCCTTACCCAATTCCCTCCTGATCCTCTGTAGGGCGGCTTAGTGGAATTCATTCTGTTAACAACTACAGTCAGTTACTTCACAACCAGTGCATAAGCCAGGAGTGTGTCCTCACTTATCTTCCCAGTCTCAAATTCACCAACTCCAGCAACACCAATCAGGACAGCAGTGAGCACGAGATGTGCCTAAACCAGGGTTTTTATAAAGTCTCAGCATCCTGGAGCATCAATGATAATATTTGCTGGACTCAAATTTTCACAGAGACGTGTCAGCATTGATACCAGGCTCACCATTCACTTTCTGTTATCCAAGCCCCGGGTACAATGAAGGATTCCTTTCCCATCTCTGCAGCCTCCTCCAACTTTTCAATGACTATTTTATCCATCCCCTCACAACTGTAGATGGGATTGCTGGTGGTGGTAGAATTGCTCCAGTATACGTTATTCTGTGACAATGATGTTGATATGCCTTCCTTTCCCATTTTGGCTTTGAAATGGTGCTAGGTTTCACATACCTAGAGGCCAAACCCACGGCCAAAAGGTTCCACTTGAGTGGATTCTACCATAAGCAACCCTATTCTAGAGATTAGAAACTGAGGCTTGGGTAGTTAAGGGAAATTCAAACACCTAGTAAGCATTGTGACTTAGGGCCGCTAACAGCCTACTTCACAGGCATTCTTTTTGCTTTCCCAACTCTTCAAAACAAGATGAATTAGCAAATCCTTGGGGGAGACAGGAAAATGATTCGGTTCTGTCTGTCACATTTTAGACACAATAAAAGTTGGGTGCAAGAAAAAAACGAAAGGAAAAACAAAAAAGTTGGATTGCATGAGCTGAGCACGGTGGTGAGTGACTGTAGGTAGACTTGAGCCTAAGAGTTCAAGGCCAGTCTGGATAACATCCAGACCCCAGCCAGCCCAAAATTATTTTTTTTCAAAAGCTGAGCGGATGGATCAAAGAAGGGAAGCAGGGAAGAAGGGAGGTCCGTGAGGTGGGTTTACGCTCAGGTAGAGAGGGGCTCAATAGCCCACAAAGAGGAGGAGGGGCCAAAACCAAGTTACTTCTCCCGCTACCTGAGTTTACGCTTTATCAACGACAGCGAACTTTTTAGACGCTCCCTTGGCCACAGGTCGCGGCCAAAAACTGTGGCGTCACTTGCGACCAGCTCCCTGGACCAAAAGGAGAAGCGCGCAGGCCCAGGCCAGGCGGCTGCTGGCAGAGGCCGAACCCGAGGGGTGGGGGCGACGCGGAGGGAGTGGAGGCCGGCTGTCAGCTCCGCTCCTGCTTGGCTGTCATGTCTCGGCAGGCGAAGGATGACTTCCTGCGGCACTACACAGTCTCTGACCCCAGGACCCATCCCAAGGGCTACACCGAGTACAAAGTAACCGCTCAGGTGAGGTGGGGACCAGCGGGGACCTTACCCTTTTAAGTAGACAGGGTCCTAATTTTACCTTAAGGCAAGGTAGTGCATGAAGTTCTCTTTTTGGACGACAGAAATGGATTTCCCCTTTAAGAGGAGTCTGAGGAACCTTCGTTTGCGAATTTCACTATCTGGGGGGCGGGGCCAAGGGCGGGCTCAGTCTTTTTTAAAAGGGCGTGGACGGCAGGATTTTTTTTTTTTTTTTTTTCCCCCCCCAACTGACCAGGTGTGTGAGTCCAAGCCCAACGCGTGTCATCTGGGCGTCATTAACATCTCATTAACATGAAAACTCTGATTTAGACCAAGTATTAGTTCTCCAGTCCCTTGGAGCTTTATTCATTGGTTTGTTTTATACTTAAGTAAAAACCCTTTAAAGAGTTTTAAATATTTTGATTAAAAAATACACGTCTGTGGTTTAAAGAATTCACACAGTTCAAATGGACTTTAGGAGTAAGTCTCCATCTTCACGGTCGCCCCAGTAGGTCAATAGATAAGACTGAAGTTGGCGGAAATAACATTATAATCTCATTGTATAGAGACATGAAAATAGTTAAAAAATCAGAATGATGTTCAAGAACCGATTAACAGTGGAGGCCCCAGGGAGCGGAACCAGATCTCTGAGGACAGTTGGGGGAAGACCTTTTAGTGTACATTTTGTGTTCTTACAGAATTTTCAGCAGCCGGGCGCTGGTTGCTCACGCCTATAATCCTAGCTACTCAAGAGGCAGAGATCAGGAGGATCGAGGTTAAAAGCCAGCCCGGGTAAATAGTTGGTGAGACCCTATCTGGAAAAAAACCCATCACGAAAAAGGGCTGGTGTAGTGGCTCAAGGTGTAGACCCTGAGTTCAAACCCTAGTACCGCAATAATAATAATAATAATAATAATAATAATAATAATTTTCAACTGGGCGCCAGCCCAGGCTCACATAATCCTTGCTACTTGGGAGGCTGAGATCCGAAGAATTGAGGTTCTAGGTCAGTCTGGGTAAATAGTTCTCCAGACTCCATCTCATTTGATAGCTGGACATGGAGGTACACACCTGTCATCCCAGCTCCACAGGAGGCTAAGATTGGGAGGATCGAGGTTCTAGGCCAGCTCATGCAAGAAAGTTTGTGAGACCTCATCTCAATGGAAAAAAGTTGAGCATGGTGATTTACACCTATCATCCTATCCTAAAATAGGAGGATCATGGTCCAGACCCTATCTCCAAAATAACCAGAGCACAAAGAGCTGGTTGGCTCCAGTGGTAGAGTAACTGCCTAGTAAGTGTGAAGCCAGAGTTTAAACCCCAGTATTGCCAATAAATAAATAAAAAGATTTTTCAACTGGGCAACTGCCAAACTGGTACATTAGTAAATACTAAAGTGAAGCAAAACATAAAGATAAAAAAGCTTCCAAAGTGGATGTTTTAAAAGGCTGTGCTTTCCCATCTTTTTTAATGTCTTTCCCAGGCCAAAAAAATTACAAAGAATAAGATTGTCCCTGGGAAAATGAGCTGGAGGGAAGGAAGGATGTGGAAGACCTTTTCTCATATGTCTTCCTGTTGGTTTCAAAGCAAGTCACATGCATTATGTGTGTGTGTGTGAAAAAAAATTTTATATATGTAATAATTATATATATAGTATATATATATGGTATATATATATATATATACTTTTTTTTTTTTGGTGTTGGGGTTGGAACTGAGGACCTAAATGTTAGGCAAGTGCTATACCACTGAGCTACACCCCCAGCCCGAGTTTGGTATATTTTTATAATTTATAAATAATTTTGCTCACTTCCCCAGACCTCTTCTTCATAGGAACCATTGCTACTGGTTTCTTATTTTTCCTTGCAAATACACTCTATGTTTACAAGCAAATATATGTGTCCACTTCATTACTGTTTACACCTGATGGCATTCTGCATCTTGCTTTTTTCACATGTCTACTTTATTTCTGAATGCATTTTTGTTTCACTTTATTTAATTTATGTATTTATTTTTGCAGTACTGGGGTTTGAATTCAGGGCCTTGCATTTGCTAGGCAAGTGCTATACCACTTGGGCCACACCTTCAGCCCTTACTGCTTTTGGTTATTTTGCAGATAGGGTCTCTTCTTTTTTTTTTTTTTTGTGGTACTGGGGTTCAAAATCAGGGCCTACATCCTGAGCCACCCCACCAGTCCTTTTTTTGTGATGGATATTCATCTGTTTGTTCAAGCTGGCTTCCAACAGATCCTCCTGATCTCTGCCTCCTGGGTCACTAGGATTACAGGTTTGAGCCACCAGTGCCAGGCAGGGTCTCTTTTTTGCCTAGGGCTATCCTCAGACCACAATCCTCCTGCTGATGGCCTCTCTCATAGCTGGGATGACAGGCATATGTCACCACATTTTTTTGTGTGTATGAGATTGGGGTTTGAACTCAGGGATTCATCTTGAGCTACACCTGCACTTCATTTTGCACTAGTTATTTTGGAGATGGGTCTCTCAAACTGTTTGCCCAGGCTGGCCTCCAACCTCAAATCTCCCAATCTGTCTCCCAAATTGCTAGTCTGAGAAATATGCTCACCTGCCCAAACTCAAAGAATGGACTCAAAAACATGAAACACAACAGAAGCCAAACTTTAATGGTGGTCTTACAAGATAGAGTGTCTGGTATGCAGGAACACCCAGAGGAGTTTCAACAGGTATTTTATCCCTAGTGCTCAGGCTCCTCCCCCAGTTCCTCATTCGCTGAGTACTACAGGGTGTACAATCTTCCTGGAAGTCATCTACGTTTTATTGTTTCCTATTGGATTATTTTAAAATATGTCTCTTTTTGGATTGGTCAAATTTTAGAAGCAGACTTTAGTTGTCCCCACCTTCCTTTGTTTCTTTGTGGCTGGAAGGCCTCCCTGTGACACTGATTTCCACTTACATAGCTTTTACCCATTTCCTCATTTCATCATGGTTGACCCCCCCCCCATTTTACCCCTCCCTTGTCAGTTGACCCCTCTCAAAATCCTGTTTGTGATTTCCCAGGTGCAGGAGCTTTGTTACCTCCGCAAGCAAGTTAACAGTAGTTTTCCATGCAGGGTTAGTTGTTTTGCCTTGAAAATGGACCACCACTAACTTTATCTCCAATGCTAGGATTACAGGCGTGAACCACTGATGCCCTGCTAGAACCTCATTTCTTTACAGACTTGAGGTTCTTTTCGTGGGTCGTGTTTTTAATCCCAGCCACTCAGGAGCTGGAGGCTAGACTGGGTAAAAGTTAGCATGGGACCCTATCTAAAAAAATAAACTAAAGCAAAAAAGACTGGGGATGTGGCTCAGTGGTAGAGCAAGTACAAGGCCCTGGTTTAATCCCCAATACTTAAAAAAAAATTGCAAGAACTTGGACCTTTGAAGGAACTAGGATAAAAGCTGAGCTGAGGCTGGGAGTGGTGGCTCACATCTGTAATTCTAGCTAATCTGGAGGCTGAGATTTGGAGGATCTAGGCTTTTTGCCAGCCCAGGCAAAAAAAAAAGTTCTTGAGACCCCATCTTGACAATAAAAAGCCAGGTATGGTGGTGTGCATCTGCCATCCCAGCTATACAGGAAGCTTAAATAGGAGAATCGAGATCCAGGTCAACCCCTGCAAAAACCAAGATCTAGCTGAAAAACAATTAAGGCAAAAAGCGCCTTAATTGACAGGTGGTAGAGCGCCTGCCTAGCAAGCACAAAGCCCTGAGTTCAAATCCCAGTATTGCCAAAAACAAGTTGAGCCAAGGATAGAGCAGTCTGGACAGGCCTTTGAGGATCCTTCCAATCGACAGATGAAGAAAAATTGTTCACAGTTACATTCAACTCCTTAAACTCAGGACACCTTGATGCCAAAGAGCGCTGTCACTTTGAGGGGAATGCGAGGTCTCTGAGGCATGCCTAACTTTTACAGGGTGGCAGGGTGGCAGATGTCAATCTCTGGTCTCACCTGCTTCTTGCTTTTCTTTCTCAGTTCGTCTCAAAGAAAGACCCAGAGGACGTCAAAGAGGTAAGACTACTGGGAAGGAGGGTGCTGTCCTTGGTTCCAGGTCTGGAGCAGTAAGGGAGCAGCTGGTGACTGGGAGGAGCCCACCCCCACTTTGTCCTGACCCTGGCAGGACAGGGTGCTGCCCCAGCTCCTCACAGCCCCTGGGACAGACTGGATACGGATGGCTTCTCACCCTTGCTGGCCAAGGTCAAGTCTCATGTGCCCCATAGGTGGTGGTGTGGAAGCGGTACAGCGACTTCCGCAAGCTGCATGGAGACCTGGCCTACACCCACCGCAACCTCTTCCGCCGCCTGGAGGAGTTCCCGCCTTTCCCACGCGCCCAGGTGTTCGGTGAGTGTCAGAGCAAAACTCTCAGGCTCAAGGTGGAGGGAGAGTTTTGCAAAGAACACTGGGGCTGGTGGGGGCTCGGGAGAGGAGGCCTACATCTGGGAAAGACACATTTGGAGAACTAGATGGCCCTCTGAGGTGGTTTCATGTGACAGATGAGGAAACTGAGGCTCAGAGCAGACTAGCTCTTATTGTGGGTGGGGGGGCCTTTAACACTTCCATCTCTCTTAGCCCTGTTTTCAAGATGGGGGAAGGGAGGCTCAGTAAGGGAGGCTCAGCAAGGTAAAAGACCTTAGCCTGTGTCCTCGTTCATTTTCCGTTGCTGATGACTCAGTGCCACAGGCTGGGAAAGTTATAAAGAAAAGAGGTTTATTTTGGCTCATGGTTCTGGTCCAAGGTGTAGTCAAGGGGCTACACCTGGTGGTGGCCCTGTTGAGTCCCGAGGAGTTGCAGGGCATCACGTGGCAGGAGATAGGGAGCAAATGAGAGATGCAGGCAAACTGGCTTTTGTAGCCGACCCACTCTGGAGAGAAGCCATTAGACCATAAATCTGTTAATCACAGGAGTCCCAGACTTACAAGATGCTCTTTCGCAGCAAGGTGAAGAGTCATTGCTGGCAGGCTTTGCCAGGCCAGTGGAGAGTATGGCAGGCTGTGCCCCACAACACAATAACTAAGGCATAGTAGGTAGCGCTGCATGATATTCAGAACAAAACAGCGAAAATGCTTTTTGCTGTGTGTGACCTTGGGCCAGTCACTTCCCCTCTCTGAGCCTTGCTTTCCTCCTCATTATCTCAAAGCCATCTGAAATGACTTGATTCTTGTTGATTACTTCCCCCCATCTATGTGATATGAAATCCTTGAGAGCAGAGGCCTAGTTTCTCATTCACCTTCTGAAGCCAGCACAAAACCAGGTACTCAGTAAACATTGGGAAAAGAAAGGATGAGCAGGGAGATTGATCCTCCAGGAGCCTTGGGAGGGTGGGTGGCAGAATCAGGAGGAGGCCAGCAGGCTGCTCAGAGCCTCTCAGGCAACACCAGGAAAAGCAGGCCTTGCAGCCGGGAGCCCTGTGCTCACTGCTGCTCTCCTGGCTCCCTCTGCTTGGCCCGGGCACTGACGCAGGCCGGTTTGAAGCCTCTGTCATCGAGGAGCGGCGGAAGGGTGCCGAGGACTTGCTTCGCTTCACCGTGCATATTCCTGCGCTCAACAACAGCCCCCAACTCAAAGAGTTCTTCCGGGTACACGCACCTGCTCTCCCCACCTCCCTAGGCCCTGGGAAGCCCCCCTGCCCGCTATGTTGCTCCCCTGACTCTCTACTGGTCTTTCTCTCCCGAAGGGTGGGGAGGTGACTCGGCCCTTGGAGCTATCAAGGGATTTGCACATCCTGCCACCCCCTCTGGTCCCCACACCACCCTCAGATGAACCCCGGCTGCCCCAGCCACTCCCTATGGAAAGGAGGGGTCTGGAAGAGTTGGAGGTTCCAGGTAAGTCAGGGGGAGGAGGGAGGCAGCACTGGGGTCCAGGAGGGAGGTGGTGTCCATACTCAGTGATCTCAATGAAAAAGCTTGGGGCGGGTTCCAGCTCACCATGCACCTGCTGAGGACTTTTGACAGGTAACTTTCCTTGTCTGAAAAATTGCCACATAGCCTAATAATGGGCTTGTCTAAAAACATGCACACATAGTTGCTGCAAAGACTGAGTGAGAGGGTGATTTCGTTTTGAAAGCTGGGAAGGGCAGGCATCATTGTCCCTCTGATCTCCTCAGCGGATCCCCCACCATCCAGTCCCGCCCAGGAGGCACTGGATCTTCTCTTCAGCTGTGGCAGTGAGGAAGAGGCATCCAGCTCCCCTGCCCGAGGCCCCCTCTCTGAGGCCGAGCTCGCCCTCTTCGACCCCTTTTCCAAGGAAGGTAAGGAGCAGGACAGACAGAAAGGGGGCTGGGACAGAGAGGAGGATGGGCCCCCAGCCAGCATGCATGGCACCTGTGTGGACCTGAGAATGGTGCCCGCTCCTTGGGAGCACTGCCCTGCAGCCAGGTGGCAGCCTCTATGACCAGCAGAAACACAGGGGCCACCCATGCTGCAGCCCATCCAGGCTGCTGGCTCAGCAAGCTGGGTGCTCTGTACAGTGAGGCAGGACCTGAGCCATTTCCCACCATGCCTCTTCCCCCTGAGAAAGCTCTGGGTAGAGCTGGGCTCCATGATGGGCGGAAGTGTGGGGGGGTGTGCGGGTGACATGTTAGCTTCTCCCTTGGAAGCCTGAAGACAGGAGAGGCCTGTGGGTCAGAAGGATGAGGGCTGGGCTCACAGAGCAGCAGCCACAGAGAGGCCCTCTGGGGTCCCTGGGTCCACCAAAAACAGATGACAGGCAATCCCATGCAGGTCTCGGTCCCAAGTGCCTTCCTGCTCTGAAACCAGAGACCTAACAGTCCCCCAGGAAGGAGAACTGGATTCTGAAGTGCACCAAGGTTATGCTACAACTGCACTGGAGGTGTTAAAAGTGACTGATGTCACTTCTCCATAATCAGGGAACAGTTCCTTTTCTGATTCCCCAGAAATGTTTTTAAGCCCATTTTGTTGGCTTCTCTTTTTTGCCCTTTGGTGACCTCCTTGGCTTTCTGATCAACTCCAGGCACCTGAGGTCTCTCCCTCAGTGATGGAAAAGCCTAGGCCAGTCCGAATCAGAACCTCTTGTGTCCATCCGATTTGTTTTGGCAGTACTGGGGTTCGAACTCAGGACCTCATGCTTGCTAGGCAGGTACTCTTAACACCTGAACCACATTTCCAGCCCTCCATCTAGTTTTCAGCCTTGAGCAGCTCCTGGCCATGGCGGTGAGGGTGTGAGGAATATCCTTGTTTTTATCTCTTCTCCCTTCTCTTCTTTTATTCTGAGACAGGATCGCACTGTTTTGCTCAAGCTGGTCTTGAACTTGTGGGCTCAAGCGATCCTCCCCAGTGCCGAGACCACAGACATGCACCTCTGTGCCCTGCTGCTTTTCTTGTTCTCCTTCCTCCCTTCCCTGCCCCGCCCCTCTAGGGCTGGAGAGAGTAAAGAAGGTAGAGGTGTCATCAGGGCTGTTATATCCAAACTCTGAGTGACTGACAGGCACCTAGTGGACAGTATTTGGGAAGAGTTGTTCCAGCCCCCTTGTGGGCAGTGCCCATGAGACATTCACTTGGCGCATGAGAAAACTCCCCAGTCCTTGTTGCCCAGCTGCTGACAGTACAGTGTGCCCAGAAGCTGCCCCATCTCCCTGCTGTGCTATGCCAGCCTTCATCAGCTCCTGCAGTCCAGCAGCCAGCAACTGTCTCTCTTTATCACTTACTCTAGGCCCTTGAACTCAAGTACTTGGGAGCCCCACCAATTTTTTCTGCTCTCTGCTCTTTGTGCAACACAGGGAGGGCTGAAGGCCCAGCTGGGAGAAAGGTGTCTACCTTCTCACAGGAGGTCTCAGCCTCCGCATGGGGCCTCACGGGACTCCCCAGTTGGATGTGATGCCACCCCTTCTCTCTCTAGGACTGGTGTCACAGTGCTCCATGCTCCTCTGCCTTCCTGACCAAGGCCTCTTCACAAAAGACTCACCGAGTTTCTAGTCAACTTGGGGTATAGCTCAGTGGTAGAGAGCTCGCCCTGCGTGCACAAGGCTCTAGGTTTGATCTCCAGCACTGCCCTCCTCACCCTGAAAAGCCCTGAGATCTTCTGAATCCATTCTGAGATTATTCCAAGGCTTGGAGCATTTCTGCCCTTGGCCTACATAGTTGCTGTAGCATCCCTCAATGGAACTTTGTGGAGGGAAATCTTGGGTTTCTAGATCAACTGGAGTCAGGAGGGAAATAGGACCTGTGACCCAGGGATTTACTAAAGTTACGTGTACCTAAAGAGAGAATTAGGAAGGTAAGACTTTTACAAAAGCACATGAACCCCACCAACCAGACAGACATATCTGGTTTCCTATACTCAAATGACTTCGGGATTGTCCAGGCTCTACTCCCCTCCTCTGGGAACAGATTGGTATCCCAATGGGCAGGAGAGGCCTGGGGGTGGGCAGTGGGCCCTGGGAAAGAAAAGGTCAGTCGGGCCTGAGTCCTCCCTATCTGTTGCAGAAGGTGCGGGTCCCAGCCCCACCCATGTAGGTGAGCTGGCAGCCATGCAGGTAGAGTCCAAAAGGCTAGACCAGGAACCCTGGGAGCCAGGAGGGCAGGAGGAGGAAGAGGACGAGGACGAAGGGCCCACCCCTGCTTATCTGAGCCAAGCCACAGAGCTCATCACCCAGGCCCTGCAGGATGAGAAGGCAGGCGCCTACCCTGCGGCACTCCAGGGCTACCGAGATGGCGTTCATGTCCTGCTCCAGGGAGTACCCGGTGAGCAGGGAGTGGAGGGCGGAGGTTCAGGTGCAAGGTCCCGGATGGTACAGCAGGGAAGGGAAAGTGGAAAACAAGCAATTAAACGATCAGGAGCCCTTGCTCCTCACTGACCATCTGTGTATCCGTGGGCAGGATTTTTTCTGACCTCTTATAGCATCAGTTTTTGTAATTATAAAAGGGAGAGGAGAGACACGACGATAAGCACATTATGATGCTCTGTGAACTGTAGGGGACTAGAGCAGGGGCCACCCTTTCTCCACAGGTGACCCGTCGCCCGCCCGGCGGGAAGGTGTGAAGAGGAAGGCTGCTGAGTACTTGAAACGGGCAGAGGAGATCCTGCAAGGGCACCTGACCCAGATACCGCCCTGAGGGAGTGGGCCCTTCTTGGGATACCAGCTCCCACACTGCCAGCCTCCCTCTCCTTTCCCCAGAGTCTGGCCCTGTCTCCTGGTCTTGTAGCCTCAGGGGCCATATCTGTATGAAACTGGACCAAGGATGAAGAAAATAATGACTTTTCACTCCCTGCCTGCCTCCTGTGAATCAGACTCACACTTGTGATCCTGCCTGTCTGATCTTAATCTGTCAGCAGATCTGGTCACTAAACTATCAGTTTACCCATCTGGAACCAGGGTCTGTTAACTGCAGATTGCAGCCAGATCAGGCCCATAGCCTTTTTTCTTTTTTTTACATTTTTTAATGACTAGAAAGAAAAATCAAAAGAACAAGATTCTGTGACAAGTGGAAATTATGAAATTTAAGTGTTTATGAATAAAAATTTATCAGAACACGACCAGGCTCATTCACTTAATATTGCCTGTGGCTATATTCACTCAGCACCAGCGGAGTTTAGTTGTGTCCGGCAAATCATAGGACATTTTCTACCTGACTCTTTGCTGACCCCGATCTAGAAAATGGGGAGAATATCTACAGGGAAACAATAGAGAATGACAGAATAGAGCTGTCAGAGTCAGCTAATTGGGTGAAAAGGGTAACAGTGATGGTTCAGACTGCTAAAGCCCAGAAGGGAGGTGTGGCCTCGCCGGTGCCACGCCCCTCAGACCAGCGATTGGTTGCAGAAGGACTACAAACCGGTGCATCATGGGAGTGACCGAACTACAATTTTAGTTCGTGGAGGGGGCGGTGCTGGTGCGGCTGAGTGTGAAGCATTATGGGAGAACTAGGCGGAGCCTGAGTGTGAGGATCCGTGCTGGCAACGTCGGACTACAACGCAGTGCATCTCGGGAGGCCGGCTCAACGGGACGCGGTGAGAAAGCGGCGGCTGCCGGACGGGCGGCGGGAACACTGGAGACCGGGCGAGGAGGTGGGCCCAGCCCAGCTTGGCCCCGCCCTGTCTCTCCCTAGTCTCCGCCGGCTTCGGTGTGACTTCCCGCAAAATGCAACCGCGGGCCGCAGGCGTCCCAGCGATGCTGAACGCCCACCCTTTCCCCGTAGCCCACACATGTCCGGCTATGAGCTGCCCGTGGGCATGTGCCCTGATATGTGCCCGGCCGCCGAGCGCGCCCAGCGTGAAAGGGAACGCCGCCTGCACCGCTTCGAGGTGGCACCGGGGTGCCGCTGGGACCCGCCCCGCGCCGATCCTCAGCGTGCGGTGAAGGAGTACTGCCGACCGGCTGCTGGCAAGTCCCGGCCTCCGCCGAGCCAGCTGCGTCCGCCCTCGGTGCTGCTGTCCACCGTGCGCTACCTGGCGGGCGAGGTGGCCGACAGTGCTGACGCATCCCGCGCGGAGGTGGCCGGCTTCGTGGCTGATCGTTTGCGCGCTGTGCGTTTGGATCTGGCCCTGCAGAGCGCGGGTGACGCCCAGGCGGCGGTGGTGCTGGAGGCCGCGCTGGCCACGCTGCTGGCCGTGGTAGCGCGGCTGGGGCCGGAAGAGGCGTGCGGGCCCGCGGACCCGGTGCTGTTGCAGACCCAGGTGCAGGAGGGCTTCGGCTCCCTCCGGCGTTGCTACGCGCGGAGCGCAGGGCCGCACCCTCGCCAGGCTACCTTCCAGGGCCTCTTTCTGCTCTATAACCTGGGTGAGTCGGGGTCGCGGCGGGGAGCCCTAATGGGTACGGTGGAGGAAAAGGAAAGAAGGAGCTTTCTCACCGTTAGGGGCTAAGGGTGTGGCCTAGCGGTAGAGCAAGTGTTTAGTATGCGCTAAGCCCCTGGTTGCATCCCCAGCCACGAAATAGAAAACCGTCCAGGAAAGTCAATGCACCAGACCCACCCGATTCCGGTTATGGGACCTTGAGACTGCCCTTTCCCATTTCTGGGCTCAGTTTTCTCAATAACAAAAGTGGAGGGGGTGGGATTGGAAAGAGTTGGCCTAGATAGTGACTTTCAAATTTTTTTAAAACTCCCATTCCCAGTCACTGGTGCAAAGTAACACGAACGTATAATAAATAGCCACAAACATATCAGACACAGAAGTTTGAAGACTTTAGAGTCAGGCGTGACGTGGCTCAAGCCCGTAATCTCCGCTATTCTAGAGGTGGAGGCTGGAGGATGGCCAATTTTCGAGATCCTATCCCCAAAACAAATACAAAAGGGATGAGGGCATAGCTCAAGTGGTAGAGCCCTTGCCTAGCATGCTCCGGCACCTGGGTTCATTACCCAGTACTGAAAAAAAAAATGTTCCAAGACTTTAGGTCCCTCTCTATTTAATAAAATGCTGTTGACTTCGTAACTCACTAATGGGTCAGTTTTACGAAGTGGCCCAAGACTCCAGTGTCTGTAACTTCTTGGAAGGGAAGAGGAGTGGAGTCTCCTGAAGAATGGCCTTCCCAGGTGACCAGAGGAAGGTGTGACAGATCCGCCTCCCAAAATTGTGGGTACGGGCAGCCAGGACAGCGGGACACCCAAATCTGAAAACTTGGATTTGGGTCAGGCAGTACTACATAAGAGCTCTAGAACAGCCTCAGGCAAGTCCTTAAATATCCAGACCTGTGTCTCCCATCAGTTAAACGAAGTCCGCTTCCGTGTTAGAAGGATCTAGACTAAAGGGGATCTGTGGCACCTCATAAAGATGTAGGTCTTGGCCGAGCGCCGGTGGCTCACACCTGTAATCTACTGTAACTACTCAGTAGGATCTTGGTTCGAAGCTAACGCGGACAAAAATTTCCGCGAGACCCTATCTCAAAAAAAACCTTTTACAAAAATAGGGCTGGTGGAGTGGCTCAAGGTGAAAGCCCTGAGTTCGGGCCCCAATACCGCAAAAAAAAAAAAAAGAAAGAAAGAAAGAAAAAGAAAAGAAAAAAAGATACAGGTCTTGAAAGGGCCTGATGGTGGGAACCTGGTTAGTCCTAGTGAAGGGGCGTGGCCATCGTGGATGGGCGTGGTCAGAGTGGGCGGTTGGGCGGGACCACGGGCAGGAGATGAACCTGTCATAGGGCCAGAGGAGGTGTTAGTAGCTGTGGGCTGCAGCCTATGGGAGCAGAGATGAGCGGGGCGGGGGCAAAGGGATGCGAAGTGAGGCGGGCGGGGTCCCAGGACATCCTCATCCCGGCTTCCCCCTCGCAGGCTCCGTGGAGGCTCTGCACGAGGTTCTGCAGTTGCCCGCCGCCCTGCGCGCCTGCCCGCCCCTGCGCGTAGCCCTGGCAGTTGACGCTGCCTTCCGTGAGGGCAACGCCGCCCGCCTGTTCCGGCTGCTGCGGACCCTGTCCTACCTTCAGAGCTGCGCCGTGCAGGGCCACGTAGGCCGTGCCCGCCGCGAAGCCCTGGCTCGCCTCGCTCGTGCCCTGAGCACCCCCAAGGGGCAGACCTTGCCTCTGGGCTTCATGGTCCACCTGCTGGCCCTGGATGGAGCCCACGAAGCCCGGGACCTGTGCCAGGCCCATGGGCTGCCCTTGGATGGAGAAGAAAGAGTTGTGTTTCTGAGGGGTCGCTATGCTGAGGAAGGGCCACCCCCCGCCGGTACCTGCACCGTGTTGTTGGGAAACAAACTAAGAGGACGCACCCTGGAGGAGGTGGTCATGGCAGAGGAGGAAGATGAGGGTGTGCACAGACCCGGGGCCCCAGCATGAGGGGGTGCAGTCTTCCCTTAGGTTTCTATTTCCTGATTCCCAGACAATAAAATAAATTTGTTTTATAAGATTGCTGAATTTCATTTATTTGGGGGTGGGGGGGTGGGAAGGGAAGATGAGACACTAAGAGCATGGGGAGGGGAGTGACTGCACTGGGCCCTATCCTTTCTGGGCCTCTTTTCCTCTCTGGTCCCTAAGGGGTGGCCTTGGTGGTCTCTAAGGTTTATGCATCTCATCCTTGCCCACCCACTACTACAAGCAGTTGGTAGTATTCCTCCCCCCCCATAGCCCACTCTGCCAACCAAGAACCCATAAGCAGAGAATACCATTGCCCTCAGGTGTCTATAATTGGCAGGACCCCCCATTGGAGCCTCAGAAGCTTGAAAGAGTCCCCTGGTTGTGTGCCTCCTGGCCTCAGGGAAGGCTGGACACACCTCAGAGAAACAGGTAGGGGAGGGGTGGAATGAATGGAGAGTTGAAGTCAGGGCTGGGGTCAGAGGTCAGCCACAGGCCTCAGGGTTGCCGCTGCACCTTCCACAGCCATCACCACAATGCTGAGCTGCCTGTGCACCTCAGCCCAAGCTTCAGACCCGGGGCTTGTGTCCTGTGCCTTGGAGTAGGCATTGGCCAGGCCTGGGAACGTGGCAACAGTGCCGGTGCGGGGTGCCCAGAGCACGTGGCTGACAAGAAATGGAGCAGGATGAGAGTCAGTGCAGGGCTAGGCCTGGACATCAGCTGTTGTGCAGACACAAAAGCCCCTACCTGCCCCTGTCTCTGAAGGGAGAGGTGGGGGGTGACCCTCATGTTCCCTCACTGTCTTGGGCTGGGTTGTACTCTGAAGCAGTGAAATTGACTTCTGCCTCATTGCCCAGCCCAACCTGAGGCACCTCCCAGGGCTTTGGGACAGGCTCACCTGTAGTATCGCTCCTCTGGGAAGGCCCGTGGGTTCAGGAACACCCGTTCCAATAGCATCAGCTGGTCATTGACTGCCCGGACCTGCAGCGGGCTGGAGGAGGCAGGACCTGTCAGTCAGTCTGCAGCCAGCAGTCCCACTGCCAGCTTGACATCCTTCCCTGGATGTACCCTGCCCTCCCCACACCTGCCCACAATCCTCACTCAGGGTTGCCATTCTGCAGTGTTGATATGTATTGGTTCAAGGCTGTAGCTGCTGTCTCAAACTTCTCCACTGCAGTCACCAGAGGCCCTGTGGGGGACATCTGGTGGCTTAGTCCTGGGAGTGCAGGGCTCCCAGGGCCTCAATGTCAGGGGCTATCCATACCCAGCCTGATGTTGTGCTCCTCCAACTGGGCCCTTAGACCCTGCTCGGCCATTTGCAGGAAGCTTCGGAGGGTCTCACTGTAGTCACTGATGTTGAGTGGCAGGAAAAAGCTGTCACTGAGTCGAAGAAGCACACTCCCTGCTGTCCGGGCCACTGCTTGGTGGCTGCTGAAACCTGCAGGGAGGCCAGGGCTGGGTCTTAAGCCCATCCTCTTCCTGTCAGTCTTGGAATGCCCCCTACCCCCTCCTTACCAGGGTCCACAAACTTGTCCACATAAGAAAAGGTGTCAAAGGCCGTGTGGTAAGTGGGGTAGATCCGGGCTGAGGTCTTGCTCTGGGGAAAAAGGTGCAGAAGGATTGGGCGTGGGGTGGGAAGGAGGTGTAGCTCCAATGAGCCACGCTGTGTGGGCATTGTCTCTGAGTCCTCTGCACATCCATGAGGTGGATTCTAGAATTTCCACTTTACAGAGGAGGAAACTGAGGCATCACCCAGCTAATAAGAGGCAAAGCTGGTTCTGGTTTCCAGTCTCACAGGAAGGAGGAGCCTAGGGCTTTGGAGGCAGATCCCGGGGACTGAATCCCAGCTGCATCCCCAGAAGCATGGTGGCCATGAAGCCACAAGGAAAGGGTTTTGGAGCATCAACCACGGAGGGCAGGCTACACACTCCACAGCGCTCCTTGCACCCTCACACCAACACTGTGAATCTATTTAGTCAATGCTGAGATAAATTTCCCCTGTCTACATTTTAAGATCTCAATGCTTCTTCCAGTCAACATCATCCTATAAACCGATGGGCAGTGTTTTTTTCCTCTCCTTCCTGAATGATGGATAATATGGGTGTGCAACTTACAATCAATATTTTATATTTGATAAAGTAAGCATGCTCAGAGAGGATAAGAAACTTGATCTAGGATGCACAGCCGGATTCAGGCCACACTAGAGCAGCCCGCAGGATTGGAGGGGCTGGTGGAGCGCAGTACGGAGGTGGGCGTGGCGGGGGGGGTGGATGAGGGAGCTCGGGGTGCCTGCTCACCTGGTCATAGGTGTAGGCGAGGTCCATGGAGGAGATGCCCAGGAAGTGAATGAAGGGGGCGTAGTCGCTGCCGGCACCCAGAGAACCTAGGCTGCAGGAAGGGAAAGGGCCATGCTAGGGGACCCTGCTTCAGCCCTCTGCGCATCAGGTCCCCTTGCCTGGTCCCTGGGCTCACCTGGGGATCAGGCCGTACACTGGACTGCTGCGGTTGAAGTACTGGATCCAGTTGTCGTAGATACTGAGGCCACTGCGACCTGGTGCATCAATCTGGCACAGAGGGGACTCCAGTCTGGGGCTGGCTCCTGCTCAGCCTCTATACCCACTCTCCAGACCTCTGGTTCTCCCACCACTCGCCCCGGCCCCGCCCACCCTCGTAGCCCCGCCCACCCCATAGCCCCTCCCCTTCCCTGAACCTTTTTGGTGGCGGAGAAGATGACACTCTGTACAGGGGGCGTCCCCTGCGCCCGAAGGGTAGCGTTGGCTGTGGGAGAGACCGAGAGAGGACTCTTCGGACCCTGGCCCCTTCCTTTACCCACCCACGCCGGTCAGCCCCGCGCCTGCCAGCCCCGCCCCATACCAAACACCGAGATGTCCACGTTGATGTAGGCCACCGCGCGCTCCTGCAGCGTGCTGAAGAACTCCTGCAGGGGCGAGGCGACCTCAGTTCAGCGCTGCCGCGCCCCGGAAGCTCCTTTCCATCCGCAGCCCTGTGGGGCTCACTCACCTCTGTGAATTCCGTGGAGCCAATGAGCCCAAATTCCTCTGCCCCCCAGCTGGCAAACACGATCGACCTGCGGGGCCGCCAAGTGCCTGCGGAGGGGCATGAAGGGTTGAGGACAGGGTCCCCGGGACCCTGGGGAGGCTTAGGGGAAAGGTTGGGGACATGGGAAGGAGGGAAGAGCTACAAAAGGCGAGGCAGCCTGTGACAGGAGGACCTGGCCTTCTAGAGGATCTGTCCTCTCTGTGACAACCCACCCCAACACCAGTCCCTCTTGGTCAGGTGGTCTTTTCTGCCAGAATGTCCCACCTCCATCATGCCTGCAATTACAAGTCCCCACACTTTATCCTGCCAGAAAAGCAAATCTGAAACTGATGGGACAAACTAAATTGACTGACATGTGACAAAATAATGTCAGGATCATGAAAGACAAAGGACAGCTAAAGAACTTTTACAGATGAAATTTGCCAAATGACACACGCGCTATGTCACTCGGATATAGATTCTGAATCGCTTGATTCGGAAGTCGATCATACCAGAAAATCCTTTTGCCTTACGGATCGTTATTGCGATCAGAGTGGCTCAAGTGGTAGAGTGTCTTGCCTAACAAGCTCCAGACTCTGAGTTCAAACACCAATAAAGCCAAATGAAAAAGGAAAATTTGTAGCGTGGGTGGTAGAAATGGTTGCCCAGCACCCTAAATATACTTAATGCCACTGGATTGAACACATAAAATTTTAAATTGCAGCCGGGTGCCTGTGGCTCATGCCTGTCATCCTAACTACTCAGGAGGCAGAGATCAGAGAGAGGGAAATAGTTGGTGAGAGCCTATCTCAAAAAATCCTTCACAAAAAAAGGCGTGTCGGGGGGGAGGGCTGGTGGAGTGTCTCAAGGTGAAGGCCCTAAGTTCAAGCCCCAGTACTGCAAACATAAATAAATACATAAATAAAAATAAATAAATTGCAAGACTGGGAGCCAGTGGCTCCCAGCTAGTAATCCTAGCTACTCAGGATGCAGAGATCAGGACTGTAGGCTGAATAGTTCACGAGACCCTATCTGGAAAAAACCACTCACAAAAAAGAGCTGGTGGAGTGGCTCAAGGAGTAGGCCCTAAGTTCAAGCCCAGTACCACAAAAATAAATAAATGAAATATAAAATAAAAATTTAAATTGCAAACCTGGTAAATGCTGTTGTTATGCATATTTTGCCACAATTTTTTTTTTTTTGTGGTGCTGGAGTTTGAATCCAGGGCCTTCACCTTGAGCCACTCCACCAGTCCTATTTTTGTGAAGGGTTTTTCAAGATAGTGTCTCATGAATTATTTGCCTGGGCTGGCTTCAAACCTCGGTCCTCCTGATCCCCGCCTCCTGAGTAGCTAAGATTACAGGCGTGAGTCAATGGTGCCCAGCTTGCCATAATTTAAAAGCTAAAAAAAGAAAAAAGGAATCAATATGTAGTGAATTTCCTTCTTTTTTTTTTTTTTGCCAATACTGGGGTTTGAATTCAGGATCTACACTTTGAGACACTCCACCAGCCCTTTTCTGTGATGGGTTCTTTTGAGATGGGTTTGTTTTCAAGAGCTCTTTGCTGGGATTGGCTTCAAACTGCAGTCCTCCTGTTCTTTGCCTCCTGAGTTCTAGGATTACAGATGTGAGCCACCTGCTCCCCTCTGAATTCCCTTCTTCCCCAGGTCTGCCCTCTGGCCCCATTCTGCTCAGACCAGAGCCCTCTCATCATCCTCTTCCTCCCCTCAGTAGCCCACAGAGCTCAGACCAGCAGCCTCTTCCCTCCCCATCCTGGCCCAAGACCTCCAGTAACTCCAAGGCCTGAAGAGAAGGGTAACAAGACCCCTAACTGGTCCTGTCACACGAGCCGCCCCGCCTCTCCATCCTGCTGCTGTCTGGATGAGAACAATCCCCCAGCTTCCCATGAGCAAACTCCAAACTCCCCAGTGGGGCTGCGTTGCTCTGTGGCTATACTTGCCTGCTCAGCCTCCTTAGCTGGGCCAGACTCCTTCCCTGAGTCTGTTTCCAGTACCCTTGGGCCTAGCCCAGGTGGGCCCTTGGGAATGAGGGAGAGGGGGTGGAACAGGGTGTCCTGAGCTCAGGAAGGAGGAGACAGAGACCCTGGACCAGCAGAGGGACCTCACCCTTCTTCAGCAGGGTCCCTAGGACGCGGGAAATTTCCAGGAGGACAGCAGTGCCACTGCTGGGGTCCACAGCTCCATGGATCCAGCTGTCTCGGTGGTTCCCATAGAGCACATAGCGGTCTGGCAAGAGGAACAGTCAAGTGATTGGAGGACAAGGTGTGCCAGGCTGGCTGTGGTCAGGGCAGGGCCTGAGGAGGCTGCGGAGGGAGGGCAGGGACAAGTCCCAGTGCAAAGGGACTCACCAGGCTCCACAGCCCCGCGGATGATCCCCAGGACGTTAGAGGAGTTCCTCAGCTCCAGGTGATTGTAGATACTCACTTTTACCTGGCTAGGGAGGCGATGGGTATGACAAGAGGCTTGTCTCTGTCCATTATCTCCTACCCAATGCAGGAGAAACAGGCCCAGAGAGGGAAGGGGTCAAGATCAGGTAACTTGCCCAGAAGGACCAAGAAAGGCAGGGGGAAGGCTAGAGCCCAGCCCTTGTAATCTAAGACCTCTTTCCCTTGTTGGTCCCTATTAAGTACTTCTTGGGGACATCTTACTAAGTCTGCACAATGACTGAGACACAGACAGGACCAGCTCTCTCCAGGGGCTTCTATCTCCTTACCAAAACAGACCACAAGGAAGTGAACAGGGCCTGAGAGGAGGAGACACCTGGTGGCCAGGGGTGCTGCTGGTGGGGAGGCTAACACCAGCCAGGAGTGAATGAAGCCTTGACTTGGGACCCATCTTGGCAAGTTCAAGGGAAATAATGACTGGAGAGTAGAGAGGGACAGAGGAATAGGGGATACCCCAGGTGATCTTGGACTTCCCCCAAAGAGGACACAGATTTTTTGGGGCCAGAGAGGGACTGAGAGAGAGAAGGAAGAAGAAGGCCAGTCCTTGAGGTGGGAAGAGGGAAAACCCAGGGAAGCAAAAGGGAGAATTGGGGAAGGGGAGAGAGAGGGGCAGGAGATCCAGCTCACCTGTCTTCTGGGAAGTTTCCATCCGACAGGAAGCCAGGTCCCAGTTTGTACACACAGCCCAGCGCCCCCTGCCAGGTAACTGGGGCAGAGGCACCACCGAGGTTACTGGGGAAGAAAAGGAGGCCCTTCAGTGCATATGGGTTGGTGTTGGCCTTTGCAGGCCAGCCCAATGGGCAGGGGACCCAGGCATTGGCTCACCAGAGCAGGTCCTTGGCATCCTGGAAGCCAATGGGCTGGGCAGGAATTGGGGGAGTTCCAGAGATGTTGTTAAGGTCTAGGCGGAATGAAGAGTGGAAAGCTGGAAGGTAGGGGGTGAGAGGATCCCCAAAATACTTAAAGAAGGAGCCTCGCTCCACTCCCGAGGGAGGCAGGCCCCAGGAGTTCGGGAAGGTCTCATTGGGCAAGCTCCGCCCGTCGTTGATGTCACCAGGGTCCGTGTATACCAGCACCCCAACAACCCCATGCTTGGCCGCATTCACAGCCTGCGGGAGACGGAGGAAGCTATGTGTCAGGCAGGGATGGGACAACCATGTCTTCTTCCTCTTCACCCCCCTCCAGATGGAAGCTAGAATTGCTCTATCTTCCCATGGGTGAGATAATGTTTGCACAAGACTTTTATGGCAGTAATATCTTTGACCACAAAAGACTGTTGGACATAACCAAGCCAATGCCTATCAGGGGGTCTGATTAAATAAAAGGAGATGGAATGCTATGCAGCTATATAAAAGAACATGTTATACAGGCACACACATGTTCATAGGAGCATTATTCTCAATAGCCAAAAGGTGAAAATAACCCATGTATTCATTAATGGATGAAAAGTAGTATATACACACAATGGAATATTGTGCTGCCTTAAAAAGGAATAAAGTTCCAACACACTTCAATGAACCATAAAGACATGTGACATGTGGCTATGTGAAATAAACCAGACACAGAAGGCAAACATGCTGTGATTCCACTTTAGGAGGTATTTAGAACACACGTGAATTACAGGGTCAGGAAGGAGAGTTGAGGTAACTGGGCTGGGGGTGCAGCTTAGTGGAGAGTGCTTGCCTAGCATGAGCAAGGTCCTGAGTTTGATCCCTAGCACTACATCAAAACCAAACAAAACAAAATGGTAAACATGATAACTTTTATGACATGCATATTTTATTATAGTAAAAACAAAACAATGCCCTTAAAACAAAGAAAAAAGATTCATACACGGTGCCACACACCTGGAGTCCCAGCCCCCTGGAGGCTGAGCAGTTTGTGCACTGATTTCCAGGATGTGAAAAAAGCCCAGCTGGAAACAGTGGGCTGCTTTTATGTGAAAAAGCCTCTGTGGGGCTCGGAGGCATAAGAATATGTGTTACATATGCTTCTTTTGAAAGAAAACCCTGGATGGGTTTATAAGCTAAGTGGGGAGAGTGGTTAGGTGTTTGGAGGTTGATGCCAGAGGAGAACTTTTTCAATCAATACCCTCTCTTTTTAGAACTGGAATTTTTCTTACTCTTTATGTTTTTGGTAGTACTGGGGTTTAAACACAGGATCTCACATTTGCTAGGCAGGCACTCTACTGCTTGAGCCACTCTGTCAGCCATTTTTGCTTTAGTTATCTTTCAGACAGGGTCTCCAGCCATTGCCCAGGGTTGGCCTCAGACTTCAATCTTCTTACCTAAGTCTTCCAGGTAGCTGGGATTACAGGCATGAGCCACCATGCCTGGCCCTTAAAACTGGAAATTTTATAATCTTATTTCCACTATGATTGTTCTTCTTTTTTCCTTTTACCCATATTTTTCTTTTTGTCTTCCCTCCCTGATTTTTTTCCTTCTTTTTCCCCTCTTCTTCCCTCCCTGCTCTTCTCTTCTCCTTTTATCCTTAGCTTTTATCACAGGCACTTTCCAAACAAAAAAAAAAAACAAAAAGAAAACACTGATAAAATATACATAACAGAAAATCTACTATCTTACAATCTCAAGTGTCTGGTTCTGTGTCATTAAATATATTCACATTTTTGGGCAATTGTCACCACCCTCCATCCATGGGACACTTGTCATCTTGCATATCTGAAACCGTCCCATTGAACACTAACTCCCCATTCTCCCTCTCATTCTGAACCTTCTTATATTTATTTTTTTAAATTTTTAAACCATAGACATATAACACTAGGGTCTTGCACTTGCTAGGCAGGAGTTCTATTACTTGAGTCACACCCCCAGCCTGGAAAATTTTTTATTGCAAGCAAATGGAATGTAGCCGGTACCAGTGGCTCACGCCTATAATCCTAGCTTGTCCAGGAAGCAGAGATCAAGAGGATCAGGGTTCAAAGCCAGCCCGGTAAATAGTTCTCGAGACCCTATCTTGAACAAAACCAACACAAAAAAGGGCTGGTGGAGTGGCTCAAGGTGTAGGCCCTGAGTTCAAACTCCAGTACCAAAAAAAAAAAAAAAAAAAGAAAAGAAAATGGCAGGGGCTGAGGCTACAGCTCAGTGGCAGAGCATGTGCTTATGCGTGAGGCTCTGAGTTCAATTCCTAGCACACACACACACACAAGAACAAAGAAGGCAGGAAGGGAGGGAGGGAGAAAAAGGAAAGGAAAAGGAAGGCACATGGGGGCAACACAAAGAATTTATTTTGAATATTAAGAACTATTTCAGAAAACAAAAAAGAAAGAAAGAAAGAAAGAAAACTTTTTAAAAATAAAAAGAAATATTTCAGGAAGGCTTGGAGTTCCGGAATCCCAAAGCTGAAAGGTTTCCCCATCCCTTTACTTCCTCAGGCTCAGAGAGGTTATGGGAGGCACCTGAGGGCACACAGCCCATCTGTGGGGTAAAGTTCTCATAGGAACACAGATCACAGCTGACCTGATCTGTCCCAAGCCTGTGGCTTGGCTCACCACTAGACACTGGCTGCCTTTCCCTCCCTCATTTCTTCCTGTCCACAGCTGGCCCTTCTCCCACCCAGGCCCCTAGATGGGGGCTCCTCACCTTGGCCCTGCGCCCAGCACCCCCATAGCGAGTCAGAGCGATGGTGCCTGTGAGGTTGACGCCCTGTGACTGCAGCAACTTGAAGTCTTCTTCTGTGCCTTGATTGGCGTAGACAAGGAGACCCTAGTCCCAAGAAGGGGGAGATCCTTGGAGCTGGGTGTAGCCAAAGGCAATGGGGGAAGGGATAGGAAGGCTGGGTAGCAGGAGGAAGGATTTAGATTTGGTTTCTCCAACTCACCCAGAGATGTAAGTACCCTGTAACTGGTCTGACCTTGAACAAGGGCCACTAGAGTTTATTGAATGACTAGCAAAGGGAGGAAATGAATAGCAAGGGAGTGTGGAAATTCAGTGAAGGGGGGTGCTGAGCCCCACTTAAGATGCCCCTGGGTCAGAGTGGGGAGAAGCCTGGGCTGGAGCCAGGAGGAGCAGGGGGAGGGGGTTTCCAAGCCCACCTGCGGGGTTCCAGGAGGACCATAGGCAGCGTAGGGCTGCACCACATCGGGCCCTGTCTGCTCTCCGGTCACGTTCTCCTCACCCGGTTGGAAGGAGTAGAGGATGTTCCCATCGGAGTTCACTGAGGAGGGAGGCAGAGCCAGGGCTGGACCCAGCAGGACCCCCACCACCTCCAGGCTTGCCCTGATTGGGCAGGACCTTACCAACTTCCACGAGGTTGGGCTGCTCCTGGCTGGGGAAAGACAGCAGCACCTCATACGTAGAGGTCACGGCCGAGTCTAGGCCTGACTCTGGGTCCCTCCAGCGCTGCAGCAGCAGCTGCACCAGTTCCTCGTCCCGGGGAGTGGAGGCCAGGTGCGGCTCCTTGGAGAGTTCCCTGCAGGGTGGACAGGAGGGGACAGGACCCATGTCAGGGAGGGCCTTTGGCCAACAGGGGGCACCGGCAGACCCGCCTCTCACCGAAGGTTCTCCCGGATCTTGCTGGCATCCAGCTGTCCCATGACAGTCTCAAGGATCTCCAGGTCCAGGTCCTGGGGAGTTGAGGTGCTGGGGGCTTTGGGTATGGCAAAGTGGCCCAGGATGATCCCCAGCCCCAACAGGGCAGCAGCGCCCACCACCAGCCCTAGTACCTTTGCCCACTGCATGGCGTGGAGACTCAGCCAGCAGGGCAGCCCTGGTTGGGCTTCCTTATAGATGGGGTGTCAGGCCTGGTTAACCATTACCACATGGGTAGTGCTGCCCTTTTGCCCCCAGTAGCAGGAAAGTGAGGGGACATCCTGAAGTGAGGGCGAGGAGTTGTCACATGGACCCCATTCTGCATGGTTCACCTGGAAATGACCTCTTAGGGCACCAAGACAACGCAGAAACATCGAGATCCAGAAAGGGAACAGTCTCACCCAGGGTTTCCCCTTACGACAGACACCATACCAAGCCTAGGACTCAGAGCTCCTGTGTCTAGTGCAGGGCCCTGTTGACTGCCCGACGTCACCACCTGTGTCTTCCTTAGTGTCGCTCTGTCTCTGGCACAGCGAACCCTATCTGCTTGAACAGACTTTGAATTCAAATTTTATCTTGCTAGACAGAAGCTATGTGACCTTGCACAATTCACTTAGCTTCTCTGAGCTTGTTTTCCTAGCTGTAAAATGGGGATGGTAGAGGATCTACTTCACAAAGCTCTGGTGTTGTGACGAGTGCCTGCCTAGCCTTGAGTACCACCAGAAAAAGAAAACAAAGTTACTGTGGTGCTGTCCTCATTAAGCAAGATGGAATCTGTAGAAATAGCTAGCATCTGGTGTTCAGTGGAGGCTCAGTAAATTGCAGCCACTCCTCCCTCCCCTTCCTAGAATATAAAGCCTGGAGCTAAAGGAAGAAGGGGACCCTAGTAGAATGTCTTGTTGCTATCCTTAAGGGTCCCTGCTTATGGCAGGAGATGAGGCTCTTGGAGAAGATATATCACGAAGCCCATACCTCCTCAGCAGGGTGACTTTCTCCTCCATCCCCATCCATTCACTCTCCCTTCTGTCCATCCCTCCACCTGTCCACTTTTTATGCATTCCCTTCACTTATACACATTCACTCGCTCAACTCCATACCAGGTCCATGCCAGGCCCTGGGGAAGCAAAGTCCAGAAGGAGAGACAGTTTTGATGAACGTGACCTTGTATCTTATCAGAAGCCCATCGGTGTAGGGAGTACAAGCCTCCCTTATGCCAAGGTCAGCTGAGGAAAATACTGAGGCAGCAGCTCCACCCATTCACAGAAGAAATCAGAGGATATGGGAAGTCAGCCAGGACACCTGGACATCTGGAGATGTGTGACATCTGAGCGGGTGACTTTGCTGTGAACATGGTTGACATTTGAGTGTGTGAACGTCTGTGTGGGTGACACTCAAAAAATTGGTCCAGGCTGTTGGAGTCAGTTGGTGTCTACACTGCCATAAGCACCTTGGTCTACTTCCCTTCCCCCATCTTGCCAGATGGGCAGTATGGTCCTTCCCTAAACCTTCTAGACTGTAAGTGTTGATGGAAATCACTTTAGGTAGCTAAAGTGTATGAGCACCTGTCTTCCCATCTTCTTCCTGTGACCGCTCTGGCCCAAGAGTTCTCCCAGGGAACGTCACCCTTCCCACTGCCTCCCCTCTGCTCTTCTACCCTTTCCTGTCCCTCCTGGCCCAGCCTGCAGCCCTTGGAGCCCCAACAATGCTCTCCCCACCACACCAAAACTCCACCGGTTCTGCACCTGCGCCCCTGCCCTTGACTGTGCCTGCAGCTGGAAAGTAGGCACAGCCTCAGCAGTCCCTTAATTCCGCCCGGCCGTCATCTCACTACCTGGGCTGGACCCTCACTCTCCCATGCCCCTCGATGACGATTTGATACCCCTGCTCTCCTCTCAAGTCTGACACCTCCCCACGGCACTCTTAACCATGTTTCTCCAGTCACTGGGACTAGAGGCAGCCAGAGGGTAGGTCCCCTCTCCAGCTCCCAGTCCTGGCCCATGTCCTAGGCCTTTCCTGTTATTATGCCTGAATGGTTGGCAAGGCCAGCCTCTACTCATGGAGCACTGAAGCCCAACCCCTTCACCATTCAAACATGGTCTCTCCACTCACTTTTTCTTTTGAAATAGGGTCCTCCTGGCCTCAAATTCACAATCCTCCTGCATCAGCCTTCCCAGTGTTGGGGTTAGAAGTGTGCCCCAGCACTCCAGGCTCACTTTTTCCTTAGGTCATTTCCAGCTACCACTAACACCCATTTATGGTGGTTAGTACCACTCTTCAAAAAAATACCTTGGCTGGGTGTGGAGGCACACACCTATAATCCCAGCTACTCAGTAGACACCAGGAAGATTAAGGTTTAAGGCCAACCCTGACAAAATTAGTGAGACCTAATCTCAACTGGGGAATCATGGTCCAAGGCTGACTCTGGGCAAAAAAATATGAGGACCTATCAGAAAACTAACTAAAAAAGCAAAAAGGGGCTGGGAGTGTGGCTTAAGCGGTAGAACACCTGCTTAGCAAACTTGAGGCTCTAAGTTCAAATGAGTACTACCAAAAAAAAAATAAAAAGAAAGAAAGAAAGAAAAGAAAGAAAAAGAAAGAAAGAAAAAAACCTTAATTCTACTTGCTCCTCCAGCTACTGCCCCATTTTCTGCCCCTGATAAAACTCAGAAGTCCAGCTAGGAGCGTGGCTCAAGTGGTAGAGCACTTGCCTAGTAAGCACAATGCCCCGAGTTCAAACCCCAGTACCAAAAAAAAAAAGTAACACAGACCTTGCTGGGTGCCAGTGGCTCATGCCTATAATCCTAGCTAGTTCAAGCGCCCCCAGTATCACAAAAAAAAAAGAAAAGACTGCTCTTCGGAAGGCCAGCTTTCTTCTAGGTACTGAGCTGTCTTCTCCTCCACCTACCTGGCAGCATTTGTCAGAGCCAATCACCCTGACTTCCTTTGACACTAGGTCTTTTGGCATCTAGGATAATACTTGCCTGCTGTCCTTCAACCCCTTGTGATTGTTCCATCTTGGCCCCTTTAATTGGAATTCTTTTCCTCTCGGTTTTGGAGGAAGAGCCCAGGGCTCGGGCCTTGGCTCTCTACCTACACCCATTTCCTAGATGACCTCCCCCAGCATCATGACTTTAAATACGGTGCTGGCCGGCCCCCACGACAGCCCCTGAAGACACTGTGGCTATGACAGTGACTTTCAAGGTTAGATTCTAAAAGACTTCAGACTTCCATCTGGCTCTCTCTGGTGTCATTTGCCAGGTGCCATGTTGTGAGGCCACTCAAACAGCCCTGAAGACAAGCCACATATGGTGCAGAGCCCAGGCCTATCAGCTAGCACCATGTGAGCCACCTGGGAAGTGGTCCTCCACTGCCAACATGTTACAGCCCTCATCAACATCTCAGCTGAAACCTTACAGGAGACCCCAAGGCCAGACCACCCAACCAGGCCCGTCTCAAACTTCTAACCCACTTGTAGCTACCAGTTTCCAGGCTCCGCTGCACTTCTCTAGCTGTGGCCTTTCCTTTCTAATAAATCCTACTTTACATAAAAAAAAAACAAACTTCTAACCCACTGAAACTGTAAGGTAATTCAACAGAAGTTTTTTTCTTTTTTCCCCAGGACTGGTGCTTGAACTCAGGGCCTTCACCTTGAGTCACTCCACCAACCCTGTTCTGTGTTGGATATTTTCGAGATAAGGTCTCATGAACTATTTTCCCTGGCTGGTTTCAAACGGTGATCCTCCTGATCTCTGCCTCCTGAGTAGCTAGGATTACAGACGTGAGCCATAGGCACCCAGCTTAAACCCAAAAGTTTTGAAGGAATTTATTTTACAGCAAAGCAATAGATAACTAATACAAATGACCAAATAAAGAGGGAAAAGCCACAAATTTATGTCTCCAATCTGAGCCTGTCCTCTGAACGCTAGTTTTGTATTTCTGATATGATATTGGTTAGACAATGGCTGGACCAGGAGTTAAGAGTTTATTAAAAGGACAGCAAAGCACCCTGATGTGTGGGACTTAGCGCAAAAGCTAAGCCCAAGGATGACTCAAGTTCATGAGATTATATAGGGGATTGACTAGTTTAGGTGCGACTGACCTACCACAAATCTGCATCTATAATTGGCGGTCTAGTTATTTTCTTGCTGTCCCTCCCCCATCCTTAAATCTGGACATTCCAGGAGGGTTTGGTGAGCTCATCCTGGTGGTGGGGCCCACTGCCCACATTGGGCAGCTGCATCTGGTTATTTTGGTGACAGGCTTGTTATTTCTCTGAGAAGCCCATTGTTTCCCACACCTCTTCAGATGTCTGCTTTTAAAGTGCCTCTCTCATCCAAAATGGAGTCACCTCTGTCATTGATCCCCTTACAGTTCCAGCTGCCTACTATATGTCCACACCTGGGTGATCAAGAGGCCTCTCTTATGTAACACACCCCAAATTTAGCTCTGGACTTCCCCCCTCTCCATTTTAATTAATGGCAATTTAATCCTTCTAGTCACTCATGGCAAAAATTGGGGAACTATGCTTTTACTTCTCTTTCTCCAACACTCCACTTCCATTGGTTGCACCTTCAGAAGAAATCCAAAATCCATCCTGGTCTTGTTACCATGGTGGTCTCAGAAGACCCTGGTGGAGCTCTCAGGTCCTTGTGTCTCTAGAACAAAGAACTGGACCAAGACACAGATTGCAAGGCAGTTGTGAAGTTTTATTGAAAGGGAAAGAAAAGTTTAGGCACCACAAAAGAAGGAGCTTTTGTGGTAGACAGCACGGAAGCCCCAATCTTTGTTCAAAGGGCCATTTATAAGTTGTAAGAGCAAACAGCAGGAAAATCTGGATGGTCTTTGCAGGAGGGGCTAGGGTGATTGACAGGTTTGATTGACAGGTGTTATTATCTAACATGGGGCATTCTGTGCATGCACTTAAGCTGACTTCCCGGTTTTTAATTGTATGTAGGAGATGCAACCACTATTCATGAGGTCTTGAGTTGAGGGCTTTACCTGAGAGGTCAAATTGAAGACAGATTCCTCTTTACTGGGCCTGAGGCATTTTCTGGTGACCCAACTAAGAGACTCCCCTGCCTTTTGGGGGAGATTTTAGCTGCAAAGGAGTTTACTGCTGCCATCCTGACCATAAAATGACCACTAGAGGGGATGGCCGAGGACAGTACTGGGTGGGGATAAGGAGGAATTCAGCATGGAGTGACATTTTACAGAGGCAGGTCAAGTTCCATGGCAGGGATTTTTGTTTTGTTTTCTTTCCCCATTACTAGCCTGCCCCGCTGGGAAATCCAAAAATAAGGTGACAGCATCTGGCGAGGGTTTTCTGGCTGTGTTATCTCACATCATGGAGAAGAGGCAAAGCAAGAAGGGCTCAGTCTGCTTTCAAGCTAACTAATCCACTCCCACGACATGGGCCTTAATCCGTGCATGAGGTCTCCACACTCGTGACCTAAACACCCCTGTTAGGCCCAACCTCCCAACACCTCCTCATTGGGGTAAGGTATCCATCCATGGATCTTTTGGAGGACACATTCAGACCACAACACCCCCTTTTGTCCATTCTCCACACAGCAATGTCCAGAACAGTAGGGCCACTGGTAGGTAGCAGCTAGCCATGGGGGTGGGATATGCAAAAGTACATAAAGGGCAGTCTTCAGGGTCTCTGAGAGGAAAACACTACTGTTAAAACTTTCCAGTCTGGTGGAGGCGCTCGAGTGGTAGAGCGCCTGCCTAACAAGCACAAGGCCCTGAGTTCAAACCCACCAGTACCACTGAAAGTCTAAAGAAATAAACCTTCTAACTCTTAACAGAACCCTGTGAAGATCAAAATAACCCGTCAAGGTCACACAAAGGCTTGTTTGTTTTTTTGCAGTACTCGGGTTCAAACTCAGGACGTACTTTCTCTACCGCTTGAGCCACTCCACCAGCCCTTTATTCGTATTGGGTATTTTTGAGATAGGGTCTCGTGAACTATTTGCCCAGGGCTGGCTTTGAACCCCAGTCCTCCTGAGTAGCTAGGATTACAGGCATGAGCCACCAGCGCCCAGCTAAGAATTGTCATTCTTTTTTTTTTTTTTTTTTCATGTCCATAGAGCAAAGTTTAATGGCAGGCCCAAGGAATTGTCATTCTTTACCGCTCTTTCTGAGACCACCCTGAAAGTATCTCTATTCTAATACACTTTACTATAATATTGTCATTTTCACTCGATACGACCCACTTTCAGTCTATTGAAAGTGAATTCCTTTCCATAAACTTCGCCTTCATTTTTGCTGTATTTTTGTGTCTTGTCTGAGTTCTTCCCTCGCCAGACAAAAGGACTGATGTAGATAACTGTACTAACTTTCTGGGGACACCATGTCATCCCTTGCTGACAGCCCTCCAAGGCTCATTTTTCTCAGTGACAAAGTCACTATATCACAGGTGGTTGAGCTGCTTTTGCTGAAAAGCACTGACTCCTTTCTTGGGCCCATGCTTTAACTGAAAGCCAAACCTTCATCCTTTAAGTGGATGCTGGGCTGTCTTGCCTGGGATAGATTAGTGCTAGGAGGCTGCAAAGGCCAAGCCAGAACAGAGGGAGGGCCAGACAGAAACCCCACGCGCCTGGCTGGTGTCTCCCAGAAGAGGGCAAAAAGCACAAAGGCCATCCTGGCACTTTCCATAGAAGGCTAATGAAGGATTCTGCTTGATTGGCCTTTTACCACTACTTAGGGCCTGGGTTCTGTAGCGTTAGAGGGTTCTTCCGGAACATGTGCAGGATTTGTGCCCAGTAAATAATAGAAACATTAGGAGTGTGGGAATTTATTTACTTTTGTGTTTTGAGCCATTCTCACTATGTGGTCTGGGCTGGTCCTGAACTTGTGATCCTCCTGCCACCACTGAGTGCTGGGATTATAGGTATGGCCACAAGGCCCAGCGGGACTTCTTTAAAAATTGCCCTATAGGACTGAGGATATAGCTCAAGTGGTAGAGCACTTGGCTAGTATGTTTGAGGTTCAGGGTTCCATCCCCAGCATCTCCTCCCTTCCCACCAAAAAAATGAAATAGGAAAAAATAACCTATAGGATGTTAATTTTTTTTTTTTTTTGGTGAGTCTAGGGTTTGAACTCAGAACTTCACACTTGCAAAATGAGTACTCTACTGCTTGAGCCACACCAACAGTCCATTTTGCTCTGGCTATTTTGGAGATATGGTCTCACGAACTATTTGCCTGGGGTTGACCTCAAATCTCAATCCTCCCAATGTTAGCCTCCCAAGTAGCTAGCATTACAGGTGTGAGCCACCAACACCCAATACTAAATTTTGTATCTAATTTAGCAATCTTATTTCAGGATTCCTTCTCTCTCTTTAAAAATTGTATACAAATTTATTTTATTTGTGATGCTGGAATCAAACCCAGGGCCTTTTGCATGCTAGGCAAGTGCTCTACCACTGAGCTACGTACACCCTTAGCCCAGGATTCCTTGTTTTTCTTCCCCTTAAATACATACATCCAGTTTTTTATGTCCTTTAAGATGGGTTTGTCATTGTACCGCTTTCCTTGTTACAGAGCTGAAGGCAAAAAACTGAAGTAGCTCCATTGTGTAGTTGTGCAAAAACTGTTTCTAAGTTGCAGGAAGTTATGCCTTGCCTTTACACTCTTATTCTGTCTTTGTCTCTCCTTACCTTAGGAATCATGGGACACCTGGAGCTGCTCCTGGGGCTGGTCACATCCTGAGGGTGGAGAAGCTGATGGGCCCCAGCCCTCAAGCTCTGAGGCCAAATCCAGCTGCCTCTCCAGGCTGAAGGGTACTAGGCCCTTGGGAAGTTCCCACTACCTCTCTTCTCCCCACCCCACAACTTAGCCAGGGTCACAGGTGGCAAGTGGCTCTTCCTACCCCTCCCTAGTTTCAACCTGCACTTTGGCTGCACTGTTTTTTTTTTTTTTTTGGTGGTACTG
Source organism: Castor canadensis (assembly GCF_047511655.1). Lineage (NCBI taxonomy): Eukaryota > Metazoa > Chordata > Mammalia > Rodentia > Castoridae > Castor > Castor canadensis. The sequence goes on from NC_133386.1 coordinate 202,158,317, forward strand.
GGGTTTGAACTCAGAGCCTCATGCTTGCTAGCAGGTGCTCTACCACCTAAGCCACGCCCCCAGTCCTTCTTCCTGTACTTTGGAGTTAGTTACAGCAGGTGCCTTGATCCTCCTGGGGAAGGGGTGTGGGTCCCCCTTCCTGTCCCACCCCAGGGCTTATCAAGGGAACATCACCCTTGAATGTGTCTGAGGGCAGGCAAGGCCATGGGGGTAGGTGGAATCAGGACTATGACAACGGAGGGAGGCAGGAAGTCAGAGGGTGATCCAGAAACCAAGCTCACTTTGGAGTTGGTGGCCATCTGCTCCCCACCTGAGTCTCCAGCTCATAGACACTTGGTGGAGCTGCAGCTCAGTAGCAACGTTTATTGCCGGCACCTGGAGAGACACAGGCTAGTGGAGGCTTCCCCAGGAGGTGTCGGATCTTGGGGCCTCAGGTCCATCCAAGGCTCCCTGTGGTTTCTGTGGGCGAGGGGAAGGTCGGGTGGCAGGACCAGCAGTGCTGCCCTTGGGGAGTCTTGTGGCAGGCAGAGGGGTGGGAGGTTTGTTCCAGTGTTGCTGGGCAGGAGCCCTCCCTCCCCACTCACTGCTGCTGCCCATGCACCTGGAACAGCACCGATGGCACATGCCCAGCAGGGGCCTTCTCCTGGGTGACCTTGGTTTCCTCCTGCAAGGCCAAGACTTCCTCCTTCAGGCTCTGGTATAGTGAGGTAGGCTGGGACAAAGAGTTGCAAGGTCCACGGTGGGTATTGAGTGGCAGGACTGCCTGCGTTCCCATAGCACAGAGGCTGGGCTGGGCGGCAGGGAGTAGGTGAAGCTAAGGCAGGCCGCTGGGCCAAGGGTCTCACCAGGTTTTGCAGCTTCTCCCTCAGGGCCAGGTTTTCTCTTTGGGTAGTGCTCAGTGCCTCCCGAAGCCTAGGGTTGAAAGACTCTCTCAGTCCTCAGGCTCTTTTCCCAGGCAGCCCCCTCTACTCACCTCCTGTGTCAGCCACCTGTGACCAGAGTTTCACTAGAAGTCCAGTCTTTTTGTCACTACCACTGGGGAGGGAACTGTTTTCCCCATGTCACCCTCAGCCATCAGGGAAATGAAAATCCAAATTACACTGAGATGTATAGGGATCCCAGATGAATAATTCTGCATTTTTTTCTTTTTTAAAATTTTAGGGTATTTTTCCTTTTTGGTGTCTTTTAAAAAATTTTTAGTTTTTTTTTTTTTTTGGTGGGACTGCAGTTTGAACTCAGGGCTTCACACTTGCAAAACAGGCACTCTATTGCTTGAGTCACACCTCCAGTCCATTTTGCTCTGGTTATTTTGGAGATGGGGGTCTCAAGAACTATTTCCTGGGCTGGCCTCGAACCTCAATCCTCCCAATCTCAGCCTCCCAAGTAACTAGGATGACAGGCATGGGCCACCAGCGCCCAGCTTGGTTGCATGTATTTTATTGAGAATTTTGTCTGTGTTCATCAGAGAAGTTAGTCTACATTTTATGTGTGTGTGTATGTGTGTGTATGTGAGTCTTTATCCACTTTTGTTATCAGGGTAATACTGGCTTCATAGAATGAAGTTTGGAAGCTTTTCTTAACTTTCTATTTTATGGACTAGTTTGAGGAGCATTGGTGTTAGTTCTTCTTTAAAGGTCTGGTAGAATTCAGCAGTGAATTTCTTTACTGGGAAATTCTTTATTACTGCATCAACCTCATTACTCAATCTAGATGTTTAGGTATTTTTGTATCTTATCTTCTTGGTTCAATTTTAGTAGATCATGTGTATCTAGAAATTTCATCATTGCTTGTAGGTTTTCAAATTTATTGGTATATAACTTTTCAAAATATTCTGTAATGACCCTCAGTGGTATCTATTATAATATCACTTTTCTTCTGCTCTAATTTTATTTATTTGGGTCTTCTCTTTCTTTTGGTTGGTTTGGTTAAGGGTTTGTCAATCTTGTTTATCTTTTCAAAGGACCCAACTCTTTGTTTCATTGATCCTTTGTATTGGTTTTTTTTTAGTCTCCATTTCATAATTTCCCCAATCATGCTTTTTCTTTTTTTCTTCTTTAGTGAGAGAAGGGCAGGCTGCTTCATAACATGGGCTGGACTATGACTCCTCTGAGGCCTCCTTGGAAGGGGACAGGTGTCAGAGTGCTGGCAACTCCCGTGGGCTATATCAGGGCTGGGACAGGATTCTGTGTGGTTCCAGGCAAGTGAGAGGAACCAGACCTGTCTGAACATGCCGTGTAAGCTGTGTATGAATGGAAGCTTCCATTATTCAGACACATGGTCATAGAGCCAAGATCTCTGTTGCCAGGTAGGGATTGATCTTGGCCTTACCAGAGGAACAAATGACCATAGGATGGTATGGACTCAAGCTCCAGAGCCTGACATCAGAGAACAGACCCTGTCCTCACATACTGAACCAGCTCTTAGAAACTTAAAGGTGGGAGTTCCTGATAGGCAGCTACTGGAAAATCCACCAATGGACAACAGCAGATTGAATGGAAAGGGCTATGGCCATGGCTGAGGTCCCCACGTTGGTTGGGCAGGTCTTGCTCATATTGCCTTCTTGGAAGGTGAGAGCCCCGCTGGCTAGGTCATCCAGGCTGGGACAGTAGGAAGGCAAGGGAGAGGACACAAGGGATAGGAAGCGGAAGGAGGATGAGTGAAGACTCAAACTACAGCATCAGCCCAAGATCTGACTAAGAATCAGGCCTAGCCTTAATGGGGGGACATCTTGTCGCTTAGCTTGCCACCACCTGCCCCACCCAGCTCACCTCACGCAGTCATTTTGCAAATGCCTCATCTCCTCTGAGGTCCGATGGGGACCCCAGTCTTCCTGATCAAGGAACCTGCTCTCCTGGATCTCTGAGTCCCTGGGAGGGAGGGGAGCAAGGGTCAGACCAGAGAGTCTGGAGACTGTGTGGGGACAGCGTGGGGGTGCCCAGCCCAAGACCCAGCCTTCTTCAGTCCTGTCTGGGCCTCCCTCCTGTACAGCCCAGGGCTGAGTCCTGGCCAAGGTCTGGATGTTCCCGTGGAGAAAGAAGCATCTTTTGGCCCCTGTCCTTCCCATACCTACTCACACCCACTCACACAGCCTTACGATTCAGGATCTTTGGGCTCAGGTGTGTTCAGGAGTGTAAACAGGAACGTGACGGTGGGTTCCAAATGCAGGTCTGACTTTTGAGCTGGAGAAGGTGGCTTTGCAGAGAAGGTGCCATGGTGACTGGGGTGGCATGAGTCTGCTCACCTAACAGCTTGGGTTCTCCTTTGCCCTCCTGCCCCGCCATCTCCCTGCTTTTCAGAGGCTTGTCCTCTGCATAGCCCGTGGAGGAAGTAGTGGTAGGAGGTATGAGTGAGAGCTGCTCAAGAGGCCCTGAAGCTGGGAATGATCTAGAAGCTGGGCCCAGTCTCCCTAACAGCTGAAGCCTGCCACAAGAAAGTGTGATAATGGGGAGCTCGGGTCTCCATTCAGGCTGAAGAACAGCTTCTTCAGCCATCCTACCTCCCTTGCCCTCTGTTGTGAGAGGCCCCAGTGCTTGCTGTCACCTCTGTGTTTGACTTCCTGGAGACCTGAGGTTCTTCAGGGTTTTGCTCAACAGGCTGCACCACTGGTTTCAAGTCCTGCTCCGAGTAGGCTCTTCCTATGAACCTGGAAAACTGAGGGACACAAGCCTGGTTGGTGACCCACCTGCCTGCCCTCTCCAGCCTGGTCTGGTTTTCTTGGGGTAACATTCAGCCTGGGGAGGATCCATTACCAGCTCCATCTAGCAAGCCAGATCTCTCAAAGTGAGAGTTGACAGTTGCAGATATGGTACAGGATGGCTAGTTAAACCTCATTTCATGTGAATAATGAATACTTGATTAGTATAAGTATATACCTTGTAATGTTTGGAATATATTTACCCTAAAAAATTAATCAGGGCTGTTGATTTAGCTGAGGTACAGCATTTTGTTTATGTTTTTTATTTTGGTGGTATTGGGGTTTGAACTCATGGCCTCACACTTGCTAGGCAGGAGCTCTTACCACTTGAACCACTCTGCCAGCCCCTTTTGATAGGTTTTTTTTGAAGATAGGGTCTCACAAACTATTTGCCTGGGGAGGGGCTGGCTTGGAACCTTGATCCTCCTAATCTCTGCCACTTGGGTAGCTATGATGACAGGTATGAGCCACCGGCACTCAGCAGAGGGACAGTATTTGAGTAACATGTATGAGACCTTGGGTTTGATCCCCAGCACCACACACACACACACACACACACACACACACACACACACATATGAGTTACTCAGTATCTGAAATTAAAATTTTACTGGCTGTTCTGTATTTTATCTGGCAATCAAATCAAAACTACACATGAACAGTTCTTATAAACTGAGTCGCTCCAAATGGAAGTTGTGTGTATATGGGGAGGTGCAAAGAGGACAATAGTTACAAAATTAATGGCACATGCCTGTAATCCCAGTATGTGGGGGACTAAGGCAAGAGGATTGTGAGTTCAAGATAAGCTGGGCTACATAGCGAGACCCTGTCTCAAAAAAATGAAAAAAAAAATTGAAAAAAAATAAAGGAATCCTACAGAAGTTTTGTAAAAAAGTGGAGACTCCCTCCTACTTTGAGCATAGAAATCACCTGTCAGTGGACACTGAGAAGCAAATCAAAGGACAGAGTAATCAGTGTGGCACTGGAGACCCTGTGGTGGAGACTTGTTTTCTAACCCACCTAACTTCCCGCCTTCAAACAAGCATCTACTCAATCCATCAGGGAGCCTTACTTCCTGACACCATCCCTACTCGTTCTCACCACCTTCTTGGTCAATGACTCTTCCTGCCCCCAAGGCTCCTCCACTCTGCCAATCAGTCCTGCTGAGCAAATGCTCCTCCTCCCAGGATCCCGTCAGACTGGTCCTGGATGGTCCCAGTGCCTGAGTCTGACATTTCCATCTCTAGAGATGCTGTGAGATATTCCACCAATATGGCTGGACATAGCTTCTCCCAAAGTCACAAGTATGAGGTCGCTTGTAACTCCGTGCTCACCCTTCTTGTCCTCCTTCTACCTTCTTTCTGTGTTGCCATCATAACATGTTGATGCCCTCAGAAGCATCAGCAGTGTCAAAAAGAGGCAAATAAATGCCAGCTTCTTACTAAGCTGTGAGCCACAGTATCTGGTTTCTGTGATGACTACACGCAGGCACACTGGCATGTGTAAAATCAGTCATGTCACAGAGTTGGGAAAGTTGTGACCCTCGCAGGCAGGTTAAACAGTGTGCAGCAACCAGTTCCAGATGTCACATGTGACTCAAAGATGTAGGAAAATAAGAATCATCCTTCATTGTTTCATGGTTCTGATGACTTCAGCTGGCATCATAGACCACAAGGAAGCAAGACAAAAACATACAGGAGGGGAAAATCCTAGGATTCTTTTTTCTTTCATATATATTACACTATACCTATAAATAATACAGATAATATAATAACAGGGCATGTATTGCATGCCTTGTAATCACAGCTACTCAAGAGACTGAGGAAAGATCATAAGTTCGAGGCCTGCCTGTGCAACTTAGAGAGAGCTTGTCTCAAAATAAAAATGTAAACAAGGGCTAGGGAAGTAGCTTAAGTGGTAGAGAACTTGTCTAGCATATACAAGGCCCTGAGTTCAATCTCATGTACCAAAGTAAATAAATTAATATTACAATATATGAGCTGGAGACATGGCTCAAGTGGTAGAGCACCTGCCTAGCAAAAAGCCCTGAGTTCAAATCCCAATAACACACACAAAAAATGTGTTTAACACAATATATTTTATAAGATATCATTAAATGTAAGTAATGTTTATATGTAATTTAGATAAATAAAATACCTCAATGGAAAATGATTAATAGTTAGGACCGTCACCATTTTATACCCTCAGATTTTTCAAATCCTGTGAATCTACAGACCAAGTGATCAAGGACAACTCAATCTGAGGACGAGCAGTGACCCCAGATGTGGGCCTTCAACCTGAACTCTATCTGGGCCTCTGGGAGACTTGTGGCTTCTATATAATGTGCTGTGTTATATGGAACTCACACAGTTCCTGTGCCCATGATGTAAGCAGATGCCTCTGTAGAGGGCCTGGTCACCTATTACCCCAGGGACATGTCAAGTTCTGGGGTGGTGTGACTGTTCAGAAGCAGGCAGCTCTGCACCAGGTTTCAACTGTCCCAGAAACCCTGGCTTCATGAAACAAGATTCACAAAACTGCCAGGTGCTCACACCTGTAATCCTAGCTACTCAGGAGGCAGAGATCAGGATGATCGAGGTTCAATGCCAGCCTGGGCAAACAGTTCTCGAGACTCTATCTTGAAAAACCCTTCACAAAAAAGTACTGGTGGAGTGGCTCAAGGTAAAGGCCCTGAGTTCAAACCCCAGAACTGAAAAAAAGAAAAAAAAAAAAATCCACAAAACTAAGCAAAATCCTTGCCTCTGATGATTTCACTTTGGAAACCAGGCCTAAAGAAACGACTCCATAAAACATAAAAACACTTCACATGGAGGGAGGCCCACAGTAGCTGCTTTACACCATGAAGAAAAACTATAGTGGCCTAAAGATCTAAATACAAGAAAAGACAAAGAAAGGGTAACTTATTAACACAGCAGGCTAGAATTCTCATACTCACTGGTCCCTAGTAAAACTGGTTGACCAGCCAGTCTGGTGTGGGCCTTGGGTCAAGTTCTAAACACAGTTCAATTGTGTCACAAGTTCCTAGGGATTGGAGACAACCCAGATTTGCAGATGGCCAGTGCAGAGAGATGAGTCACACAGAGGCCTGCACAGAAAGCCTGAGCTGTAAGAGGGAGCCACAAACTCTATTGCAGAGCCCCAGAGACTGTACCGTGTTGCCTGATATCAGCCACATAGGGGATCCTGGCCAGGGAACAAAGGGTACCCCAAAAGGGGAGAGGGAAACTAAAGCAGGTGAGGGCAGGAGATGGTGTATTCAAGTGTGGGCTCTTCTGCTGAGACACAGGGTGAGGGGTAAAGGGTCCCCAGAAGGACCTGAGTGTGACCCATGGGTGATAAGTTACATGGAGATATGTTTGTCAATGGGGTTGTTTGGGCCATAGTTTGGCAAATGGTTGGAAATAGACTTGGAGGACAAGATGACTGTCAGAGTTTATCTTGTCAGTCTCGTAGTGGGAGTATAGGAAAGGAAGCCTTGTCTAGGCCCAGATGCTGGGAGGACCACCTGGCCTTGGGCCAAAGTCTCCTAAGGGGGCCAGGGGCTTAGGACCCAGAGTGCAGTGGCAGGAGGCTGTGTGGGAGCTGCCGTGGGTCACTGGTTACCTGTAAGCTACAAAAGGAACCAGGAATAAATTAGGAGGAAGGAGCAACTTAACAGGGCTGGCAGAGTGGCTCGAGTGGTAGAACGCCTGTCTCACAAGAGTGAGGCCCTGATTTCAAACCCCAGCACTGCCAAAACAAAAAGAGCAACTTTAAGGAGCCTGATTTTTGGTTTTTTTTTTTGGTGTGGTACTGGGGTTTGAACTCAGGGCCTCACGATTGCTAAGCAGACATTCTACCACTTGAGCTACTCCACCAGCCCTGAGCCTGGTTTGAAAGGAAGGGAGGAATGGCAGCAGCCAACAGATGCTGGTCAAGACTTTTCTGGATATGCTTTCAAACAAACATAGTCACTTAGGACTTAAAGGAGAGAGGTCTCAGAGTCAAGAGAACAAAATGGATGGCTCCGGGGAGAATGCAGTGCCCTTGATTTCTTGAACTAGGAGGCAAGGATGAGATGGAAGGCAGGCTGGTTGTGCCTCTGCATGAATGACCCTTGGGCCTTGTATCAGACCGAGTGGGAGGCTGCCTGAGAATCGGCATCTTCAACCAGCAACTCCAGGCACCCCACCATCTCCTGCACTGCTATGTCCAAACTGGGCCACAAGGTGAGGGCCAGGCTCAAAGGAGACTGAAAGCAAAGGGGAACAGGCTAGACTCAGGAGGTCTCACACCCCTCTCTGGGGTGGGAAAGCACTTAACAGCCACAGATACAATTTCTTCCCTCCTGGGACAGGAGGGTATGGGACTCACCTCCAGGCCTCTATTCCAGGCAGTCCTATAGGAAAGGTGACTGAACACAAGGAACAGTTGTGAGGGGCAGGTAGCACACACCCTGTGGTAGCACAGGGCCACTAGAGGGTGGCCAGGCTGTTAGCTTGCACAAAGGGATAGCTCTGGTGACACAGCCCAAAGAGTGCCTCACAACCTCCGTGCTTCTTTTGATTCAATTGAAGAGAGGCAGTCTATGATAGGCAGAAACTCTTTAATCAGGTTTATCTTAAAACAAAATCCCAAGTTTCCTTTACATCAGTCAGCTCCTCAGGGACAGAGAAAGGTTTACAGTGATGAGATCAACTCAGCATCATCATCCAGCTTCTCCTGATTCTGCAGGACAAGGCACTTCTGGAGTTCTGCCCTACCAGCCAATGAGGACCAGAGCTCTGTAGGTGTGGTTCATTCAAGGCTATCTGGGTTTACTCTGGTCAGGGTCTGACAGCATGAGGTGTTGAATGGACATAGGACTCCATTTGTGCCCACCAGGCTGACACCACTCCACCCAGGATCCTACTTGAGCACTCATCTTCACTGGCATTCTCATATCCACCAGCTCCTCCCTACTCTCAGTTGCTACTTCTGTGAACTTGTATACATCAAAAGTGCAGCAGCCTGGACTATGGTGGGAGTCAGGGTGGGTAGGGCAGCTTTTCAAACCATACCTTCTACTGATCCGAGGAAAGGGAAAGGTGGTGAAAATTTGCCAAAAACAAGGAGATGTGTCCCTTACCCTTTCCACTCTCAGCACCTCCCTTGGCAGTGTTCTTATGTGATAGCATAAAGGAGCTAAAAGAGAAAACTGCTATCAACCTCTGCCAGTTTTCTGGCATGCAAGAAAAGCAGTTTAGAACTTTATAGATGTAGTTGCAAAATGCTGGTGGCACCGGGACCTGTCGACCCATATTCCAGGGCTGAGGACTCTGAAGCTCATTTTGTAAGAAATAGATTGAGGGTCACCCCCATTCTGTGAAGGTGACCAATCCAGGGCCTCAGGTTCTGCAGCATCTGGAGTCCATGGCACCTGGTTGCTACTCAGAAATATACCCTCTTCCCCTAAGCAGCAGCGCCTCAATAACAACAGCAGAACACAGACATACCAGAGATTGTTAGTAAATATTTACAGTATGGAGCTGAGCCAAGGCTCCCTTCAAAACTCGGTCCACAGGCTCAATGTCCAGCTTCTTCCTCAACAGAGAAACTGTCTCCAGCCCATGAATTCTCTCTTGGACTGTCTATAGAATGGGACAGGAAACCCATGGAATGCAGTCTCTTTACATAGATTGGCTCATGGCTGGGACCCAAGCCACCAACAGGGGGCAACTCTGCAGGGACAGCCTGAGACCAGCCACACTCTCTGGAGCCTGTTTCTGTCAGGACTGATCTGATTCAGAGCAGCCACAGCTCCCAAGAAGAGTAGAAGTGGACTCTCACCCCTGACACTTTGGGGAGGTAGGAAGGAGAGGACGGCTACTCAGGACACAAGAGAATGGCCAGGCCAGGCAGGTCCCATTTCCTGAAACTGAGACAGTTTCCCTCTGAGGTAGACAGGCCTCATGGGGAGCAACACACTCGAAGAAAGTGAGGCCAGTGGAAGGGACCCCAGTTGCCTTCTCCACTGAGAGGGTGGTATGTACAGGGAGGAGGGGAATGTGACCAGATGCACCCCCAATTCATGTCATTCAACCAGGAGATCAAACTGCTCAGCAGCTTCAAACTCAGCATTCATGGCCGCGGCCCACTCATCCAACTCTGATTTCTGGGGGAAAAGAAATGGGAGCAGATGAGTGGGGAGGGTTGCTGTATTTGCAGGAGCATGTCATCCACACCCTGAAAACTCTTGCCTTCCTAAGAGCCCAAAACTCTTGAACCCTGGCATGGCCACAGAAACGGCCCTGCCCCACTATGCACAGTGGCACATGCCTATAATCCCAGCTACTTGGGAGGTGGAGATCAGGAGGATCATGGTTTGAGGCCAGCCCCAGGCAAAAGGTTATCAAGACCCCTACTCAACAAAAATTGGGTGTGGCAACGCGTCATCCCAGCTGCGCAGGAAGCCTAAGTAGGATGGTGTTCCAGGTTGGTCTGGGCAAAAACACTTGACCTTTGGGCTGGAGGAGTGGCTCAAGTGTTAAGAGTGCCTGCCTAGCAAGTGCAAAGCCCTGAATTCAAACCCGTACTGGTACCTTGGCTGAAGGAGTGGTAGAGCAGCTGCCTAGCAACTGTGAGGTCATGAGTTCAAACCCCATTATTAACACAAAAAAACAGAAGTTCAAACCCTGGTTCCTCCCACCCTCAAAATTTTAAAAACACGAGACGCTATGTCAAAAATAAACAAAGCAAAAATGGCTGAGGATTTGGCTGAAGTGGTAAAGTGTCTGCCTAACAAACACAAGGTCCTGAGTTCAAATCCCAATACTACAAAAAAAAAGGAAAGGTTCTGTCTCTTACTCACCAAGATCTCTGGTGCCTTTTTCTTCTTTCGTTTCTCTTTCACAACTGGGGGAGAGATTCCAGGGAGTGTTGTATCTGGGGCCAAGGGTTTGGCAAGGACCTTGGGGACCTCAACTGGTTTTGAACCCACCACAGGTGAGACTCTGGACAACTCTTCAGACCCCTTGAAGCCAGAGCAGGACCCATGGGCTGGGGTGGAGGTAGAGTCAGAGCTGATGGTCTGTAGGCGGCTGTAGGAGCGTCTGACTTTCTTAGACATTTCCACATCTCTGGCATCTAGTTCTCCTTCCTTGGAGATGGACTTGATGTTCAGGGAGGACAGCACAGGAGTGGTGGTGGGGGTGAGGGGGACACTGTTTGTCTTGAAGAGGTCCTCCTTAGTAGCCTCCTTAGGAGGGTTGTTCTCTTTCTCCAAGAAAAAAGCAATCTGTACCAAGACAGAAGAGTTAGTTACACTTTAACTAACAGTTAGTGTTAGTTACACAGCTGGATCACTCACTCCCAGAAAGGCCAGAGAATATTGAGGGTGGAAAGTCCTCCCCCACCAAACATTTTTAAAAAATAGTCTGTCACTGCTCCTGAGTCCACTGCAAGACAAGACTTGACATGTCTGCTGGTGCTATTGCTGTTTCCAAGTGTGCCCTATACCCAAGCCCCTCTCACTAACTGACACAAGCCCCCAATACCCCATCTAGACCAACTCAGTGACCTAATTGCTCTGCCAGCTTCCAGTATCGTTCTCGATGGTCCATTTGCCACACTACTGCTGAAGATTTTTAGTCAGTAAGTATCTACTGGCCAGCTGTCCTGTTCCAGACACTGTTCTAGGCACTGCAAGTACAGCAGGGAATAAAACAACAACAACAACAACAAACCTTGGCTGGTGGAGTGGCTCAAGTGGTAGAGTGCCTGCCTGGCAAGTGTGAGGTCCCTGAGTTCACATCCCAGTACTACACCCCCCAAAAAAGTGATAGAGTTGGGGGTATTGGTATAGGGTACTCTGTAGGCCACCACAAGGGCTTCTTTTCTGAGACCAAGGGAACCATGGCAAGACGGTGAACAGGAAAGGCTTAATCTGAAACATTCTAGGTCCTCATAATTCCACTCTCAGCTCAAAGACTTCCTCAGAGAGGCTGTCCCTTATGGAATCCAAATCAACACCATCTCACTTCTTCTAAGTTTTTCAGTCACCATGACCTCTTATTTTTGATACAGCAACACTGCCATCTCATGCTGGCTTGTTTACTGGTTGTCTCAGTCACTAGAAGAGGAGCTTCCTGAGAGCAGGGGTCTTTGCCTGTCTGACCCTGCCTATGCCCAGTGGGTGCTCACTGAGTTAATGTACAAGAAACCTGGCTTTGAGCTTTCTGGAGGCCAAGTCATGGTGGAAGCAAGACAAATCCAATGACTCTTAGCTCTAATACAATATAAGGAAGTAAGCCGGTCATTAAGAGAGACGTTTCTTGGCTGCAAGCTCTAGAGAATCACCTCTGACTACTTCTTCCGCATCCTCTACAGCCAAGCAGTCACCCAGATCTTGACAACTTTATTCCGCTCAGTGTCATGAATCTCAGCTAACAAGAATGAATGGCTACCACAGGGGAAGCTGAAGTCCCTGCTCTCAAGGTATATATGGTCACAGAGGAGAGAGAAAGACAGCAAACATGCAAGCTGGTATACCATCAAATACGAATAAGGTCTAAGGAGAATTATAGAGAATGTGACAGTGATAGGGTGTGGATGGCCAGGGAAGGACTTTGGAGGATGTTCCCTTTAAGCTCAGTCCTATATGATGGAACAGACGTGAGAGTTGAGGGAGAGGACACCATTCTGCTGCTACTTTAGTCAGGTTCTCACCATCTTGCTTCTGGTTTCTTGGGCTTTACATCCTCCTACCTGGTCGTGGGATCCCAGGGCAGCCATTCACATAGTTCCCAAAGGGCTCTTTCTATACATTCAGATTTGATTTCACCAATACCTTGCTTAAAACTTCCCAAAGGTTGGCTGGGTACTTAGTGGCAGAGCACCTACTTAGTATGTACGAGGTCCTTGGTTTGATCTCTAGCACCATACACAAAAACAACAAATGCTTCCAAAAGCTGCCCATGTACTCAGGGATGAAGCTCCAAGTTCCCAAACATAGCTTTCATGCTTTATCAGATCCGCTCTGGTTTAGCGTGCTCCCTCCCCTGACCTGGTCTACTGCAGACACCAAACAACTGCCATTCCCCAAACCTTGCGATTTTACTTTGGACTTCAGATCTCTGCCAACATGGCTTCCTTTGCCCAGAACACCCTTACTTGTCTTTAAACACTTCATCAGGGAATGTTTCTTCTTCTGTGAAAGATCCCGAGATACCTGGTCTGGGTTAAGTACCATCGGAGCATCTAGAATTTTCTTATTGCAGCCCTTTGCAATCATTTTCTACCAATGCGTATGTTCTTCAAAGGCAGTGAGCATTTCTTATTTATTGTATCTTCCTATTGCTGAACCATCCTCGCTAACAATTTCTGCTAAAACTGTAAAAGCACCATACACGTAACTAACTTTATAATAACTGAACATAAAAACTGAGGACAAAATGGGTTAGAAAGATAACAGAGAAGTCAGGAGATGGCTCAACTTTTTAAGGAAATAGAAACACACGGGGGATAAAGAGTTAAAGACTAATTAGGTCTCCAGGGAGACTTCAAGACTGGCAATGCATGAGAGTGTCCAAAAGCAAACTGTTACAGAATACTGTCACATCGAAATGAACTCACCCTAGGGCTCCTGCGAGGCGAGTGGACAGTTGGGATCTGTGGGGACAACAGCAATTGATCAAGTAGCTGCCCCAGTTTTGACTTCCCACTCACTACTCCCTCTTAGCCCTCACCTCTACAGTGTGAGCCACGATCTTCTTCAAGACAATGGGCTTTCTGACTGGAGCCGCACGGGGTGTCTGGAAAAGAAGGGTGACCATGAACTCTACGTTAGTTCAGTGGACTCTGGGCAGCAACCGAGAAACCCCGGGCTCACCTTCTGCCAAATCTCAGGAAGGATGCTAGGGAGATCAGAGCCTGACTTCCGCTGCGACCTCCGCAGAGAATTAGGAGACGGAGTCTTGGGCCCTAAAAGAAGAAAAATGTTCAGAGGCTGAGAAAAACTTCAGCCCTAGAACTTAGAGACGAGTTTTGGGGAAAGCAAAAGAAGGTTCCCAAACAAGCCCTTTGAGGGCGCTTTTCCTTGGGAGACGAGTCTTCCTTGGGCGGCGGTGGGACTGTGTTCCCCAAACGACTCGGTCCCACCTCACCCGCGTGCATTCCACTTACCAAAGCGCTGAGCGGCCCCTCTGGGACGCGTATGCCTCTCAGACATATCTACGGTCGGTCTAGATCTCCGCCACAGCCAACACGGGCTCGCGCCTACCGGAACGGACGCCTACTGCTGCCGCTGGAAACGTTCAAATTACCCGCCTGGCCGAGGAGGAAGCGGAAGTGACGCAAGGCGGGAGGGCCGCTACGTTTGAACTCCTCCTTTCTCCACTCGCGTCACCTTAGCGTCAGAAGAGGCGTGGCCCAGCGGCGTGTGGCGTCATCAGTGCGCGCCACACCCGGAAGAGACGTGGCAGCGGATGGATAATCAGAGCAGTCGGGGCTAAGCTGGCCAGAGTTGGGATTACGAGTGAGCACAGTCACTGTCCGTCCGCGCTTCGAACCACTGCTCGCGCCTGTCTGGACCGGTGCCGCGGCGGATCAGTAATACCGAGAGTGGGGGTCTGTAGAGTAGAGGGGCGGGGCTAGGAGGGGGTGGGGCCCAGGAGGGGCCATAGGGGCGGGGCCGGTGGTATTGGGGAGATGCTGATGAAGAGGCCTGACCTGGAGAAATTAGGAGTCACCGGAAAGTGGGATTTTATTTAGGGGGCGTGGTCCGACTTGAGCAGGGGCGAATGTGAGAAGTGTCTTGGGGAGTTAAGAGTGGCAAAGAATTTGGTTGGTGAGAACGAAGTGGCAGCCACCAGACCCTAGCTTCCTACCAACTCTGGCCCATTGCCCAGGGTCGGTCATGGGACTTTGCAAGTGCCCTAAGAGGAAGGTGACCAACTTGTTCTGCTTCGAACACCGAGTGAACGTCTGCGAGCACTGCCTGGTAGCCAACCACAGCAAGGTGGGACATTCAGGGAAGCCGCTGAGCAGGGTTCTGGGTGGGCAGGCAATTTGGCTTCTTCCAAATCCATAAGGGCGCTCTGCCTTAGAATATAAGCTCTATAATGGCAACAGCTTGGCTAATTTTGCTAACTGCTGTATCCCTAGATCCTAAGACAGAGTCTGGTACACAATAAGTACTCAGTAAATGATTACTGACTCAAAAAACAAAAAGATACAGGAGAGGAGAGAGGCCTTTGGACCTTGGAGTGGTAGGTAGGGGAACCTGGGCCCCAGTTGTGACATCTCTCTCCCACTCCAGTGCATCGTCCAGTCCTACTTGCAGTGGCTTCAAGATAGTGACTACAACCCTAACTGCCGCCTGTGCAACACACCACTGGCCAGCCGCGAGACGACCCGCCTCATCTGCTATGGTGAGGCCTAGGCACCCTGAAGGGATCAGGGCAGCAGGGCCCAGCTTGGTGACTGGTTCCGAGTCTCCTTCAAGCATCAGAACATTGAGTCCCTCTAGCCCGGAGGCCAGAGCCCCAGATACTATTCCTGCTAGGTTATTTCCTTACTATATAATCCTAGAGAAGTCATTTCCCTTTCTAAACCTCTGTCTTTCCTAAAAATTATGCTCCTACTTCCTGTCTTACCAGTCTCGGAGAGATGAGCAAGAGCCAGTCAAGCTTGTGGGGATGGTTATAGCTGTGGCTGTGAGGAGTAGCTAGCCACACCAACTTGGGACTTTGAGATATTCAGGATCCATTGCTGACTCCAACACTACACAGGAATTTCCCACATTAAAGTCAGCTAAAGGAAGTCAGCAGTCACATGTCAGCCTTTGGCCTGAGGCTAGTGTAAGAGCCTCAACTTCAGTTTTTAAAGGAACTGGTGTAAAAGATGCAGGTCCGTGTATGTGTATGTCAGAATGTGTGTGTATCTGCATGAATTTAACGTACATTGTGCCTTTATATGAGTGTTAATTAGTACTTGTGTGTGAGTGAATAATTGTGTGTATGTGAACATGTAAGAATAGGTGTGTTGTGCAAGAACACAAGGGTGAGTGCGCTTGAGTGTAAGCAAATATGCAAGTGTTCAGACATGCCTGTGGGAGAGCTACTGTAGATCTAGGGAATGGCACTTGTGTTTGATGTTGTTTTTTATTTTTTGTGGTACTGGGGTTTGAACTTAAGGCCTCACACTTGCTCAGTAGGCGCTCAAGCTGCTTGAGCCACTCTGCCAGCTCTTTTTTTTTTTGCGAGTGGTGTTTTTGAGATATGGTCTTACAAACTACTTGCCTGGGACTGACTTCCAATCATGATCCTCCTGATCTCTGCCTCCTGAGTAGCTAGGATTGCAGGCGTGAGCCACCAGCATCCAGCTATGTTTGTAAGCACATTTGTGCCTATGGATGTGTAAATGCATATGTATGCCTGTGCATATGTCTAGGGACCATTGATTAACCATTAAGCCAAAGAGTGTGATGAATGTAGGATGTAGGCCTGGAGGAGACTCCCTGAAAGGATAGGTGCCATTTCCTTCACAGTGTACCCACCTGCTCATGGGCTGGCCAGCTTGGTAGCATCTAGCTTGACTTAGTCAGATGGTGATTGCAAGAAGGCTGAAGTGAGCTGGGCATGGTAGTGCATGCCTATTATCTCAGATACTTGGCAGGCAGAGTTAGGAGGATCACAGACTAAGGTTGGCCCCAGCAAAAGCATGAGACCCTATCTGAAAAATAAACTCAAAGCAAAATGACGGGGGTGTGGCTCAAGTGATAGAGTGCTTGCTTAGCAAGTATAAGGCCCTGAGTTTAATCTTCTGTACTGTTTTTAAAAAAAAGACAAACAAAAAAAGAAGAGTGAAGCCTCAGAGAACACTGATGAAATGGACCTGAGGTGAGGAGGGAAGGAGAGGCCCTGAGCATCTGTGTCTATTCACTGCTGCAATGGGCTGGGGTCATTGCTGGCCTTGGGGCTGAAGAGGCTTCTTCCTCACATCTCTCCTCCCCTATTTCATGGGTCCTAAGATCTCTTCCACTGGGCCTGCCTCAATGAACGTGCTGCCCAGCTGCCCCAAAACACGGCGCCTGCTGGTTACCAGTGCCCCAGCTGCAATGGCCCCATCTTCCCCCCAAGTAACCTGGCTGGCCCTGTGGCCTCTGCACTGAGAGAGAAGCTGGCCACAGTCAACTGGGCCCGGGCAGGACTGGGCCTCCCTTTGGTGAGAGTCCCTCTGTCTGACCTTCTTTTGACCCTGGGCCTCACCTGAGACTGATGGGTGGGTGAGGGCAGAACTGAGCAGGCTGGTGACCCAAATTCCTACCTCCAGATTGATGAAGTGACAAGCCTGGAGCCCGAGCCCCTCAATTCCTCTGACTTCTCTGATTGGTCCAGCTTTAATGGTAAGTTATAGTCTCCACCTGTTGTCTGCACTTTTCTCACTACTCCACTGACAGCTTTCTCCCTGCCTACAGCCACTGGACCCTCCAGACAGGAGGAACTAGACAGCACTTCTGCCACCCCAGCCATCTATAGCCAGCCTCCTCGGCCCCCTGCTTCCCCTAGCCGATCCGAGCAGCACACGATCATCCATATGGGCAGCCCTGAGCCCTTGACTCATGGTGAGCCAGGGAACTGATCAGGATAGAAAAGGGGTGAGTGGTTTGTGTGGAGGGAGTTCAAGGATCCAGAGCCCCATTCATTGACTCTTCCTCACTCCAAGTACAGCCATCACCTCCCCACAATACTGAAATGTCAAGCTACGGTGGGCAGGAAACCCCCTCACCTCAGAGGGCCTTAGCTTACTGATAATTGCACCTCCACCCCTGCAGCCCCAAGGAAAGTGTATGACACACGGGACGATGACCGGACACCAGGCCTTCACGGGGATTGTGACGATGACAAGTACCGCCGCCGGCCTGCCCTGGGCTGGTTAGCCCAGCTGCTCAGGTAAATGGTCAGGTAGGGTATAACACCAGGAAGGGGAGGAGAGGAAGTGAGAGTCAGAGGCTCTGAGCTAGATGATTTGATGACAACAGGGCTTGTTCTGCACACTAACGGTATCTAGTGCAGGGACTGGGCAGGAAAGCTTTGGTGTGCCCCTGCCTGGGGCTGTGTTCTTCCCTCCTATGGGAGGTTTGGATTCAGGCTCTTGGAGGCCCTTCTGTCCCTGACACCGCCTGATGTTTATAACTCTCCCCCATGCCAGAACGTCATGTGCTTCAGCTGGTTTGAGCTGCACAGTAGCCCTGTACAGTGGCAGGTGTGGGAGTGATCATCCCTCTGCACAGATAGGAAACTGAAGCCTAGGGATGGTGATCAGGGTCTCTGTCTGTGCCATGAGGGGCTACCAGGGACTTGGGGCCTGACCTGGCTTTCCCCTCGTTCCCCCTAGGAGCCGGGCTGGGTCCCGGAAGCGGCCACTGTCCCTGCTCCAGCGGGCGGGGCTGCTGCTACTGCTGGGGCTGCTGGGCTTCCTGGCCCTCCTTGCCCTCATGTCTCGACTGGGCCGGGCTGCAGCTGATGGTGATCCCAATCTGGACCCGCTCATGAACCCTCACATCCGTGTGGGTCCATCCTGAGTCCTTACTCGTGGCTGGGTCAGCCTAGGACCTGGGGTCCCGAGATGGGAAGGTTGGGGAGGCCTGGGACTCTTCTCCACTCATCTCCCCCAAGCCTGAGACACTAAGATCCCAGGCCCAAAGCTAGGTCCACTGGAGTGGCTGCAGGCTGGGCCTGGAGTCCTGTAGGTCAAGTATTTGTCTTAACCTGCTTCCCTCTGAGCCTCCGGCCTCCAACCCACCCCTTAAATGAGCAACAGGTGCAAATAAACAACAGACTTTATTAAGACACCGGAAGCAGCCTTTTCCTTCTCCCTTCTCAGCCCTGTCCCTAGTCTCCCAGGACTCAGTAGTTCTCCTCCCGGTACTGGATGGCCAGAAACTCCAGGGACAGGCGGTTGAAGAACATGATTCCATTAAGTACTGGGCAGAGGAGAGAGCCCTCATCAGCCCAATACCCTTGTTTCCTCCTTGACGCTTCTCAGGGTTCTAAAGCTCCCCCTCCTCTTAGCATGCCTCCCCCTACTCACTCAGGATGATCAGGGAAAACCACCGGAGAAATTTTTCATCTGTCATCTCCGCGTAGAGTGACCCCATGGCGGCCCAGCAGATGCTGATCACCTGGGAGAACTGTAGGCCCATCCAATGGGAGAGTGGCTCCTTGACACAACAGGCTGGTTTCCATTAGCCCCTCAGCCTCCCCCCAGCCAGGCTCTTGAGCCTCTGCCCCAGCATACCATCAAGACAACTGTGTACTGGAAGCTCATACGGTCATAGTGGTGGGTGAACCAGAAGTTTTGCACATCGTTGGCAAAGACACCCAGGTGTATGAAGAAGAGCAGCAGTGACGCCACGGTTAGCATCATGCCTTGGGGGAAATAGAGCACAACTATGCGGTCCCGCCACCGCATACTGGCCCAAGCGTGGACTCAAGTTGGCCGAGAGCTGAGCAAGCTGGCACTTCCCAGGAAAAGCAGCAAAACTCTGTGGTTCTAGAGTGCCCCATTTGGAATAGCGGGGATTCCAGAGCCAGGAGGGCATTGGAGGAGACAAGATTCTAGAACTCAGTCTCTTCCAGCAAATACAAGTGTGTGCCTGGGGATGCTCGGAATGGTGGAGGGATAGGCAAAACATGCAGACCAGCTCGGGAACCTGTGGCCTTCATGAAGGGTCAGCAGCCCACATCATTCCACCCTTTTTTCATTCTGTGCATCTCAACAGCCCCACAAGGGAAGCATGGGCACATTGGACAGATGTACTGGGGCTCAGAAATGCTAAGGGGCATGTCCCAGGTCCACAGCAAGTCGGGCAGATGAGAGGTTAGGATCAGATGGGAGCTGAAAGACATTCTGAAGCAAGGGGAAGCTTGGGCTCCATTCCAGGTTCCATCTGGGATCGAGCTGGGGAACTAAGGGAAAAGAAGGGACTTAATTCTCCAGCTATCCTGGGACCTTCCCGATGCCTTTCCCAGGTGTGGTCCAGACAGCAGCTGGCTTTTCCATCCTCTCCCTAGGACTGATGTTCTTCCAGGGCTGATGCTGACCAGCTTTTCCCTCTCTACCTTCTAGACTCTCAAGCCTTCTCATATCCATCAAGCATTTTTTACTTGAGTCTGAGGTATGCAGAGAGATTGTTTTACTCAAGCTTTCTGTGTCAGTGAGCCATGCTGAGTCTGTTCTGAAGCTAAGACCCATCCTACCTGAAGCTGTGACAGAGCAGGGACAGATGCGAGTCAGGAAGAAGCAATTTACTTTATACATTAAGAAGTTCATACTCCAGGGTTGTCAACAAATGCCAGAAAAATAGCCAGGAATGGTGTAGAGGGACATACAAACTCCCAGGATTAAAGTAAGAGGAGAGGAGGCTCAATGTCCTGCCATGCCATACTACTTCCTACCTGGAAGTTAGGTCCTAGCTCAGGCCCAAGACCTCTCTGACCTCTAAACCTGCACCCATCTTTATGCTCACTGCCCCAATCTGCCATCAATCATAACAGCTCCTCAGAACCCATCATAACCACACTTCTGGATTAGTCAGTTTAGTTATGGGACTGGATGGAACTCAGGGTCTTAAGCATGCTAGGCAAGCATTCAACCACTAAGCTATATCTCCCAGCCCACTGTGGTTTGAATATATGGTTTGTCCCTCTGACTCATGCAGGAATTTAATCCCCAGTCTTAGGTTAATGGTCTTACAAAGGTGCACCTTAATTGGGCTATGGTGTTTGGAGATGAAGCCTTTGGGAAGTGATCACAGCATAAGGGTAGCACGTTTATGATTGAACATTGATGGCTTCAGAGGGCCACACAGACACAGAGATGCACATATGATGTAATGCAGTCCAGGGGGCCTTTGACAGCACCTGTGGCATGCTGTTTGGACTTCCAGCATCCAAAATAAACCTTTTTCTTTATAAAGTAGTTTGCTTTGGTATTTCATTAGAGTAATGAAAAGTTAATACATTAAAGGCGTGATACTCCAATGTCCAGCCATGGTCCCAACAAGTGTTTGCACCTGAGTTCTCATTTAAATACAAATGAACTTTTATACATTGAAGTTCTTAGCTCAGTGTATTTTAAATATAGTCCAAGTAATATATGAATATATTCTTGTAAAAGACATAATGCACAGGCACACAGAGGATGACAGTCTCCCTCCTGCACCTTCTCTCCTACAGAGGTAACCCCTTCACAAATTTGGTGAGTCAGCATCTTCTGAGTTCTAAACGTATTTCATACATTTAGAAGTACATATTCATGAATAATTTTTAAAACATTTAAAAAGTTCATGACATGTTACCAGTAATTTCACAAGTTAAAGACATGACATCTAGCCTGGCACCGGTGGCTGGTAACTCTAATCCTAGCTACTCTGGAGGCAGAGATCAGGAGGATCCTGGTCCCAGCTTGGCAAATAGTTCGTGAGATTATCCATAACAAAAATGGCTGACAGAATGACTCAAGTGTTAGAGCACCTGCTTAGCAAGTGTGAGGCCCTGAATTCAAACCTCAGTACCGTCAAAAAAGGAACAAAAGGCATGAATGTGAACACATTCTAGCTTACAGGACATGAAAACAGATGGTGGGTTGTGTTTGGTCTGCAGGAGCCCTGGTAAAAAGTAGTTAAATGAGTGGGGCCTTCCATTCCCACACTGCCCTCACCAGCCCTTCATAAGTGATGTTTCTAAGGTCATGTTGATTAAAACCGTTTTTTTTTCCTCCATTATGATTCACTGTGCCCCAATCTGAATGCCCAGTCATCCCCTCTCCTCCGGAGTCATCCCTTCTCCTCTTGCAGCACTTCTCTGTGAATGGCTGCACCTTTGTTCCAGGCAGAAACCTAGTCATTATTCTCAGTCCCTCATCCAACCCCGAACTCCGCACATTCCACCGTTCACTTAAGATCTTCCATGTTTGTTTTGTAAGTAGCATAGAAGAGGGGTTCTCAAACTGAAGAGTGCACCAGAACTCCTTGGGGACTTTCAAAAGAAGGTAGGTCTGAGCTGGGGCGGTGGTTCATGGCTATAATCCCAGCACTCGGGAGTCTCAGGCAAGAGCATAGTTATGTTGAAAAACAGCCTAGGGTACATACAGAAACTGTCTTTTTTTTTTTTTAAGTCTTCTTTTATACCCCAATGCATCACCGGTACTTCTGAAGGTAATTCTGCTGCAGGTTAGAGGCCCGGGCATGAAGAAACGCTGCACTACAAGCAACTTGAGGCTGTGGTACTTGTACTTTGTGCTCAGACCTCCACTATGAAGTACCTTCTCCAGTTTGATGAAAGCCAGTTTTAGTGCCTGTCCAGTCTACACGGACATATATTCCGTGGGCCTTCTTCCTGTGGAAATGCAGGGTTGGGGAGCCACGACTCACCCCCGTTCAGGGAGGGCAGCAACCTAGGCTCAGTACCACAAAATCCTCTCGCCCAGGAACTCAGGGCTCCCCCGGAACCCCTTCACTCCGGGAGGGCAGGTGCGGGGGAACCCTAGTCTCGAAGGACAGGGAGCTGTAGGGAGACGTTTCACCTGAAGGACCGCCTCGTTTCAACAACAACTTTATGGCTCCCGGAAGTGCTTCCTTGTCTCCTCCCCAGCCTCACGCCTGTGGGCTGCAGTTGGAGCGATGGCAGCGGCTGCCGCTGGGCCTGGCTCAGGGTCTGGACCTGCGGACTCCCCGGAAGGGCCCGAAGCGGAGGCTGCGGAGCGTCGGCGGAAGGCGCATGGGATGCTGAAGCTTTACTATGGCCTCTCGGAGGGGGAGGCAGCGGGACGCCCCGCAGGGTCGGATCCCCTGGACCCTACCGATCTCAATGGGGCGCACTTCGACCCGGAAGTGTATCTGGACAAGGTGAGTGTGTGTGTGTGTGTGTATGTGTGGGTGTGGGTATGGGTGTGGTGTGTGTGTTATTGTGTGTGTGTTTGTGTGTGTGTGTGTATGTGTTATGTGAGGGTGGGGGTGGGGGTGGGTGTGGCATGGTGTGGTGTGTGTGTAGGTGTGGGTGGGTGTGGTGTGTGTGTTATTGTGTGTGTGTTATGTGTGTGTGTTTGTGTGTGTGTGTGTATGTGTTATGTGAGGGTGGGGGTGGGGGGTGTGTGGCATGGTGTGGTGGGTGTGTTATTGTGTGTGTTATGTGTGTGTGTTTGTGTGTGTGTGTATGTGTTATGTGAGGGTGGGGGTGGGGGTGGGTGTGGCATGGTGTGGTGGGTGTGTTATTGTGTGTGTTTGTGTGTGTGTGTGTGTATGTGTTATGTGGGGGTGGGGGTGGGTGTGGCATGGTGTGGTGGGTGTGTCAGGAGGGACAGAACTGGAGTGTAAGGGAGTGGGGGCAGGTTTGGACTGGTCTGAGGAGATGTGGACTCTGAGGTCTTGAGGCTGATGTATGATAGGCCCGGGCTAGGGGGTGTGGCCCAGGCCCTGACAGGCGCAGGGCTAGGCTTTGGCTGAGCTTAGGGATGTCTCTTGCTAACATTTGAAACAGGGTCATACTTAATAACACCTGAAGTATGCCTCTTGCAGACTCCATTATCAGCCATTCATGACTGGTAGAATCAGTGTTTTCTTACACTGTTTAAGCAAGGTTGGGGGACATGAGCAAGCATTGACATTGAACACTGCCTGCCTTGCTCTAGCTGCGGAGAGAGTGCCCCTTGGCCCAGCTGATGGACAGTGAGACGGACATGGTGCGGCAGATCCGGGCTCTAGACAGCGACATGCAGACACTAGTCTATGAAAACTACAACAAGTTCATCTCAGCCACAGGTGATCCCCACTGGGACACATTCCTCACATTGTTACATGCTTCATTCTTCCCCCACTGTGTCGGGAAATCCAGCAGGAATTCTGAGAGAGGAGACCTAGATGCCAGGCCTCCCTGACTAATCCACTATCAACTCTTTGTCTCTAAGGGGACCTAAACAGTACTATCCTCAGTGTTTTGTGGTCCGAGCATTATGGAGATAATAGGTGTCCTCAAAGGGTTGTTTTAAGAACCATAGGGGAGAAAGGATAATATGAAATTAATCATCTAAAAGAATCGCTGACACTAAGGAAGCCACAATAAGACCCAACTTTTCTTATTAGTGGTAGCTTTCATCTCTGGTTTAGATCTGTCTTGAGGATGGCCTTGTCCCTCCCTTCTTGTCTTCCTCCTTCCTCCTGTCCTCCTTCCTTTTCTCCCTAATTAAGAGAAGAGAGAAAAATGACATTAAGGGACACAAAGACCATGTAAAGGCTTTTTCCTTTATTCTCTAGTACTAGATGGTGTTCAGCTGTCATCCATACATCTTCTGTCCTGTTTTGAGGACATAGACTTGAGCCTTGTGAAGTAATTTTGGACTCAAATGTACATAGTCCAGGAGGCAGATCCAAATGGTTTGACTGCAGTCCATGGAAAGTTCTGTGAGCATCTGTTGGGTTGGGGTTTCTACATGTGTCACAATGGTGGGTGTAGTAACAGTCCTCATTGTTGTTTTATCTGATTTGAAGCAGGTTCAGTTAGTAGGCACCTCTGTTTGCTAATGCCAGCATCAAAACAAGAAGTGATTTATGTGCTGAGAATTTTCTTGTAGGAATTGCAAACGTTGCATTTTGTGTCCGCCATACCCTTTTTTGTGATGGATTTTTTCAAGATAGGGTCTCGTGAACTATTTGCCTAGGCCTGACTTTGAACCATAAATCCTTCTGATCTCTGCTAGATCAGGTTTGAGCCACCGGTGCTCATCCTGCAGCATGCATAACATTTTGACACTTAGCGCTTTCTTGATGAAGATGGTTTGACTTTAAATTTTTTTCTAAAAATAAGAAAATGATAAAGTGTGTATTAGGAGACTAAGCTGCCAGGACTTTGAGTTCTTATTTTCATTCAAGAGCTTTTTTTTTTTTTTTTCCAAGACCTGTTTTGTATATTGGGAATATAGCAGTGAACCAACCAGACAAAGCCCTTGCTTTTTGGAGCCCGCATTCTAGTTGGAGAGACAGATTATAAATGAATATACAAATAAAGGTGGTAGTAAATGCTACAAGAAAAAGTAAAGTAAGAGGAAAAGAGTAATGTTGTGGGGTACACTTTTAGTATGCATGATTATGGGAAAACCACTCTGAGGTGTGACATTTGAAGAAGGCCTGAGAGACAGAACCAACCATGGGAAGGAGGGACTGAGGAAAGAGAGACAAAGGCTTGGAAGAGAGAGAATATCTGTTTTTTCAAGTACAACAAGAAGCCAGGGGGCAGAGGGCTAGTGGGAACCAGTGAAGGAAGGACTTAAAGATTGTTGTAAGGATCCTTCTTTGTACTCTAAGTGAGATGGAATGAGCAGAGGAATGGAATTATCTGACTTGTATCTTAAAAGGTTGTCTGACTTCTGTCCACTTTGTTGAGAATGGACCACAGGGAAATGAAGGTGGTAGAAGTACCTGTTAGTAGGCTACTGCAGAAGTCCAGGCAAGATGCTGGTGGCATACAACAGGATGGTAACTGAGAAAAGGTGAGATGATTCTAGATTTTTTTCGAAGGTCAATCTCAGGGTATTTATTGATGGAATTATGTGATGTGTAAGAGAAAGAGAAGAATTACAATGACCGAGGCTTTGGGCTTGAATCACTGAGGCCCAGTGTTTGAAGATGAACACTGGGAAGAAGCAAGTTGGGAGAGGGCAAAATTCAAGATTTCAGTTTTGCCCCTGTCAAGTTGAACTGCCTATTAAATGAGGAATCTGGAGTTCAGGAGACAAGCTGGAATTCCAGATACATGAACAAGGTGAGAGATCACCTAGGGAGACTGTGTGAAGAGAAAAGAGATCTCAGAACTGAACCTTGGGGGCATATTGACATTCAGAAGTTATGAAGACAAGGAAGATCCCACAAAAGGAATAGACATTTGAGGAGGTTCCAGACAATCAGGAACATGGCTGTCTTCAAAGCTAAGTAGAGAAAACATTCCAAGAAATAGAACTGCTAAACTTGGGCTGGACACTGAGGAGAGTTGTGGAGCACAAAATGCTTATTGATGGGGCCCGGGGAGAAGTGAGAGGAATTGGAGCAATGTGCGGATGGAGGGGTTGGCCTTGGCAAAGTGTCAAGAGTTCGTCTACTCTAGCATGAGGAAAGAATGTGGATAGAACCAGGAGGTGGTAGATGTGGGGGGTTTAAACTAGGAACCTTCCAGAGCATGTTAGGGATTTCCCCTTTATCCATAGTGCTGAGCCAATGTATTTAGACAGATGAATTCTGTGCTCAGACTTGTGTTTTGAAAAGGTGCCTCTAGCTGCAATGAGAGGAAGAGATTGGTGAGGTGGCAGGAGTGAGGCCATTTCAGTAGTGCAGAACAGAGATTCTGAGAGCTTGCACCAGCATAGTCATGATGGCAGAATGAAGAGAATTGGGAACAGTTATTAACAGCCTTGCTGTTGAGAAGCATTGGAAGTAAAGATCTCTAGGTTTCAGCTTAAGCACTGGATGGTAGATACAGCAGCAAGGGAGGTAATTTTCAGTTGTCACAGAATGTACATTCTAGAGAAAGAGACAGATAGTAGATGAAATTAAGATCATTTCGCTTTTGATATGAACTCTGGAGAAAATAAAACGGGATAGTATGTTAGAGAGTGGGTGATAGGGACTGACTTATGAAGGGTGACAGAGAAAGACTTTCCTGAGGAGGGGAATGATGAAGAGTCAGCCACAGGAGGATCTGGGGGCAGAATGACCCAGATTGAGGGAAACAACCTGTGCAAAGGCCTTGGGGAAGCTCCCCAGTGCAGGGAGGACAGCAGTATTGGGAATGAGGGAGCAGGTCCTGGCCATAGGCCAGCAGTTGGCAAATGTTCTCTGAAATAGTGTGTTAGGCCTTCTGGTCTCTATTGCAGCTGCTCAGTTCTGCCATTGTAGCCTGAAAGCACCCATGGACAATGTAAATGAACTAGCTTGCTGTGGTCCCATAGGATGTCATCACACAAACAGGTGGTAAGGTCCTAAAGTTGCAAAACTAGTGGAGTAAATACAGTTGATATTTCTCTCTTCCATAAAAGCAAAAAAAAAAACAAAAACAAAAAAAAAAACCAAACCAAACCAAAAGAAAAAGCCAAACCTAGCCAAAATAGTCAGAAACAACTTTTTTGGAACTCCAAAATTACCTAAGGTTTGCAGCAATCCAGATAGCAAGGAAAATAGCCAACCTTGGTAGGAACAGTGACCTCTGTGATCTTTTAAATTGCCTTAGCTCCATTGTTTGCTCTCCACTTGAGCTATAGCCTTGAAAAATAACAATCTATATTTCTGGACCAGAACAGAGATGGAGTTCTTTCAAAACCTCACAACCAAAGAATTGTCATTATTTGACCTGTCTGGTGGTTTCTTGAAAGACTTCTGTCTATAGGCTTGTCTTTATTTGACCAGACTTGGAGGTTGTTCTTACCACAAACTGCTTATCAAAACAATTATAGGTGAGTATTGTGACTGCCTGAGTTGATGGACAATAATTGTAGCAAAGGGTAGACTAACCAAAAGGCCTAAAAGGACAAGCTGAGGAATTAAATGTCCATGGAGACCCTCAACAGCTGTGACATAATCCTGGGACCTCAAAGGTGGCATACATTTGCAGTGCTATACATATGCTCAGGAAAGACCTGAGAGTACCCTAAGTCATCATCTCTGGCTTATCTTGAGACTCCACAAAAGCAAGAAGTGAAGGCTAAGGCCAACTTATAAACTGCCTGGCTAAGTGTTTAAGGTGCTCCAACACAAGCACAAAGCTCCTCAGAAAGACTGGGAGATTTATGGGTTACTGGTTTTTAAGGAAGTCCCTGTCTGACCATTAGCTGACCACTAAACTAATCAAGTGAAGATGTCAAATGCTACACGCAACAAAGAATGCAGATTTTATAGAATTTGTTTAGAAACGAATTAGTTCAGGTTTAGTAAACAAACAACAGCAACCACAACAAGCAGTAACAATGAACCTAAGGAGGAGAGAGAAGCTGATTCCAGGTAGCCATATTATATTATTTAGAATGGCTGTTATTCAGCAGAAATTTATGAGATACACACAGAGACAAGAAAATGCCCATTCATAGACAGAAAGAAAAGAAACTGTCTCTGATGAAGCCCAGACATTGGAATCACTGTATAGACTTAAATCTGGTCTTTTTTTGTTGGGGGCTGGGCAATGTTGGGGTTTGAATATAGGGCCTCACACTTGCTAGGCAGGCACTCCATCACTTAGCGACTCCACCAGCCCTGTTTTGTGTTGGATATTTTCAAGATACTATTTCACGAACCATTTGCCCAGGCTGGCTTCAAACTTCGATTCTCCTGATCTCTGCTTCCTGAGTAGCCAGGATCATAAGTGTGAGTCACTGGTGCCTGCCCCAGCTATAAATTCTATACTCAATAAAACTGTCATGTAAAAAAGGACAGGTTAAAACATTCCCAGGAAAACAAAAGCTGAGAGACTTTATCACTAGCTGATCTGCTCTACAAATGCTACTGAAGGGATTCATTTAATTGAAACAAACTCAAAACCACATGAAGATGGTGCATGCCCGGCAAGCGTGAGGCCCTGAGTTCAAACTCCATCCCACCAAAAAAAAGACAGATGCCACTGCATACCCACTAGGATTGCTGTAACCAAAAAATGGAAAATAGCAAATGTTGGTAAGGATGTGGAGAATTTGAAACTTTCATAAATTACTAGTGAGAGTGCAAAGTGGTGCACCCAATGTGGAAACCAGTTTAACCATTCCTCAAAAGGCTACTTGCAGTTAACATGTGACTGAGCAGTTCTAGCAATATGCCAAAAAAGAATTGAAAACATCTGGATCCTGAGTTCAAAACCCATTCCCACCAAAAAAAAAAAAAAAGTTGAAAACATATGTTCACACAAAAACACAAGCACAAATATTCATCAGCTGCATTTTTTTTAATTTTTATTTTATTATTCATATGTGCATATAATGCTTGGGTCTTTCTCCCCCCTGCCCCCACCCCCTCCCTTACCACCCACTCCGCCCCCTCCCTCTCCTCCCCACCCCCTCGATACCTGGCAGAAACTATTTTTCCCTTATCTCTAATTTTGTTGAAGATAGAGTATAAGCAATAGTAGGAAGGAACAAGGGTTTTTGCTAGTTGAGATAAGGATAGCTATACAGGGAGTTGACTCACATTAATTTCCTGTGCATGTGTGTTACCTTCTAGGTTAATTTTTTTTGATCTAACCTTTTCTCTAGTTCCTGGTCGCCTTCTCCTATTGGTCTCAGTTGCTTTTAAGGTATCTGCTTTAGTTTCTCTGCATTGAGGGCAACAAATGCTAGCTAATTTTTTAGGTGTCTTACCTATCCTCACCCCTCCCTTGTGTGCTCTCGCTTTTATCATGTGCTCAAAGTCCAATCCCCTTGTTATGTTTGCCCTTGATCTAATGTCCGCATATGAGGGAGAACATACGATTTTTGGTTTTTTGGGCCAAGCTAACCTCACTCAGAATGATGTTCTCCAATTCCATCCATTTACCAGCGAATGATAACATTTCGTTCTTCTTCATGGCTGCATAAAATTCCATTGTGTATAGATACCACATTTTCTTGATCCATTCGTCAGTAGTGGGGCATCTTGGCTGTTTCCATAACTTGGCTGTTATGAATAGTGCTGCAACAAACATGGGTGTGCAGGTGCCTCTGGAGTAACCTGTGTCACAGTCTTTTGGGTATATCCCCAAGAGTGGTATTGCTGGATCAAATGGTAGATCAATGTTTAGCTTTTTAAGTAGCCTCCAAATTTTTTTTCAGAGTGGTTGTACTAGTTTACATTCCCACCAACAGTGTAAGAGGGTTCCTTTTTCCCCGCATCCTCCTCAATATCTGTTGGTGGTGGTGTTGCTAATGATGGCTATTCTAACAGGGGTGAGGTGGAATCTTAGTGTGGTTTTAATTTGGATTTCCTTTATTGCTAGAGATGGTGAGCATTTTTTCATGTGTTTTTTGGCCATTTGAATTTCTTGTTTTGAGAAAGTTCTGTTTAGTTCACTTGCCCATTTCTTTTTTGGTTCACTAATTTTGGGAGAATTTAGTTTTTTAAGTTCCCTATATATTCTGGTTATCAGTCCTTTGTCTGATGTGTAGCTGGCAAATATTTTC
The DNA here is from genome assembly GCF_047511655.1 of Castor canadensis. Taxonomy (NCBI): domain Eukaryota; kingdom Metazoa; phylum Chordata; class Mammalia; order Rodentia; family Castoridae; genus Castor; species Castor canadensis. The sequence continues at coordinate 202,188,174 of NC_133386.1, forward strand.
TCCCACTCTGTGGGTGTTCTCTTCAGTTTAGAGACCATTTCTTTTGATGAACAGAAGCATCAGCCGCATTTTAAAAAATAGCCCAAAAGGAGAAGCAATCCAAACAGCTATCAACTGGATGAATGGATAAAGAAATGTGTAATGGGTACAGGGAATATTATTCAGCCATGGTAAAATGTGACATACTGGTACTATAGCATGCTTAGTGAAAGAAGCCAGGCACAAAGGCTAAATGATTCCACTATGTTAAGTTAATACAACAGGCAACTCCTTGTAGAAAAAAATAGACTAATAGTTGCTAGGGGGCTGGAGGTGAGGCTAAGTGGTAGACACCTGCCTAACAAGCATCAAGTCCTGAGTTCAAACCCCAGTGCCAAAATGAAAAAAAAAATAGTTGCTAGAATAGGAAACAATTGCTAAGAAATACATTCTCTTGGAATGTTCTGGATTTAGTAGTGTTGGTTGTATAGCCTTATTAATATACTAAACATATTTAAAACTACTGAATTATATGGTATATCAATTATGAAGAAAAGAAAAAAAAAAAGTGTTGGCCTGTAGGCAGCAATTTATCATCCTCTGACCTAGAGTTTGAGTTCAGTACTATAATAATGCATTTATATATGTAAAACTGGAAAGGCCTGGAAGGTTATCCCAGGAAAAGCCTCATCCTGTTCTTCACCCCAAGAAAACGAAGCAATCTTTGATGGTAAATGTTATTTAAAATTAAGAGACATACAAAAAAGTAGTCATATGTGGATAGCTCCATGGATGTCACAAAGGGAACACATGCGTATAGTCAGCATGAAGGCTGATGGAAACGGCTCAAGTGGTAGAGTGCCTGCCTGGCAAGCATGAGGCCCTGAGTTCCAAACCCAGTATGGAGTGGGGGTGGGGAAGTAGCAGCAGCAGCAGCATGACCAGGGCTAGGAATGTAGCTCAGTGGTAGAATGCATGTGTGCGTGCGCGCGTGCATGCACACACACGTGCGCACACACATGCATTCATACACACACATATTCAGTGTAATCTTTATTACTGAATGGTGTGGATTTTTTTGGTTCGTTTGGACTTAGTGTAGCTTTTATATCCAATCTAAAGTCTCCATGACTATACAGTCAGCAAGGATAGAACACCAGTGTTGGCATTTCTTTTACTCAAGTAAAAGAAAACTTTAGTTTTTGAATTTTGCCCTTTGGAGAGCAGAGTCAAATCTCCTTTCAGTTGCACCCAAGCGTCACATGCTAAAACAGCCATTTTTCTTTTTCTTTTTATTTATTTATTTATTTTTGGTGGTACTGGGGTTTGAACTAAGGCCTCACACTTGCTAGGCAGGTGCTGTACCACTTGAGCCACTCTACCAGCCCTGTTTTGTGGATTTTTTTGAGACATGATCCCAAGAAATATTTGCCCAGACTGGCTTCGAACTGCAATCCTCCTGGTCTCTGCCTCCTGAATAGCTAGGATTACAGGCGTGAGCCATCAACGCCAGCCCCACTGTTATTCTGATGGTAGCATTTGGCAGACCTAGGAGGAGTTCATGTATTTGCAAGCAAAAGCAAGAATTCACTGGGAGAAGATAAGTGCCTCCTGAGCTGTGTGTGTTACAGCCTGTGTGTGTTATGGCCTGTATGTGTCCCCTGATGGATCATTACGTAGTGGTTCTCTAGACACCCTGCTTCTGTCCTCTGCCTTGGCTCTGCTTTTATCCACTCTTTAACTGCAGAGCACTGTCCATGCTGTGTTCATTATTTTGCTGTCTCCGAATTGGCCTTGAAGTAGTCATTTTCCAAAAAAGATTAGCAAGTACAACAAGGGCCCTAAAGAATAATGTAGACATTTCATATTATGCAGTTTTATTTTGTGTAACCTTCCTCTCTGTGCAATTATAGACTCAAGAAGAGTAGGGAATGGCCTTAACTCATAGATTGTGTGGCTAATAAGAAAAGTGTACTTTGTAATTCATGATCTACCTCTTTGTGTAATTTTTCTCTTTTTCTTTTTTGGTGCTGGGTATGGAACCCAAGGCCTTGTATATGCTAGGCAAGCACTGTACTAAGAAGCTACATCTCCAGGACCATTTTTGTTTTTCTTTTTGTAGGATGGGGTTTGAACTCAGGGCTTCGCACTTGGAAAGCAATGCTCTACCACTTGAGCCACTCCTGCAGTCCATTTTGCTCTGGTTTTGGAGATGGTGTATGATGAACTACTTGCCTGGGCTGGTCAATCATCCTGATATCAGCCTCTCGCGTAGTTAGGATTTATAGGCATAAGCCACTGGCACCCAGGTTTTTTGTTTGTTTGTTTTTGTTTTTGCCTTACTGGGGTTTGAACTCAGCCTCATGCTTGCAAGGCAGGTGTTCTACCACTTGAGCAACTCTGCAAGCCATTTTTTTGTTGGGTATTTTCAAGATAGGGTCTTGCAAACTACTTGTCCCAGCTGACTTTGAACGGAGATCCTCGTGATCTCTGCCTCCTGAGTAAGATTACAGCATGAGCCACTAGTGCCCGGCTTGTGCAGTTCTTTCTCTTTGATTTTTTTCCATCAGGTTTTTTTTTTTTTGGTCTGTAGTTTGAACTCGGCTTTGTGTTTGCAAAGCAGGCACTCTAGCACCTGAGCTATACCTCATTTTCCTGCAATTTTTGTGTTGTTTATTCCTTGTCATTGTCATTAATGTTTTTCTCTTCGCCTCACCCTTCCAGATGTCTCCCCTAGTAAGTTTGCTCCCCACTCCTGTTGGGAGGACATTCCCACAGTCCAGGACTGTGCACAGAGCAGGTATGGGTGTGTGATGTCTCATGAGTGTCTGTCTGCAGTTACACATTGCCAGATTCTTCTCCATCAGTCTTGATAAGTTGGCAGTACCACTAGCAAATAAGAGGCTAGCTCTTAGGGTTGGGGATGTAGGTCAGTGGTATAGTGTGTTCCTAGCATTCACAAGGCCTCAGGTTCTGTAAACATAGAGAGAGGTAGAAACAGAGAGATGTTGGTGAAGTAGGAAAAGGATAGTAGCCCCAGAATTATATAAGGAGAGGACAAAAGCAGGGAGCTAAGACGTATGCATGTCGGTAGCAATCTTAGGCTGAGGGGTCCTGGAACCACAGGTATGCATACTTGTTGCAGGTCTGTTTCTGCTGTGCCCTGCTGGTTCCTTGGTGCTGGCGGGGAGGAATTTCCACTCCCAACATGACCTGAAGCTGGGAAGGAAAAGCAGAGTGGGTTAAATGGACAAAATGGAGTCAATCAGGACAGTGCCTCTGTACTTTTTTCTGTTTTTTTGGTGGTACTGGGGTTTGAACTCAGGGCCTCACACTTGCTAGACAATATGCTATCGCTTGAGCCACTCTACCAGCTCTGCTTTTGTGTTGAGTGTTTTTGAGATAGGGTCTTGAGAACTATTTGCCCAGAACTGGCTTTGTACTGCAATCCTCCTGATCTCTGTCTCCTGAGTAGCTAGGATTACAGGCGTGAGCCACCAGCGCCCAGTCAATGCTTTAAATCCCCCAATTTTAATGGAAACCCTGTTGCAAGACCTTGGACCCCCCCCCCATGCATGTCACTAGGACCCTTGCACGATGAATCACTGGTGTAAGTGAGAGCACTTCCATTCCAAGTCTTAAACTGAGAGCTGCACCAACTCCCTCACCTCCTGCCCAACATTTCCTTTTCCTTCTTCCCTGTCCTTGTCCTCCCAGACACTATCCGGAAGATGAAGAACGATTTCCGGAAGATGGAGGATGAGATGGACCGGCTGGCCACCAATATGGCGGTGATCACCAACTTCAGTGCCCGCATCAGTGCCACACTGCAGGACCGCCACGAACGTATCACAAAGCTGGCAGGTGAGCTCTGTCTGAGTGGGTCCCACAGCAGGCCACCCTCAACTCTGGGTCTGACTTGTCCTCCCTGTTTGCCAGGGGTGCACGCACTGCTGCGGAAGCTACAGTTCCTCTTTGAGCTGCCCTCACGACTCACCAAGTGCGTGGAGCTGGGCGCCTATGGGCAGGCTGTGCGTTACCAGGGCCGTGCGCGGGCTGTGCTGCAGCAGTACCAGCACCTGCCCTCTTTCCGTGCCATCCAGGATGACTGCCAGATCATCACAGCCCGCCTGGCCCAGCAACTGCGGCAGCGTTTCAGGTGTGGTCCTGGCCCTGGTTCCTGCCCTCCAGTCGGGCCTGAAGGCCCCCACACTGCACTTTCCTGCCTCCCACCCACCTCAGAGGGCTACTACCCTGCCCCACCCCTCACTGCCTCTCCTTCCCTGCAGGGATGGTAGCTCAGGTGCTCCAGAGCAGGCCGAGTGTGTGGAGCTGCTGCTGGCCCTGGGCGAGCCCGCAGAGGAGCTGTGTGAGGAATTCCTAGCTCATGCCCGTGGGCGGCTGGAGGAAGAGCTGAGAAGCCTTGAAGCCGAGCTCGGGCCCTCTCCTCCTGCACCTGATGTGTTAGAGTTCACTGACCATGGTGGCAGTGGCTTTGTGAGCAGCCTCTGCCAGGTGGCCGTGGCCTATCAGGATCTGTTTGCTGCCCAGGGCCCTGCAGGTGCAGAAAAGCTGGCAGCATTCGCCCAGGAGCTGGGTGGTCGTTACTTTGCACTGGTGGAACGGCGGCTGGCACAGGAGCAGGGTGGCAGTGACAACTCCCTCCTTGTGCGAGCACTGGATCGCTTCCACCGGCGCCTACGGTCACCAGGGGCCCTGCTGGCTGCTGCTGGCCTCTCAGAGGCTGCCACAGAGATCGTAGAGCGAGTGGCCCGGGAGCGCCTGGGCCACCACCTACAGGGCCTGCGTGCAGCCTTCCTGGGCTGTCTGACCGATGTGCGCCAGGCGCTTGCTGCACCTCGCCTGTCTGGGAAGGAGGGCCCCAGCCTGGCCGAGTTACTGGCCAATGTGGCCAGCTCCATCCTGAGCCACATCAAGGCCTCTCTGGCTGCTGTACACCTTTTCACTGCCAAAGAGGTGTCTTTCTCCAACAAGCCCTACTTCCGGGTACGTCTGCCCTTGGATTCTTGGTTATTCAATCTACTGGTTGGCCTTCCAGTACTCTGACCAGTACGTTTTTACTAGTGCTTGGAGAACTAGGAACAGGTCATCAGAGCACACACCATCCTGTCCCGGGCACTCTGGGTATAGATTTAGGTTCTCAGGAGGCACAGTCTGGAGGGCAAGGAAGGCTCTGAGAGTATCTACAGCTGGGGTAAGAACAGGAGGTGCAAGGGTCCCCAGTGCTGCTACCATCTGCCAAGCAGAGAAGCAGGGTAAAGCTGCCTTGGGAAGGGGCTATGGCAGAGGGCAAGGAGCAGCCTCTGCCTGGAAGAGAGTACGGGCTGTTTATCTGGGCCCTTCCTCCGCACAGGGCGAGTTCTGCAGCCAGGGAGTCCGCGAAGGCCTCATTGTGGGCTTCATCCGCTCCGTGTGCCAGACGGCCCAGAGCTTCTGTGACAGCCCAGGGGAGAAGGGGGGTGCCACACCACCTGCCCTGCTCCTGCTGCTCTCCCGCCTATGCCTGGACTACGAGACAGCCACCATCTCCTATATCCTCACCCTCACTGATGAGCAGTTCCTGGTGCAGGTGAACTGGCTCATTTGAGGGGCAGAGGGGACTAGGCTGGGAACACAGGAGACTGGATAGTATTGTGACCAGACCCAGACCGGCCATCTGTGCCCACCCCAACCTGGGCAATCTTGCCCAGCCTGTGCCTAGGTCCTGGTTGACAGGAGCCCCTGAGCTGCCCTCAGTACCTACAGCTGCTGTCCTCTGCCTCCTTGGTGCAGGACCAGTCTCCAGTGACACCTGTGAGCACACTGTGTGCAGAGGCCAGGGAGACTGCACGGCGGTTGCTGACCCACTATGTGAAGGTGCAAGGCCTAGTCATATCACAGATGCTGCGCAAGAGTGTGGAGACCCGGGACTGGCTCAGTACCCTGGAACCCCGGAATGTGCGTGCTGTTATGAAGCGGGTTGTGGAGGACACAACGGCTATCGATGTGCAGGTGCTGCCCCAGGCTTGCCAGTGGAGCCCTGAGGCAGGTTGGGGTGCTGGGGAACAACCCTCTGAATATCGAGGCCAAAGGGGCCAGTAGTGCCCTTGTTCCTCCTCAGCCCCGGGGGTTATGGCATCGCCTGCATCTCACCTCCCAGGAAGTGGAGACCTAGGGTCATCTAGGAAGGCGAGGCAGGGCTGGGCTGAAGATTGGTCTCAGGCCAACTCTTCTGTCTTCCCTTTGCCTCCTACCCTGATTTTGGAAATGGTGATCACATTTTGGAAATGTGATCCTTGTAACAAGCAAGTAGGTAACAGTATCCTCTGCTGGGGCTCCAGAGCACCTGATAGGCTGGAGGTTCCGCGTGCTTTGGCCTTGCAATACCATCTTCTTACCACCAGGTGGGGTTGCTGTATGAAGAAGGTGTTCGCAAGGCCCAGAGCAGCGACTCCAGCAAGAGGACTTTCTCCGTGTATAGCAGCTCTAGGCAGCAGGGCCGTTATGCGCCCAGCTACACACCCAGGTAGGGAAGCCTCAGGGAAATGGATAAGAGAGGAACGTGTGCAGGTCGGCTCTAATTCCTTGTCTCCTCCGTCCAGTGCCCCGATGGACACCAACCTCTTGAGCAATATCCAGAAGCTGTTCTCCGAACGTATTGATGTGTTCAGCCCTGTGGAGTTCAACAAGGTCTGAAGTCCCTCATGATCCAGACTCCAGGGCACCCGGGGAAGGTTGGCTGGAGCAGCCGCACACCCATCTAGGAAGCCCTAAGACCTTGTCTGTGTCCACCTGGAGGTGCCTCTGACCCCTTAGTCTAGGGCTGCCACCACCACCTCATGGCCCCAGCCAGGGTGCTGACCTGGATGAGTCCCTGACCTTATCCATGGTTGTCTGGGTTCTCAGGGATTCCTAGTCACACCTTGGTCTCTGTCCCACTCCAGCCCAAGCTCAGGGTCTCATGGTCTGATTTCTTCCTCTCACTCAGTGATGCAGTGTCTCTCCCTATCCCGAGTCAGTGCTGGCTCCTCCCTCAGCTTCTGATTGCTGGGGCCTGGCTGCCCCTCCCCTCAGGTGCTGCTGCTAGCATTGTGCCTTCCTCCTGCCTAGGCCCTGGGCATTTCTGTCCTATCCAGCTTGTCTCCCTGGCCCTTGCTAAGAAGTTGGAAGCGCCCCCCCCCCCCCCCCCCACAATCTGACACTGCAGTCACTGAGCTGCATCCCCACATCCCCGCCTGCAGGTGTCGGTGCTGACCGGCATCATTAAGATCAGCCTGAAGACGCTGCTAGAGTGTGTGCGGCTGCGCACATTTGGGCGCTTTGGGCTGCAGCAGGTGCAGGTGGACTGTCACTTCCTGCAGCTCTACTTGTGGCGCTTTGTGGCCGACGAGGAGCTCGTGCACCTGCTGCTGGACGAAGTGGTAGCCTCGGCTGCCCTGCGTTGTCCAGACCCAGTGCCCATGGAGCCCAGTGTCGTGGAGGTCATCTGCGAGCGCGGATAGGCCCAGCCAGGGCCCTACACCGCACTGCTCTGGCGTCCTATCCCACCCTTACCCTGGTCTCCCCTTAGGCGGCCCTTCCCCGCTGGCGGGTGTCAGGACCCGCCTAATAAACCTGTGTGGCCTGCGTCTCCCTCTCGCTTGTGAAAGCCGGACCTGCCGGGGGTGGAGCTGTGAAGCCGGCTTCTGATGCGACCGTGCAGGGCCCGCCCCTGGGCGCCGATTGGCTGACGTGCTGGGCCCATGATGGTCAGGGGGCGCGTCCTTTTAAAGATCTGGGGGCAGGAGCAGCCGCTGTCCCAGCTATTTCGAGACAGGTGCAGTCGTAGCGGGGCCGGATTCTCCGTCGCTTAGTCCATCTAGGGGATGACACGGGCGGTGTTTCCTTGACCCGCTGTTGTGAGCCCTGATCCCCCTCCGGCAGAGCCGAAACCATGGCCCCTACTCAGGGTCCCCAGGCCCGGCTGGAATTCGGGGGACCCCTGGGTAATGGGGCAGAGAGGGTGGCCTGGGGGCGGGGACTGAGCGGGGGCGAGCTAGAAGCGGTGAAAGAGCAGGATCTGAGGGTGGAAGGCATTGGGAGCCAGAAGGATCGGGGTTTGTTGGGGGAAGTGTCTGGGAGGGGCGGGGGGGGGGGGATGGTTGTGGATTGCAAGATTGGGAGGTGAGGCAATAGGAGAATCTTCGGGAGGGGGCTGAGGTTGAAGGGTCGAGGTGGAGGGGAATCCGGGGCTAAGAACGGCGTACAGAGGTTGGTGGTGACATGTCGGGGGTTGGGAGAGCTTCGGAGCGGACGCCCGATGCGTGGCCCCCTCCCCAGGCGCTGCGGTGCTGCTGTTGCTGCTGCCTGCCACCGTGTTCCACCTGCTCCTGGTGGTCCGCTCAGGCCCGGCGCGCCTCCTGGGCCCGCCCCCGTACCTGCCAGGGCTGGAGGAGCTGTGGAGCCCGCGGGCGCTGCTACTGTTGCTCGCCTGGATCGGTCTGCAGGCGGCGCTCTACCTGCTGCCGGCGCGCAAGGTGTGGGCTCTGCTCCAATGGCAGGGAAGGCAGGGGGAGGCCACGGAGAAGGCTCCCCCAACCCCAGTGAGAACATCCCCTCTTGTACCCACAGGTGGCCGAGGGGCAGGAATTGAAGGATAAGAGTCGCCTGCGCTACCCCATTAACGGTGCCTAGGGGACCCGCCCTTGCAATGGAGTTGTCCCAGTGGGGTGGGGTTCCAGATCTAGCGGGAAGGTCCATGGAGATTAGCTCCCTACTCCTAAGCTTCCTTACGTGTGTCTTCACACATAGGTCTTTCCCTGAAGGAAAGACTTCAGGGAATCTCCCCATGCCCCTGCCTCATTTGCTGTTAGTCTTATGCACCAGTGGCTGGGGTGGCCATCTAAAGGCCAAGGTGGCAGCCCAGTGACTTGGGGTGAGGTCTGTGATCTCCCTGAACTGTGGGCGTGTTGGGGGTCGGATGGAGTTCTGGGGCTCACCCAGTGCTGTGGTTCAGGCTTCCAGGCCCTGGTGCTGTCAGCCCTGCTGGTAGGGCTGGGGGTGTCAGTGGGTCTGCCCCTGGGGGTGATCCCAGAAATGCTCCTGCCCTTGGCATTTGCGGCCACCCTCACCACCTTCATCTTCAGCCTCCTTCTCTATATGAAAGCTCTGATAGCCCCTGCCTCGGCTCTGGCACCTGGGGGAAACTCAGGTGAGAGGGGTCCCAGTGGGTAGGGGGGAGGCAGATGGAAATGCCTGCCTGTACCTTCACCCTCTGTTATTTTCCAGGGAATCCCATTTATGACTTTTTCCTGGGACGGGAGCTCAACCCTCGCATTTGTTCCTTTGACTTCAAATATTTCTGCGAGCTGCGGCCTGGCCTCATCGGCTGGGTATGCTGGGCTTGACTGGGCTGGCCTCAGGCCAGGACAGGGGCAGGGTGGTTGAGCACAGCTCTGGTAAGGCAGAGCCACAACTGTGCAGGCAAAAATCATCATCATTCATTCATTCCACAAGTGTGTTGATTCATCACATGCCTTCAGCATTGCTCTAGTATTGGGAGACAAGAGAAAAAGTTACAGAGAGGGGAAAAAAAAAATCTCTGCCTAATGAAGCCTTCATTCTAGTGGGAAAGAGACCAAATATCAACAAAAGATATACAGTAGGATGGAGGTATAGTTCAGTGCTAGAGCACTTGCTTGGTATGAACAAGGCCTGGGTTCTGGCCCCAACAACAAGCAATAGCTCCAGGGATGACAAGTGGAGGAAAACAAAGCAGGGAGGGAGGGAGCTGGGAGAGCACATGCTATTTTAAATGCAGCAGTCAAGTGCAAAATCTATTTCAAAGAGTGCCCATGTTCTGGACAGTCAAGGCAGTGCAGAACCTAGAACTGATTTCCAGGGTTAGCAACCTGTTGTCACTAGTGGCTGTGACAACATTCCAACCATGTTCTTTGGTCATGATCAACCATACTGGATGGTGGCCAAGTCTGCCAAAAGCACTCTTTGGCAAAGTCTCTCTTTTCGCTTTGAATATGACCTCACCTTGAGGCAGGAATGCCAAGCACCCACTATGGATCTGTTGTTTGTTTTTAATCTTTAAAAAATTTTAAATTTTAGTCATCAGGGTGGCTTCAAACTATGATTTTCCTGCCTCATCCTCCCAAATTTGTAATCCCAAATGCTGGGATTACAGTTGTGCTCCACCACACCTGGATTTTTATTGGGGGTGAGGGAAGGAAGGGGAAATGAGGTCTCATTGTGTTGCTCAGGCTGGCTTCAAACTTGAGATCTTCCCTTCTCTGCCTCCAAAGTAGTTGGGATTATAGATGTTGCCACCATGCCTGGCCATGGATCTGGACCCTGGTGTGCCCACAGGCACGTCAGCCTCTGAAGCTTTCTTCATTGGTGAAATGAGATTGAATAAAAGCTTTCTCTCAACTATTGTGAGGATTAGAAAGGGTCATCTCCATGACAGCACCGAGCTCAGTGCTATTAAAATGAGGGTGCTGAGTGCAGTTTGGCTTCCAGCCCATTAGCTCTTTGCACCCACTAAGTGACAGTCCTTAAGCAGCGCTGTGAGGCGGGGCTCTAATTATCCATCCCCATTTTCCATATGGCCATAGAAACAGTGGGCTGGAGAGGATAAGCCACTGACCCCAGCAGCAAAGCTCAGATTCAAAAACCAGTTTTGAGCCAGGCGCCGGTGGCTCACACCTGTAATCCTGGCTACTCAGGAGGCAGAGATCAGGAGAATTGAAGCTCAAAGCCAGCCTGGACAAATACTTCACAAGACCCTATCACAAAAAAGGGCTGGTGGACTGGCTCAAGGGTAAGTCCCAGTACCACTAAAAAAAAAAAAAAGTTTTGGTCAGTTGCAGTGGTCAAGCCTATAATCCAAGCTACTTAGGAGGCAGCAATCTAGAGGATTGACATTCAAGGCCAGCCAGGAGAAAAAATAATCGAGATCCTATCTCAACCAATGACTGGGCATGGTGCACACACCACTACAGAGAAGTACATATAAGATTCTGGTCCAAGCCAGCCTGGGCATAAAGCAAGACCCATCTCAAAAATAACCAAAGCAAAAAGGGCTGGGGAGGGGGGAGTAGCTCAAGAGGTAGAGCAGTTGCCTAGCAAGTTCAAGACCCTGATTTCAAACCCAAGAACCACAAACAAAAAAATAAGAGTTTTAACTGGAGATGTAGTCCATGTCCCTAGATATGGGTCTAGGGGTGGAGAGTGACTAACAGTGACAGCTGAGAGACTGAGAGACAGGGAGAGGCAGCATCCAAGTGGTGCTTCCTCTGTGGAGATGATGGTCTTAGCCCCCAATCTCCCCAGGTGCTCATCAACCTGGCCCTGCTGGTACAGGAAGCAGAGCAGCGGGGGAGTCCCTCACTGGCCATGTGGCTGGTCAATGGCTTCCAGTTGCTGTATGTGGGTGATGCCCTTTGGAATGAGGTAAGGCTGGGCTAAGGGGGGAGGCCAGGGAGGACACCTGAGGACCTCATCAGGACTAAGCCAGTATTGTCTGGGTCTTGTCCCTGCAGGAGGCCATCCTTACCACCATGGACATCACACATGATGGATTTGGCTTCATGCTGGCCTTCGGGGACCTAGCTTGGGTCCCCTTCACCTACAGCCTACAGGCCCAGTTTCTACTGTACCACCCACAGCCCCTGGGGCTCCCCATGGCCTTGGTCATCTGCTTCATCAATGGTCAGTCAGGAAGGGCAGCAATTGCATCACTGCCCCTCCCCCATCATACATCCCACGCTGTTCAGCCTCCACTGGGTAGCGCTCAGCTCAGGGGGTGCTCCGAAGTTAGGAGCTGGGTCCTGGATGGCACTGCAGTCTGGACTCTGGACAGGCTGGTGCTGGATCAGGGTCAGGTGAATGCTGACTTTTGGCCCTGACCACATGCTCACTCTCTCTCTGCAGCTGCTGGTTATTACATCTTCCGAAGGGCTAATAATCAGAAGAATACTTTCCGAAAGAATCCTTCAGACCCCAGTGTGGCTGGTGAGCTGGATCTTTTGGGGGCCATGGGTGAGGTGGGGCAGCAGGATTTTTTGGGGTTCCCCACCCTACCTATCGTTCTCCAGGCCTTGAGACCATCCCTACAGCCACAGGGAGGCAGCTGCTGGTGTCTGGGTGGTGGGGTATGGTCCGCCACCCCAACTACCTTGGAGACCTCATCATGGCTTTGGCCTGGTCCTTGCCCTGCGGTGAGTGGCCTGGTTGGATATGGGCAAGGGTGGCCTGCTGACTGAAAGAGGCCCAGCCTGGGTATGCCACACTGTAGGGAGCAGTTGGCAACTAGAGATAGCCGGTGTGGCTAGGGCAGACTCCAGTGCCTACCCAGTCCTGGGTGCCTCAATATGGACCCTGGGCCTTTCAATGCTGAACCTTGATGCCCAGGGAGCCATTAGGTGTGGAAACCTTGGAACTGGGGTGCTGGCTGGGTGGTCACACAGTTCCTTCCCTACAGGGGTGTCTCACCTGCTGCCCTACTTCTACATCCTCTACTTCACCATGCTGCTGGTGCACCGGGAGGCCCGGGATGAGCAGCAGTGCCTACAGAAGTATGGCCGGGCCTGGCACGAGTACTGCCGGCGTGTGCCTTACCGCATCTTGCCCTACCTCTACTGAAGCAGCTCCCCCATCCAGCAGCGGGCCTACAACCAGGACACCTGACCCTGAGCTCTGCCAGGCTGGGATGACCAGCCTCAGAGAAGAGGTGGTTTGGAGCAAGATGAAGCCAGAGCCTCGAGTGGAGACATTTTCCTTTTTGGATAAATGTCTGGAACCTTGGCGTGCCTCTCTCCTATTCTGGGGCCAATATGTTTATGACTGGCTGGTTAGTTCTGGTGAGGGAAAAGCTGAATGGTGGTGTGTGGGCCCGTGGCTTTGCTGGGTGAGGCAACAGCTGCCACTCAGAAATGAACACTGCCAACATTTGGGCAGAGCAGTCACAGCTTTATTTACGATAAGGGTCCTCGATTCAGCCAGGGAGTTCCTCAATGAGAGTCCTTGGGGCAGGTGGCACGGGGCCTCCCCAAAGCCGCTCCAGTTCCCCAGTGAGGGCTGCCACTTCTTCAGCTGCCACAGTATGGGCCCGATAGGCACTGGCGCAGTCTAGAGCCAGGGGTGTGAGGGCAGCCTCATTTTCGTTGGTCCAGGCCAGTAGGAACTGGCACTTCTTCCGGGCCCGGTAGAAGCGATCTCGCTCTTGCTTAGCCACAGCCTGTTTGCGCGCCCGGCCTAGGCTCTGTGCCAGGTGCCCTAGCGCTGCCAGTGTGTAGCCTTTCTGGTTGGTCGGACCTTGTCCCAGCAGGATGCGGGCTGCCTCTTGCATAGCACCCCGTGTTCCCAGGGGCCCAGGTGGGTGCTCGCCGGCTTCCAGCACGTGGGCTGCGGCCTGCAGAGCTTCCTCCGTAGAGGAGAAGACTTGCTGGGCGCCCAGTGCTCCAGAAACGTCAAGCAGTGTGGCACAGAAGTCAGAGAGCAGCGCGTCGTCCCCGCCGTGATACAGGGCAAGAGTGTGTGCGTAAGCGAACAGCACGTTGGGCAGCTGGTAGCGCACGAGTGGTGAGACGGGGCAGCGGCTCAGGCTGGCCAGCGCGGGGATGCGGGGAGGCACGGCGGGCGGGCCAGTCCCCGGGGCGTCTCCAGGGGCCGCGTCCTTCCCGGATTCCGGCGCGGTCCTCGCAGGAGCGGCCTCCAGCTCCGCGGGGGTACTGCCGGGGGCACCATCCAGCTCCTCCAGAAGCAGCGGCCCGGCCCCGCGGCCCCACCACCAAGGCCGCCATGGGGGCAGCAGTCGCCCGGCCTCCCCGCGGCTCAGCAGTCGCTCGAAGGCCGCCTTTTCGGCCGGCGCAAGTCGTTCCCAGAGTCCTGAAAGGCCGCCGGGGGCAGGGCCAGGGCGGAGGCCAGCTTCCTCGGGCTCGTCCTCGGCCTCGCGTTGCTCACGCAGCCGGCGTAGGGCGCCTGCCAGGCGGCTAGGTGAGGCGCTGCGACCGCGGAGCTCTCCCAGAACCTGGTCCCGGTAGAAATCCTCGGCACAGGTGCCATGCGCCCGGTAGCAGCGCAGTGAGCAGTAGGGCACATTACAGCGAGGGCAGGTGTAGCGAGTCGGCTGGGCCTCCCCTACCGGGCAGAAACCACAGGGCCCAGCCGGCTCCATGGCAACCGGCGCGGGGCCCCAGGCGCGGGCACAAGCCAGCCGCAGCTCAGCCACTTCCGGCGCTTCTTAGGCTGTTTCCGCCTTTGGGCGGGGCCGACGGAGCGTTAGGCTCCGCAAAGCTCGCGATGCTCTCCGCAATTTCCGCCCACACCCCGAAGCCAAGCCCCGCCTCTCTCTCCATAGCGCTTTGGGCAGGCGCAGAAGCCGGTCGCGACGTAGGAGACACACCCACCACGGTGGCGCTCCGAGATGGGGAAAATTCGCTAGGCGAGTGCTTCGCCGGCCCCAGCTCGCCCCCTAGTGGTTGTACCAAACCATAGCCCCATATTGCGTACAACCACCTAACGGAATTTTGTCACATCATGCTAAACACCTACTCAGGACCATAATTGTGGCAGGCTATAGATGAGATGCATCCCTGCACTGGAGGAGCAGCCATTTTATTAGGGGACACAGACAAATTAAGGCGCAGCTACAGTGAAGAAAGACCAAAGTGAGGGCACCTAGTCTAGCTCTGACTGTTGTGGGCATTACCAATAGAAAGCCTCAGCAGAAAGCTGTTTTAACAAGTATCACCTGTTTGATTTCCCCCTCTTCTTTCATTACTTTCTCATTAAACATCACCTTCGCTCATCCAAATCTGTTAAATGCAGACTCTGTATTAAGGGTCAAGAACACAGAATATCAAAGGAAAGAAGTCCCTTTCTCGGAAACCTAGTCTTGTGGTGCAGCAGGGAGGATGAACTACAAAAAGTGCCAAGCACCATGAAGTCTTGATCCATGGTGCCTGTGATGGAAACTGGTTCTTCGGTGCCTCTCACCTCACAGCCAATCCTGTGTCCTGCCGCTTCTGGCTCAAAATAACTTGCATTTATCTTGATATGAGTCATTTATTTTCCTACCACGATTTGGATGGATTTGAAGATCTTCTTTGTACTTTTGACTTTGTACTAATGATTTAAGCTGCAAGTTCCCTCACTTGGGTAACAATATCCTAAACTGGTTTCCTAATTTACTTGCCGGCCCTCCAGAAAAAATCAGCCAGAGAAACTAGATCACAGGTTGAGCTACAGCTCAGTGTGCAGTGCTTGACTAGACTGTGAAGCTCTGGATTGGATTCTTAGTACCGAAAATAAAACAAAAAATCCCAACGAATTAGATCACAAGTCGTATCACACCAAACTCTTGCTTACATTCCTTTCATGGCTCTCTAACTGCTATAGTTTGGATGTCCCTAGCGAAACTCATGTTGAGCCAGGCACAGTGGTATGCATCTATAATTCCAGCATGAGAGGCTTAGCAAGACTATCTAAGATCCAGGCCAGCCTAGGCTACACAGTAAGACTGTCTCCAAAAATAAACCCTCAAAACCCCCAAACAAAAAGAAAGCCCTCTCACACGGAAACTTAAACCCTATTGTGAGATATTAAGATGTATTGAAATGTTTAGGTTATGGGGGCACTGCCTTAATAGACTGATCCATTCATGAATGATGGGCTGTCTGAAGAGTAGGCCTTTTATGTAACTGTAAGGCAAAAACTAACCCTTTTATTCTGGCAGTATGGAATTTGAACTCAGGGCCTGTTAGGCAGGGCACTCTTATCACTTAAACCACTCTACCAGTTGTTTTGTGCTGGGTATTTCCTACATAGGGTCTCTCAAATTATATGCCAGGGATGGCTTTAAACCTCCATACTCCTGATCTCTGCCTCCTAGGTAGGTAGGGTTACAGGCATGAGCCAACAGTGGCCAGCTCAACCTTTTTATAAACTACCCAGGTTGGTATTCAGTTGTACAACAGGAAATGGACAGAGACAAAGTCTCCTTCCCATGGTTGACAAGGCCATGTACCCACCCTAAACATCACTTCTACTCCTGCCTCTGCAGTGCTTTCCCCAGCTCAACATTTGATTGGCTGGCTTCAGGTCTCACACATCTTATCCCTAGTAGCCTTATGTAGGGATGCTCTTAAATATGTCTGTCCACTCCACTCCATCCCCCCCCACTTAATTTCTTTGAGGCAGTGACACTTTTTACTTTCTGCACTTCCCCTACAATAATTAAAACTGTGAGCTGAGGATGAAGCTAAGTGAGATCCTTCATTTGATGTCCCAGTACTGCAATAAGAACATTAAAACGCTAGAAGGCAGGAGCCATGTCTTTTAATACAATAGAAACAAAAAATTAGTATTATCCCGTGGCTCACGCCTATAATCCTATCTGTGGCAGGATGAGATTAAGATCTTGGTTTGAGGCCAGCCCAGGGAAATAAGCTTGAAAGACCCCATTTCCAAAATAGCCAGAGCAAAATGGACTGGGTGTGGCTCAAAGGGTAGACCATCTGATCTGCAAGCATGAAGCCCTGAATTCAAACACCACTACGGGGTGGTGGTGGGGGGAAAGAAAAAAAACAAAAGGTAATATATTTACAATGAGCGTATTTACAGATGCTGATCTAAGTAATTTGCATCCCTTAATCCTCACAATTCTGATGCAGAGATTTAATCAGTGCCAGCCAGTAAACAGAACCCAAATTCAGCAGTCCAAGTTCAGAGCCCACAAACTTTATTTACCCCATGGTATGCTGAACTCAAAAGAACCATCAGGTTCAAAAGCATTAGATGAATGAATAAGGGGAGCTGGGATATGGTAGAGGATCCATGAAACAATCAACTGCCAATCATGACTATGATTATGTTAGGAAGGCCACTGGTCACCATGGTGCCAGTAGTCAAGCATGTTCCTTTGTACCTGAACTTTACTAAGGCCACTCTGGTTCAGGGAAGGGGCAGACTGGTATTCCCTGATTTCCTTACCAAACCTATTCCCTCTTCTGTCGCTAATTGCCTCTGGACGCCTGCTACCTTCCATATCCAGAAGGTAAAAAGGGACTTGGGGGGTAGTTATCAAGTTATTTGGATTAGGGAATTTTCCCAACTCTGTATCTTAAAAGCCAGCCATCTATTCCTCCTGATTCACAGGAAGCCTTTCCCATAGTTCCACATTTCCTCCCCCAGACCTCACTGTTCTAGAGGATACACCACCAGCCTGGAAGCCATACCTCCCGCTGAGGCCCTGCAAATGAAGATTCAACAACCCCTGGCTGAAGTGGCTTTATTAGAGAAAGCCAGGATTACATGGACTTAAGAGTTGGCATTGGGGCCTTTCTTCTTGCCAAAGGTGGGCACAACATTGACGAAGCGACGGTTGTACTGCATCCGCCGCTTGGCCCGGCCAGTCTTCTTCTTCTTCTTCTCCTGTTTGGCCACCTGAGAAAAGGGAGGACTGATTGGGCCCTGGCTGACCGTGCCTGGAATCCTTTCCTCCAACTCCTCTCCAGGTGGAGAAGGCAGACAGGAGTCAAAGATCTTGGCTTAGTTGTGATAGCAAAAAACAAAGTCCAAACAACTACCAATTCTCTCACCTTGGGCGTCTGACCTCTCACTTTTCCAGCACGGGCCAGGGACCCATGGACTTTGCCTGTGGTGGGAAGGGAGAACAGTGGCAGATAAGAGACACAAAGGCACCACTCAGTATAATTCCTTCTCAACTTTTTCATGACAACTTGAGTCCAGAAAATCAAACAACGTTGTAGAGACCTGAAGTCTGGTTAAGTTTCCCTTCAGGACTTTCCAGCTGGTGACCTTCAACAAGAACTTTTGAGCACTAGGGGGATCTAATTCAACCTCCTGATTCCAGTGGAGGAAACTGAGAACCAGACAACTTCTGGGAAGAAACTGAAAAAGAGCTACACTCTCACTCACTTTCACAGTAAATGTTCATTCAGACTGGGCACCGGTGGCTCACGCCTGTAACCCTAGCTACTTGGGATACTGAGATCAGGAGGATGGACGTCCAAGACCAGCCTGGGCAAATAGTTCCCAAAATTCCCCCCTCCAAAATAAAACAGAGCAAAATGGACTGGAGGTGTGGCTCAAGCGGTAGGTACAGTGCCTGTTTTGCAATTGTGAATCCCTGAATTCAAACCCCAGTTCCACTAAGAAAGAGAAAACGAAGACAAACAGAAGAATCAGGCTAGCTTGAGGACGCTGGAAAGCACTAAATCTATCATCACGGACACCACACTGAGCTACGACAAAGTCCAAAAACACCCCTTCCTCACTCACCTCCAAGCATGCGGCCAGCCACCTCCAGAGTGGTCAGGGCTTCCACCCCGCAGTGGCCGAGGGTGGCCTCCTCCTCCAGCGGAGTGCCCGCCAGGAGCACGACTTGATCTTCCGGGGCGATGCCCTCCAGTGAGGCCACATGAGCCTACAAGCACAAACAAGGTCCGCACGCGTTCCCGCAGAGCCCGACGGTGAAGAGTCCGAGAGGATGGGGTCCGACGAGCGCTGCGCACTTACCTTGATCTGGGCGACCGTCTCCTGGCCGCTCACCTCGAGGGTGTGTAGCTCCTGGGCGCGGACAAAGAGCTGCATGTTGGCGACTGAGGAAAGAAAGGGCTGTGAGCCAAGGAGAGAAATGCCTCGGGAGGAAGGGGGTCAGGGAATCGGAAGCGGCCCACAGACGAGCGCGCTGGGGTAGAGGGGGTGGCGGTGTCTCACGTGCTGAAGGCCCAGCTAGCTAGGGAGTTCGGACAGGAACCCCAGGCAGGGCCACAGAGCAACCTCGGATCCTTGATTTCCCCCCGCAGCCTTTGACCCAGCGGCTAGGGTGCTACCGAGCGCTGCAGATCCAGCCCTCGTCTAAGTCTCACCTGAACCGCGAGCTCAGCTGCCGCTACCGCGAAGATGGAGTCGAGAAAGAGGAAGAAACGGGGTCACGCACGTCCTCACCGCCTGCTGCGTGTCACGTCACTGCGGAGCGACTGCACAGGCCTCTCCTATTTATACCGCCCCCGCCCCCCCCGCGCCGTTCTAGCCCCGCCTCTTTACGCTTCGCGCAGGCGTGCGCTCAGCGGGGGCGGGGCCAAGCCGGGTGCGCGCGCAGAGAGCTAGCGTCGGAGCCAGTCCAAGATGGCCGCGGCCGTGTTCCGTGCTGCGCTGCGGAACTTGGGAGTCGGCGTTCGGTGGAGCGGCGGGCTACGACAGCTGGTGAGAGTGCTGGAACTTGGAGATGATGGCAGAGGGTTGGGTGTTGAGGCTCGCTGTTACTCACTGTAACCCTGAAATTCTCATTACAGGGGCCTTAGTTTTCTTACCTGATCGGTGGCACTTGTCTCGAGGGTGATACACGCAAGGTTAAGAGGGAAAGGGGCAGAGCCTGAACTGCACTTGGGGAGTGTGGGGATTGGGATGTGGCTGCAGGACAGCCGAGTTAGGGCTGAGAGTTGTACTCTGACGCTCGAAGTGTGGGTGGAGAATTAACCATGATTGGTTCAAGTACCTCATCCGAAACTAGAAAGTTCCAACAGTACGTTCAGAAAAAACTTTTAAATACTGAAAAATGGCACATTGAGCAGTTTTCCAATTCATCGCCTTTTCAGAGGTATACACATATTTTTCTCCTGGAGTCCCATATAATTCCTAAGAGGGGACTTCAGCTGTTGAAAGTGCTTGAGCCGCTTTTCCCGTCCCACCTGCACCTCACACACTGGAAAACTGACATCTGTGCTTTCGCATCTCCAGCCTTTTTCTTTAGCTATTCTCTCTGCTTGAACTGTTTCCTTTGTCTCCTTACCAAAGCTTTTCTATGTTGGCTAACGAACAGTTGGTGTGTTTGTTTTCCCTCAGAGCCAGATCCAGGGACCTCCTGATCACCGCAACTTTGTGGAGTCTGCAGATGAGTATCAGTTTGTGGAGCGCCTCTTACCCCCCACCACCATCCCAAAGCCCCCAGAGCACGAACATTATCCTACCCCTAGTGGTTGGCAGCCTCCCAGAGGTGAGCATGGTGATGGGGATAGTTTGAAGGCTGCAAGGAAATAGTCCCCTTCTTAGTGGTCAGTGTGCCCCAGCTGAGTCTCATGTTGAGATCTTGTAGGGTTAGCATTGACTTATGCCCAAGGAATGGCCCAGGAGTAGCTTGCTCTTTCACTGGTCCTCATCTATCTATATTATTGGGATGGACTCTTGCCATATGGGAAAAAGACAAGCAGAGAGAGAAGACCCAAGTGCTTGGACCTCCCTTCTCCCTCATCAGAACATGTACTATAATTGAGAACACAGCTCAGGAGTTGGGCAACTCTGGGTTTGAATTTGACTCTGTTGCTCACTGTTGGTGTGATCTTAAGTCATTTGACTTCTTCTACCTTCAATTTCATGAAAATGAAGATAATCCACTTAGCACACAAAGCTCTTACTGCAAAGCCCAGCATGTGGTAGGTGTTCAGTGTTTGTAAATACCCATCCCTTTGGTCAGAAATTTTCAGCCTCCCTGACTTAGTGGGAAAGGGCAAGATCGACCCCAGAGGGGAACCCAAAGATCCAGGGAGTTATGTCCCTGTTTCTTCTTGAACACTTAATAGTACCAGGCCCTGTGTGGGATTTCGGGGTACCAGGGTGAACAGTTTGGTCCTGATTCTAAACTGGAAGAAAAGAGGCGATACCTTGACCTTAAGACTGTAGATGGTCTTGGTCCAGTTGGATGCAGTTAACCCTCTGTAGATTTTGTGAAGGGAAGGGCCTTGGCCAAGGTGGGGTGGGATCTAGGACAAGTTGGCTTATCTTTGACCCTCCCTGTTTCAGATCCCCCACCCAACCTGCCTTACTTTGTGCGGCGCTCCCGGATGCACAACATCCCAGTCTACAAGGACATCACACATGGCAACCGCCAGATGACTGTGATCCGGAAGGTGGAGGGGGACATCTGGGTAAGTGGGTAGGTGGGTCAGGGTCTGTTCCTATTTCAGGGCTGAAGGGATGGGATTCTGTTAGATAGGAATGACTGTAGACCAGGTCTGATTTTTCATCTTTCCCCAGGCTCTGCAGAAGGATGTGGAAGACTTTCTGAGCCCTCTGCTGGGGAAGACACCTGTCACCCAGGTTAATGAGGTGACAGGTACTCTACGGATCAAGGGCTATTTTGATGAACAGCTTAAGGCCTGGCTTCTTGAGAAGGGCTTCTGAAGAACTACTGTGTTCCCCCCCAGACTGTGGAGTCCAGGGGACCTCAGGAGGAGGGGAAATGTATATTGGAGCCCTTGGGACAAAGACCAGGGCTAATGGCTTGGGCAGGGCAGAGTATGAGGGCTGAAGGGCTTTTGGGCTCATACCTGGCTTGCATAAAGGGGGAAACAGACCCCATACACAAGTGTCCACCGTGGAAGGCCCAGCAGAGAATAATCAACTAGTGCGGGATGGGGCATCAGCTGTTTTTCCTCTCACTGTTTCTTGGAGTTCCTTGGGGTTATCTGTTCAAATTCTAGGGACTGTCATCCATTGGGTGCAATTTCCCAACCCCAGTTAGGAGGAGCTTCACAATGAAGATCCACCGGGCACATCCTTGGCCCTCTGGAGCCCTTGCTCCGGGCTAGACCTGACTTGGAAACTGAAAAACATGACCCAGGCATGGATCCTGGGAGGGTGTTAAGTTCCAAGTGCAGTGCCACGTCAACCCCCAGGAGGCCCAGTGCTGGTCCATGCTCCATTCCAAACCAGACCTGACCTGATTGGTTTTCCAGCTCCAAAAGTTAAATTAATTAGCTTTAGCTGGCCTAGCCACAGGGGTACCTGGACATTCCAAAGCCCAGCCCAATCTGCTGACCGGGAATCCAGGCTGGACAGGGGTTTGCATGCAGAAAGATGCAGGCCCTTCACCCCTGCTATCTATGCCCCTCACCTCCAGCCAACTAGCCTTCACTGTTGCCCTTGGAGTCACAGGGACCAAAGGCCTGAGTTCCCACCTCCACCCCATCATCAAACTAGTTTAACAGTGTTCAAGTTCTGGGTGCCCTGCTAATCTTTGACATAAGGCAGAGTACTGAAGCTCTCTGGGGCTCAGTTTCTCCATATATTAAGTGGGTATGTCTTCCTAATTGATAGTCAGCAGTGTCCTCACTTCAGGAGATGCAGGCCATTCCCAAGTCTATGGCCTGGGCAAGGAGAAGTGCCTGGCCCAGACCCTACAGCACAAGCCCTGCCAATTGTTAATGCAAGTTTTTATTCGGCTGTATGTACAATTTAAGCTATTAAAATTTGTACAATATTTACAAATTAAATAATCATCTGAAACTGTCTCCAGCAACTCTTGTAACACAAAACCGAGGTGAAGAAAGAAGGGTGGGCAGGTCTCGGTTCCTGTGGTCCCTGCCTGGTCCAGAGCCCATTCTATAAACTGAAAGAGCAGAAGTACACTCCTACTCCCCTTCCTGGGGTCAAGCATTCAAATTCAAAAGACAAAATTTAAGCCAAAAGCCACTAGGTAGGAAGTAGTACAATCCTGAACTGGAGAAAGGTCTGCAGCTCAGGAGTGCCCTTCCTTGGGTTCCAGGGTTGCAGTGGTTAAGGAGCAGTACACTGGCCCTCAGCCTGCCATGGCTGGGCAGTGGCTGCTGGGTGAGACTATTAGTCTCAGCTGAGAAGCTGCAGGGGAAAGGGTCTGGGGGAGGGGCGGGGCAGGGTCCCTCAGTGCTGCCCGCCTAACCCCCACCCGCAGGCACTCCTTTCCCTGAGTTGTATGGTTGCCAGTAAGACTTGGAAATGCCACAGGGCATAGGGGGCACAGCCACCATCACAAAGGGGCTTCTGGGAAGATGGGGGTATGAAAAGGAAATCAGTACCAGTCGTGGCTGGAGAGCCAGGGGAAAGTTCTGGTTCGACTCCAGCTCCTCTGGGGTCCACACTTGGGAACCGGAGCTAATACTGTTCGGCACGCAGCATGACCCAGCACACAAGTAGGGCTCAGAGGGGCTGCCCTTCTTCCAGAAATGAGGGGAAGGAAGAGGGCTTTTCAGAGGTTGAACTTTCTGCCTTCAGAGCCCTAGCAGACCACAAGGCTGAAGAGATGGAGAGGAAGGCTGGAACTGACCAACATCCTCACAGTCCCTGGGCTCTGAGGGCTCAAGTTCTCGCCTGGGAACTCAGCCTCGGGGGTGCTGCCACTTCCTTCTCAGAGCTGGGGTTACTACTCCCTGGTGCAGATGGAGGGAGCTGGCACTTGGTGGCAGGACGTGTTCCAGCGAGGGCTGCTCAAGAGAGCGGGGGCAGGGTCAGGACTGGGGCAGTGTCAGTGGGCAACAGGGGACTCCAACTTTTGCAGGCGGCGCCGGCGGAGTTCTGCAGCATCAGGCTCTCCATCCTCGGGCAGCTCCTCTGCGCCCACTGAATCAGGAGCTGGGGACAAGAGAGGTCAAAAGTAGAGCCCAGAGAAGGGCCCAGCCCTGCCCCCAGAGACTGATAACACCTACCTGGAGATTTTTCAGTTTCAGAGGCTGGTGGGGAGGCTCCTGGGGTTGGGGTGGTGGCCTCAGAGCTGGGGATGCTGGTGGAGGAGGGAGCAGTGACCACTGTAGAGGCAGTCTCTTCAGTGGGGTTAACTGAAGTGGCAGGTCGGGGTGGCCTAGCAAGAGAAGGGACAAGAGGGGCCTGGCCTTGGCATGCTGGGTTGGGCAGATTCTCCTGGCTTGGTGAACCTTGCAGGACACTTTGGGACACAAATGAACATGTATGGAATGAATTCTTGGATGGGGCCACTCACAGGCCAAGTGATCCTGTGTTGTGGACTATAAACCACTTGCCGGCAGGGTTTGCTAATGTCTTCTACCCTGCAGTGTCCCCCCATGGATGTCTGCATTCACTTTGTGGACTCCAGTGTCCCTCCAGGCCTGTACCGTGTCTGCTGGGTACCAGTGTTTTGTATGTGTCACCTGTGAGTAGGAACTGGAACTCCTATTCCAACAAGGTGAAGGTCACAATACAAGTGAGCCATGGGACTAGCACTTGCACTAGGGTCAGGCTGGTTCCAGGGGACTGTGATATCTGCTTCCACAATTCAGAGGCAATCCCAACATCAAGAGGGTATTAAGGGAGGGGCCAGAGCAGCGAAACTAGGAATTACTGGAGCTTAGAAAAACAAAAGGAATGCAATTCATGGTCAGCTTGCGAAATGAGCAGCACTCCTACTTCACTCTCCTGGAATGGCAAGAGAAAGATAGGGAGTGATCAAGAACTTCTGGAGCCCCTGGAGATACCTGTAAATGTGGCCTGTGTGCAGGTGTTACAGGGTGGCAGGAGAAAGATGCCAAGAACAACTGCGGGGGACATTTCCTGGCAGCTCCACCCCTCAGTGCCCCATGTAGACGCACCCTAAGGAGGCCAGCACAGTGAGGTACTGGTTGATCTGCAGCATGGCGGCGTCCAGCAGCGTGTGGATGTTGCGCAGGCTCTGCAGCCGGGCCTCCAGGTGCTGCCGCTCATGGCCCTCCAGAGCCCTCAACTCCTCTGGGGTCAGCCCGGCAAAGCCAGCAGGGGGCACAGGCATGGGGGGGAAGGCTGGAGGGAGATGGAGGCTCAGCCTGGGCTGCCTAGGACTGACCCTACGCCCCTGCCCCACAGAACATCCCAGAATGGCCCAACTTACCAAAGGGTGGAGGCAGGGGCATACCCATCCAGGGAGGAGGAAAGGGGAAGCCAGGGGCGGGGCCGGTCTCTGGAGTGGGGGCAGAGCCAGGTGCTGAAGCAGAGGTACTAGTGCCAGCAGCTGTGGTTGTGGCTGCTCCACTGGGCCGAGAAAGGGCTGTTTAAGAAAAGGAGACATCAGAGTGCAGCAGGGCCTCTGCCTCCATCCCTGGCCCCTCTCAGCTGCCACAGTACCCAAAAAGCTCACCTGCACTGGTGGACGGAGGGGCCACAGCCTCTCCAGAGCTTGGGGGAGG
The DNA here is from genome assembly GCF_047511655.1 of Castor canadensis. Classification (NCBI taxonomy): domain Eukaryota; kingdom Metazoa; phylum Chordata; class Mammalia; order Rodentia; family Castoridae; genus Castor; species Castor canadensis. The sequence continues at coordinate 202,213,094 of NC_133386.1, forward strand.
TGGGACAGGTGGAAAGGGGCCCATTGGTGGCCACAGTGGGAACATGCCTGGAGGAAAAGGAGGCAGGAGGCCCTGGGGGACTGCAAAGAGAAGGGTGGTGAGAAGAGGGCTGAATTGAGTAGATCCCACTCCCAGGAAGGGGGCTTAGCTACTGGGATCTCTGTTCTCTGCTCTCAAGACCTCTGAGCTCACCACTGGTCACAGTGATTGCAATCACCTATTTCTCATTTTTCACACCTCCCTGCCCAGAATGTGAGCTTCTGTAGGGCCGAGGCTCCACTCCCCAGCATTTCTCATCCTGGGCCCAGGTTAAGTACCCAATAGTGTGGTGAATGGGCAGATGAAGAGACACTCACAGTTAGGGGGCTGGGGCAGGAGTGGTTGGGGGTGGGGAGCAGGGGGTGGTCCTTGGTCTGCAGGCTCAGGGGGTGGTGGTGACTGAGCTGGCAGCGATGCCCGCAGTACATCCATACGGCACGTGGGGCAGGTCTGTTGCCGCTGGAACCAGGAGCGCAGGCAGCTGGGGGTTAAGACCGGGCAGTGGTCAGCAGATCCCCAGGGGCCTGCACCCAGATGTGCAGGCTCCCAGGGTCCCCTCCCACCTGGTGTGGAAGATGTGGTTGCAGGGCAGTCTCTTGGCACCAGTCACCATCTCTTCACGGCAGATGATGCAGACGTTGTCCACTGCCTGGAGTTCTTCTGGGGTGGCATCTGGATACCTGATTGATGGCAAAGAATGTGTCAGGGCTAGAGCTGGGGACAAGGGGATCTGGAAAAGAGTTTGGAAAGGGACCAAGACAAGCCCACTTACAGTGTGTTCATGTTACGGATAGCTCGGCGGGACATGATGGCATCTGTCACAGCTTTCTTGAACTGCCTGTAAGGGCAGTCAGTGAATGCAAGGAGACGAGGGGAGGAATCAGATAAGGAGAGTGGAGGGGCAGGGCTGGACTCACCTCATGGCCAGGTACATGGGCCGGATGGCAAAGAGCGGGAAGGTGTGCACCTTGATCATGATGGTCATAAACGCCATGTACAGCAGAACCTTGATGAAGCCTGCGGGAATAGACAGCTGGTTAGAGGCTCTGGCAGGCAGCGTGGCACTGGTCTGGGTCAGAGAGGCCCAGTCTCCTCTCACCTGTGAACAGCTCTGTGTAGAGCATGTATACGGCCTTATTATCCCAAGGGTTCTCGCTCTGGAGGTCCACAGAGTGCAGCACGTACTTGATGAAGATGGTGAGCACCATAGTCATCAGGATGGCATACTGGAGGGAAAGGGACGTGAGGGGTATGTAAATGCCAGTTCTCTCTTGCTCTGCCCACACTGCTGCACCCAGGCCTCAACATCGCAGAGTACAGCAGTACTAGCACAGGCTTGACACAGCCAGGGGGGTCCTCCCAGCCCCTCCACTCACTAGCTGTGACTTCAGGCAATTCATTCAACCTCAGTTTGCTCACGTATAAAATGCAGAACTGTTCACTTATGGCCACGTTGTCTTGTTGATTAAGAGTTCACCACAAGGCCTGACCACAAGGCCTGACGTGTAGTGAGTACTCAGCAAACATGAGCTCTTGTCACTCAACACTCTCCCCACTCCTCTTCTGGGACATGGCTTCCCATGGTCCATCCATCTATCAGTCTAGAGCCAGCTCTGGCATCAGCCTCCAGGAAGACTTTCTGAGCCCCAAGCTGGGGCTCCTGCACACCAGCCTCTCTTTGTGCCCCCCTGCAATCACCTAGGAGTGTATAAGGGCTCCCTGTCTAAATGACTACTGCTCCCTGATGGCCAGAATGGTGGAGGGGGCAGCAGATGCTCAATTTCGGTTTGTTGTGTTACTCAAGGCAGACGAAGTGTCACCTTAGGCTCTGCTCTCCCCCAAACTCCCAAGCCAGTTTTACCTCAAAGCCAAACACCAGCTGCACAGAAGCCCCACGGGTCAGGATGCTGTGATAGGCATGGCTGACGAACAGGAAGTCCAGGATACCCAGGAGGAACATAAGGGCTGTAGGAACCCCCAAATCAGGGGAGTGGGGTCAGTCCAGGCCTGACAGCCACTTCCTGCTCTAGGACAACCCTCCCCCCTCCAAGCCCACCATGGCCATGGTGCCAGTCATCTAGTCAGGTGGGCACACTCCACTGGATTCAGCCCTCTGGAAACTCCAGTTTTGCTAGGGGCGGGGGATGAGTGCAGCCCAAACTCCAAGTGAGGGAGGAGGCAAAGAGCTTAGCATCAGGCAGTTGAGAAGCCCTGGAGTGGAACAGGGCAGACTATGCAAACTAACTTCCTAAATTATATTTCCTGTACAGCTGTGGGCCAAGGGGTGGCCTGTGCTCTGGGGTACGGGCCCACGCTAGTGACTTCATGTTCCACTTCTCCACCGTGCCCCTCCTCCCTCCAGCTACCTCCCCTGCCCTCCATGAAACCCACTCACAGACGATTCGGCAGTGAAAGAGCCAGGAGATATTGGGGCTGCGTTCCATCTGAGGCAGAGCAGAGAGGGGCCCGTCAGGAAATCTGGGCTCACCCCCACTCCCATCCCCAACCCTGCCCGACTGCTCCACAAGCCTACCCCAGCCCCAACTCACAAAGTCTACACGGTCCTCAGCCAACCAGTGAAAACACTTGAGGAAGAGAAGAAGAGTGAAGAGCGCAACAAAGCGGGGGCTGAAGTCATCCCGAAAAACAGTGAAGGCCAGACAAGTCTCAGTGACTGCGTACCAGGAACGCTCCAGAAGGTGCTGGGGGTTGGGCAGGGGCTGATGAAGAACCCAGACATTCTGTTTGCCCAGTGCCCTGCCCCTCACCTTCGGGGCTGCTGACATCTTACCTCCATCTCTGCTGCCCTCAGCTGCCCAAAGAACACTTTGCCCATCACCTTGCCCAAGAGGAAGACAAGGACGAAGGCCTGGATATACAGGACCTAGGAGTGGAGAAAGCCTATGGTTTGAGGTCACTTTCTGCTTTCCTCTGCCTGGGGATCATCATTCAGGAGCTTCCCCAAGTCTTCACAGTTTATTCAAAAGTTAAGCAGCTAGTGGTTACCTCACCCCTACTTACCTGACCTGTAGCCCCGCCTCCACCCCAGGCCGACTCCTCCTTCCCTCCCTGGGCCGTCCTCCCTCCCTGAGCCCTGAACTCACTGCCATGCTGGGGCTGGACTTGGTCAAGTACACCACAGTGGGGTAGAACTGGTGTTTGAGGTAGTAGGCATGAGCCACCACGGCCCCGGTCAGCGCCAGGCTGGCCGCCATCATCACTGCGGTGCGGAACATTGCCCTGGCCGGGAGACCTGCGTGGGGAAAGAAAGTGAGGACCACACTGTGCAAAGCTAGCACAGTGCCTGGAACAGCCTCAATAGGACAACGGGGGAGGGGGGAATCTCACTTCACTCTCACAATCATCAGATCCAGGACAGCATACGCGAGAAACTGCGACTCAAAGGGGTTAAGTGATCACTTTGATGCAAGGCCTGGAACCTGGGTCAGTTCTCGATTCAAATCTAGGGCTCTTTCCACGCTGCCTGCCAAGGAGCTCCTCTAGGGAGGCAAAGAGGAAAAGCGGCAATATTGGAAGCAGGGGGGTGGGGACAGACACCCCTGACCACCGAGTGAGAGGCAAAAGCGAAAATCTGGTCCAGAGGCGGGAGAAGCCAAAGCGCAGACGGGCGCAGCCGGGGAGGCGCAGCGCGGGTGACAGCTGTCCCAGGGTAGTCGGCGTGGACGCGCGCCCCGCGGGTGCGGGCGGGGTACGTCAGCCTGGAACCCTGGCGTCCCCCAACCCCCGGGTCAGTGTCAACTCGGGGCACCGTAGAAACGGCCGACCAGCAGGGTGCAGTGGCAGGGCTAAACGGGACCCAGGTCGCCCTCGCGGCCGCGCACCTGTGTGCGCCAGGAGTTGCGAGAGTCGAAGGCGGGGCCCAGCCTTAGGGACAGTGGCAGCGCCGGCGCCTGAGGTCTGCGGCCATCTGACAGGCCGAAAGCAGACGGCTGGACTATGGGGGCGCAGAGACCCCGGTGACCACAAGGGGAAGATCCAGGCCCAGGTCCTGACCCCAACCCCAACCAGGGCCCAACTTCGCCTACTCACCAGGAGCCAAGCGCCGCGAGCCCGCTCAATCCCCGCGACTGCGGCAGCCGCTCCGGTTAACAACACTCCCCACCCCCTGCGAACCGGAACTTCGAGGGTAAGACACCTCACTTCCGGCGGCGCGGGGCGCGGCGAGGACCGTACCAAGTGCGCCCCACTTTTGCTCGCTCCGCGCGTTCTGTGTGGCGCCTTAGAACAGTGGTGTTACTGTCGTTTCAGGGGTTGGTACCCATGGAGAAAACCTGAGCCAGGAATGCGAGGGGTGATCGGATTGAGAGGGGACAACGAAGGAGGGATGGAATGCCCCCTCCTTGCTACTCTCAGTTGGTAGGGTCTCTACCGCTGAGTGGACTCTACACAGCCCGGACTCCGGCTCTCAAAGCGCCTGAAAGGTGGAGCATTTGGGGGGCCGTGCCACTTAGAGGGGGGGGAGTGTACAAGGGACGGTTTTACGGTAGGCCTAAGGGAAATAGAATCTTTCAGCGCCTCGTTCCAGGTATAGCCACACAGTTTGACAAGTAAGATGCTCTCTGGGAGAACAAGATGCAGAAAACAGAAATTTGTCTCCTCCATGGTCACCCCTCAGGTTCTGTGGGAGTGAGTTGGGTCCCGTGGCTACCACTGATTGGTTGCGATAAAGTTACGCGGACCAATAAGAAAAAGAAAAGAAATTTTCTGGCCTATAGAAAGAGAAAAACAGGTGAGTGGTTGCTAGGAGCGGCAGACAGTGTTGCCCAGGACCAGGTCCTGCCCCAGCTGGCGGAGTGCCGCGGGGAAAGCGCAGTCCATGGGCAGGTGATCCCTATCTGGCCTCGGGGAACGTTTGCCGCGCCACAAAAAAGAGGGGTATTCAGTTGTGCCAGGACTGGGAGAAAGGCAGAACTTTAATTCCTGCTAATCTTGTGACCGGAGTGTTCTGTGCAAAGGGGTTGTCCGCACCCCAATCTGTGTCTATGCTTTTGCTGTCCTTGTCTTATTCATTCCTGGGCCATTGCCATGACCTCACTGGTCCTGGGCTGCCCGCTATTTCGGGCTGGGTCGCAGCCAACTCAGTTCTTTCAACAGAATAGAATTTAGGGTTAGGGTTTTCCTTCGTCATCGTATTTAAATAGCCGTTGCCAAGTTTATCGGCTAGGTGGCGCTCTTTCCATTTTAAACGCGGGGGACAGCTGGGGTTCAGAGGTTGAAGACCTACCCAAGAATTGCTTAGATCTGCCTCTAAATCGTCGTGCTGTTGGTTTCAGCTGACTTCCTCACCACCTGTTGACTTTAGAGGTACAGCTGGTAACCAATCACTGAGTTGGCTCCCCCATGGGGTCGTCTCTGACTTTCTACTGATTATACCCAGTGGTCAACTTTGAATCTGTACTGACACAACTTCTCTCCCATTCTCCTAAACTTCTGCCATATGCCCCCTACTTTTTTCTCTCTGGCTATGTGTCTGCCTCCCTTCCTTTCCCATCTTTATGGTTTTTTTTGTTGTTTATTAATTTATTTAGACGGTAATAGGGCTTGAACTCAAGGCCTTGCAAACCAGTCAAGGGTTCTACCACTTAAGCCAGCCCCCAACCCTTGCCCATCTTTTTATTTAAATTCGTGTCCCTTGGGCCCCTTCTCATTTACTTTTCCTTTATGATGTCCTCTGCTCTTGTGGATTTGATCACCTCCACCCAAAAGCTGATGACTGTCATGCCTGGCCTCCAGCTCAGGTCTCCTCTGCTTTGAAAAACAGAGCCAGCTGGTGGAGTGGTTCAGTGGGAGAGTGCCTGTGTAACCTGTGTAGCAAGCATGAGGCCCTGAGTTCAAAATCCAGTACTGCCAAAAAAAAAAGGAAGGAAGGAAAGAAACCAAACGATTTAGCATCCCTGGTCTCCACCTGCATCCCAGTTCTGGAAAGCTGGGTTTCGTGCTCACTGCATTCCTCTGCCCTCACATCCAACCTGGTAATTTCGTTCCAGTAGTTCACAAATATGAATCAAATGTCTCCTGTTCTAAGGATTTAGGATGTCAGTGAACAAAACGAAGACCTCTGCCTTTGTCGGAGCCAGCAGTGGGACCTTGCCTGTGTGAGTCGGCATCTGGCCTGGTGAGAAAGCTCCAAGGAACTGGGGCAAAAGTCTCACTGCTGGCTCTGACAATCCTGAAAGGGGAAACATTGATGAGGAAATGTGTTACTTACTTACTTACATATTCGACCCGACAAGGGCTTGGGAAGAAAGAATGACCCTTCATTAGCAGCTCGGATTCCCATCCCCCCACGGCCGCATGAATTGAGACTGTTGTTTCTGTTATGGTTAATATGAATAGCAATAACACTTATAATGGATTGGATATGAATCCTATAAAAGGCTTTAAAAAGGCTTGTGTAACTTATGGTCCTGCTTCTCCTTTTTGTAGCGAATATTTGGCAGGATGGAGCAATGATGCTGGGTAGATTCCCTAAGATTTTCATATTGTGGCCCCTGAATAATGAACTATTACAGGCTTTAAAACAATTAGTCCAAAAACAATTAGAACACAAGCATATAGAACCTTCCTTTTCTCCTTGGAATTCTCTAGTTCCTTGGAGCTTTCTCACAAGGCCAGATGCCAACTCACACAGGCAAGGTCCCACTGCTGGCTCCAACAGTGGGGTGCCCTTGTAGAAGTGACAGACAGTAAACAATGTACATAACGAGAGAATTATCTGATATATTAGAAGGTAGTAAGTACTGTAAAGGGGAACACAGCAGCATAGAGGGGATCGGGGTGCTCAAAGTAGAGGACCAGTATCATGAGGATAATTGGGCAAGCCTCATTGAGTAAGTGACATTTGGCTGGAGATATAACTCAGTGGTAGAGTGCTTTTCTAGCTTGCCAAAGGCCCTGGGTTATATCCCCAGCACAGAAAAAAAATTCACCAAACTAACATACTAAAATGATGAAGGTGACATTTGAGTGAAGACCTGAAGAAGGTGAAGATAGGAGGCCCATGGATGTCTGGGTAAAGAGCTGCAGCTACAAGTGTCCTGGTCCTTGTTTGTTGGAGGAGGGGAGTGTAGCTAGAGGGGGAACTAGTGCAGGATGAGGAAGAGGAGAGGGAGCCAGGCTAAGTGGTGGGGGCCATTGTGGGTTCTCACTCTGAGTGACATGAGTGGCTACTAGAGGGCGTTGAGCAGAATTATGACCTGCTCTGACTTACGTGGAAAAGCATCCCTCTGGTTCCCGTGCCGGAACAGACTGTGGTGGGGTGGGAGGCAGAGAGGCAGCACTTAGAAGACTCTTACAATACATGGGGCAAGAGAGGAAGTCCTGTTGAGTCTGCCTCCTGTGTGTCGAGTTCATTCTTTCCTTGCCATCTCTACTGCCATTGTCATCTCATGTCAACAGCCTCCTTTCCTATGCTCTATTAATTTACTACCCATACAGTGGCCAGAAAGATCTGACAACCCAAACCACAGCTTGCCTCCCCTTCCCCCCCTCTGTCCTGTTTACATCACACCTTCTGCCTTAGTCCTTCTCTGCTCCTATAACAAAATACCGAAGACAAGGTAATTTATAAAGAACAGAAGTTTATTTGGCTCAGTTTTGGAAGCTGGGAAGTCCAAGAACATGGTGCAGGCATCTGTGGGCATCTGGTGAGGTCCTTCTTTTTGCATCATAGCACGTTCAAGGGCATCACCTGGTGAGACAGAGCAAGCAAGAATCAGCTGAGGTCTCTCTTCCTAAAAAGCTGCCAGTCCTATCTTGGGGGTCCACGCTAATGACCTTATCTAATCCACCTAAGGATTCTATGTCCAAATGCCACCAAGCTCCACATCACTTGGAAATTAAATTACAATACAGAAAATTGGGGGAGGCACTTTGAAACATAGCAGCTACCATGGTCTGAGCAGATACATCACCACCTGTTTTTTGTTGTTGTTGTTGTTGTTATTGTTTTGTTTTGTTCAGGAGCTTGCAGTGTAGCCCACGCTGGCCTCAAACTTGCAATCCCTCTGCTTCAGCCTCCTAAATGCTGGGATTGCAGGCGTGCACCACTGTGCCCAACTGGTACATGCCTTTTGCATAGGCATTTCCTCCTCCCAGGAACGTTTTTCTCCTCAAGTATCAGAGCCAGTATTGCCTAACTCCTCAGGTAGGGTGAGTGCCCCCTTCTGGGTTCCCACAGTGCTCTATGGCACTTAGTGCCCTGTGTTGGAATTGGCCCTGGACTCCAATCTAGCTCGCATAGACCCTGAGCTCAAGATAGGGGCCTGAGTCTTTATTTCTTCTCTTCACAGAACAGATAAGTGTATTTCTCAGCAATGTTACCACTGTTAAACAAGGTCATTTTAGAATGATAAAGGGTCACTTAAGAAGACATAGCGATCTTAAATATTTACGCACCTAATAACAGAGCTTCAAATTGCAAGAAGCAAAAACTAATTAAACTACAAGGAAAAGTAGACACATCCATAGTAGTCAAAGAATTCAATAATTGTCTCTCAATGATTGATAGAACAAAGGAGACAGAAATTACCAGGATGTAGAAAGCCTAAGCAACACCATCAACCACCTGGACCCAGACGACCTTCATAGACATTTCATCCAACAGCAGTAGAATTCCTATTTTTTTCTTTTTTTTAGTAGCAGGGATCAAACCCCAGGGACTCGTGCTTGCCAGGGAAGCTCTCTACCACACGCCACACCCCCAGTCCTTTGCTTTTGATTTAGAAATAGAGTCTCATTAACTTTGTCCAGGCTGGACTCAATATCACGATCCTCTTATCTCCTCCTGAGTAGCTGGGATTACAGGCACATGCCACTACATCCAGCTCACATTTTTCTTAAGTGAATGTAAAACATTGACCAAGACAGATCATGTTCTGGAATATAGAAAAACTCAATAAACCGAAAAGAATTCAAGTCACATAAAATAGGTCCCGTGACTACAAGATTAGAAATCAGTAAGAGAAAAATCCCTGGAAAAATTCTAAACTGTTTGGAAATAAAATAACTCACTTCTATATAACTAATGGGCCAAAGATGAAATTAAAAATGAAATTAGGAACTTTTTGCAACTGAATAAAAATGAAAATAGAAATTTCTGGTAGCCAGGTGCTGGTGACTTACACCTGTAATCCTAGCTACTAAAGAGGCAGAGATCAGGAGGACTGAGGTTCAAAGCCAGCCCGGGCAAATAGTTCTTGAGACCCTATCTTGAAAAACCCTTCACAAAAAAGGGCTGGAGTGGCTCAAGGTATAGGCCCTGAGTTCAAGCCCCAGCACCACAAAAAAAAAGAAAAGAAAAGAAAAAAGAATTTCTGGTGCCACTAAGAAAGTAATTTTGGAGGTTGCTTATTTTAGAAAAGAAGAAAGGTCTAAAGTGTAGTGCAGCTTACCTTCCACCTTAAGGAATTAGAAAGAGGCAAGCAAATCCAACCCAAAGTAAACAAAATGAAGTAATAAAATCCAAAGGAAAAAACCCAATGAGATAGAAAGCAGAAGAACAATAGAGAAAAATCAATGAAGCCAAAAGCTAGTTCTTTGAGAAGATCAATAAAATTGATACGACCCAAACTGGATTGATCAGAAAAAAAGTCAAATTACCAACATTGGGAGTGACATTACTATAAATTCTCCAGCCATTGAAGGGATAATAAGGAACTATTATGAAGATTTTTATGGCAATACATTAGACAACTCCTAAGATTAGAAGATAGTGATGAATGTCTGCATTATGCTGAAGGTCAGGGCCAGGGTAGTAAAACAAGAAAATAACCTCCATACCATGGTACATTCCAGAAGTCCCAGTTCCAAAATAGTGTGGAGGCATAGCCCAACTGGTAGAGCACCTGCTCTGTGGACACCTGGTTTGCAAGCGTGAAGCCTTGAGTTCAAACCCCACTCCTACCAAAAAAAAATTTTTTTAAAGAATATAAAAAGGCCAGGCATAGTGGCTGACACCTGTAATCCCAGCACTGAGGAAGATAAGGCAGGAGAATCACAAGATTCAAGCCAGCCTGGGCTACATTGTATTCTCCCCTCAAGAACATATATATATATAGATATGTATATATAAAATATAATTACATTTTGTCCTAATATATGTGATAAACAATAAATGGGCTGGCAGAGTAGCTCAAATGGTAAGAGAGCCTGTAAGCTCAGCAAGTGTGAGGCCCTAAGATCAAATCCCAGTGCCGCCAAAAAAAAACACAAACAAAAAATACCTCAACTTTTCTCAGAAAGGACTGATTAGCTTAAGCTTTGGATATGGAGAAGACCACACAGTAAAGTACATAACACTGAGCTGACAGACAGTAGAGTGAACTCTCTGCTATGTCAGGAGGTAATGTGTGCTGTAAGGGGAACGCAGAGCAGCATAGAGGGGATGGATGTGTAAATCCGTATAAACGCAAGCCCACACTCTGGGACAAGGCATTTGTAAAATGTATCTAAGGTCTCATGCGAGTCGGGTGCCAGTGGCTCACGCCTGTAATCCTAGCTACTCAGGAGGCAGAGAGAGGAGGATCGTGGTTCAAACCAGCCCAGGCAAATAGTTTTTTTTTTTTCATTTTTCTTTTATTATTCATATGTGCATACAAGGCTTGGTTCATTTCTTGGGCAAATAGTTTTTGAGACCCTATTTCAAATATACCCATCACACAAAAAAGGGCTGGTGGAGTGGCTCATGTGCTAAAAACACTGGTCTAGCAAGCATGAGGCCCTGAGTTCAAAGCCCAGTACTGCCAAAAACAAAAAAACAAAGTAACTACGCTCTCCTATACTGCAAATGGGAATGTGAGACGGTACAGCCACTTCAGACTAATTGTTAGTATTACAAAGTTAAAAATGCATTTTCATTCTCAAATTCCCCAAGAGAAATGAAATATACGTTCCTTCATATAGCAACAGAGAGCATCTCAGGGGTTGCCAGCCATGGGCTCAGAAGATGTACAGTGATGCAAGCGAGCTTTTGGGTAGTGGAAATGTCCCATATCATGGTAGGGTGGTCATTATATGGTTTATACAAGTTTGTCAAAGCATGACAAATTATATACTTAAAACTGGTAAATTTTATTGTATGTTAATTATACCTTGATAAAGTTGACACAAAAATTGTTATAAGAGAAAACAAAACACCCACATCAGGGCTGAAGTGGGCTTCAAGTAATAGAGTGGCTGCTTAGCAAGAATGGGACCCTGAGTTCAAAGCCCAGTACTGCCAAACAAACAAATAAACAAAAAACCAAGAAATTGTTTTAAGTGGATATACATTTTGACCTAGACCTTCCCCTTTCAGGAGTGTATTCTGAGCCCAAAGATGTAAGCCCAAGGATGATTGCTACAGCATTGTTTGAAATAGTAAAGCAAGCCAGGCACTGTGGCTCACACCTGTAAGCCTAGATACTCAGGAGGCAGAGATCAGGAGGATCACAGTTTGAAGCTAGCCTGGGCAAATAGTTCAAGAGATCCTATCTCAAAAAAACCCATCACAAAAAAGAGCTGGTGGAGTGGCTCAAGGTGTAGGCCCTGAGTTCAAGTCCAGTCCTGAAAAAACAAAAATCCACTTCTTCAAATAGCAGTAGTAGCAATAACTTGGAAGCATGCAGCAGATAGAAATTTTGTTTGGCTGGCTGGCTTAAGATGGGGTCTCCCTATGTTGCCCAGGCTGACCCTGAACTCCTGGATTCAAAGGGATCCTTCTGTCTTAGCCTCCCAGGAAGCTGGGACTAAAGACGCATGGATGGCTCTGCATTCGGCTGGGTACATGTAATTTTATAGCAACAAATTTGTGGAAAATTAGAGGACAGGGACAAGTTCCTGGAAAAATAAAAGATGTGTTAAAACTGACCCAAGATGCAATAGAAAAAAAAGATCAGTAAGCACTTCAGACATCACTCAGTTCACTATCCCCTCCTTCCTCCTAATACAGACAACACCAGACTTTATCAGGTTCAGAGAGCTAACAAGCTCACTATTGTAAAATTCTCAATTAGAGCCGGGTGCCAAGTGCCGGGTGCCAGGCTCATGCCTGTAATCCCAGCTACTTAGGGGGCAGAGATCAGGAGGATCTTGGTTTGAAGTCAGCTCTGGCAAATAGTTCATTAGACCCTATCTCAAAAACACCCAACATAATACAGGGCTGGCAGAGTGGCTCAAGTGGTAGAGCACCTGCCTAGGAAGCATGAGGTCCTGAGTTCAAACCTCAGTACTGGCAAAAAAAAAAAAAGCCACATGCCTAGTGGCTCACACCTATAATCCTAGCTGTTGAGAGGCTGAGATGGAGAGGATCCTATTTCAAGGCAAATAGTTCTTGAGACCCCCATTTTCAAAACAACCAGAGCAAAATGGACTATTGTTGTGACTCAAGCAGTAGAGCACGTACTTTGCAGGTGCAAAGCCCTAAGTTCAAACCCCAGCCCCACAAAAAAAAAAGAGAAAATCTCAGTTATTCCCAAATAAACCTAAAGTACCAATCTGAACCAAAAAAGTTTTTCATAGCACTTAAGAATTTATTTTAAAATGTCCATATTTGATCAAAGGACAAGGGGAATTTTTAAGAAAAAGCACAGGATAGGCAATCGCTTCTTACATAGCTAGTATTAAGTATAGCCATTGAGCCCAAGACAAAGTAACGTGAACGGGACCAAGAAAGAAAAAATGAAACAACATAGAAAATTGAGACATTGACCCAGTCTTGTGTGGAAAGCAGACACAGGACAGAAGCGATGGTATAGGTCCCTGGGGAAAAGACAGGTTCTCCAGTAAATGCCATGAGAACAGCTGGCTGTCCATATGGAAAAGAACTAGGTTTCTGCCTCACATCGTCTGTGAAAATCAATTCTGGGGAAGTGATTCATTTACAAGTGCAAAAGCAAAATAGTAATAATAATAATAATAATGAAAGCCTCTAGAAGAAAATAATAGAATATCTTAATGGTATGCAGTGGGGGAGGGGTTTCTTTAAAAAGACCGTTGTTCTCCATTGCTGTGACAAAGATATCTGGGGTAAACAACTTAAAAGGAGGAAAGAGCTGGGCACTGGTGTCTCATGCCTGTAAATCCTAGCTACCCAGGAGGCAGAGATCAGGAAGATCACAGTTCAAAGCCACCCCAGACAAATAGTTGGAGAGACACTATCTCAAAAAACCCATCACAAAAAAGGGCTGGCAGAGGGGCTTAAGTGTAGAGCACCTGTTTAGTAAGCAGGAGGCCCTGAGTTCAAACCCCAGTACTGCCAAAAAAAGGAAGAAAGATTTTTATAGCTCACACTTTCAGAGGTTTCAATCCATGTTACTTGGTCCTGTCTTTGGGCCTGTGGTGAGGCAGGATATCATAGTGGGAAGCAATTGGGGAGGGAACCTGTTTACTTCATGGCAGCTGGGAAGTGAAGAAAGCCAGAAGAAGGATCCAGGGTCCCAATATCCTCTACAAGGGCACACCCCCAATGACCTAACTTCCTTCCACTAGGCCCCATCCCCTGAAGGTTACACTACCTCCCAATAGTGCCTTAGGCTGGTAATCAAACCTTTAGCACAAGGGCCTTTGGAGGACATTTAAGATTCAAGCCATGACAAAGACATACAGACTGGCAGAAGAATGGATACGCAAATGTGGCACAGAGTACATGCATGAGTGGAATATTATTCAGCCTTAAAGAGGAAGGAAACTCTGACATGTTACAGTATAGATGGCCCTTCAGGACAGTACACTTAGTGAAATAAACCAGTCTAAAGGAAAAAGTACTTGTATGTCTCCACCGCTAATGAGGAAGTTTAGCAAAAATCATGGAGACAGACAGTAGAATGTTTCTAGGGGGCATGCAGAGTGTCCTCTTTTAAAGATGAAGAGATATGGCGATGGGTGGTGGCAAGGGTTGCACAGTATTGTGAATGTCTTTGATGCCCTAAGCTACACACTTAAAAGTGGTTACGATGATTTAAAAAAAAAAAAGGCAAATTAGGGGGTTAGAGATGTTTCTAGTGGTGAGGCATTTCTCTAGCATGCATGAGGCCCTGGCTTTGAACCTGAGCACTGCAAAAAATAAAACACACAAAAAGCACAAACCATAAGGGGCAGGGTATGGTGGCATATTCCTGCAATTCCAGCTAGGCAGAAGGCATAGGCAGGAGGATTGCAGTCCTAGACTGCCCTGGCATAAACTTAAGACCCTATCTGAGAAATAACTGATGCAGTATAGCTATATATCCTGATGGGTGTGATGGATGTTTTTTTTAAGTAGTAAAAGTAAGTGCTAGAATAATGTTTCAAGTATAATCTCATCTATGTAAAGAAAAGTAAAGTGGGTGTGTGAGTGTGTGCGCAAGCTTGTGTGTACGTGTATTTGCCTATTGAAAAGGAACCATTTAGCTGGGCACTGGTGGCTCACGCCTGTAATCCTAGCTACTCAGGAGGCAGAGATCAGGAGTGAGGTTTGAAGCCAGCCCAGGAAAATAGTTTCAAAGACCCTATTTCTCAAAAAAACCCATCACGAAAAAGTTAAAGCCCTAGTACTGAAAAAAAAAAGAATTGTTATTCGTGGACATCAACAGGGAATGAAAATTAGGGGAGAGGTGTAGCTCTCTGTGTTTGATATAAAGTGTCCCCCAAAATGCTCATTGGTTAAGGGCTTGGTTGCAGCTGATGGGCTTTTGATAGTTGAGTGAATCAGTGGATAAACCCATTAATGAGGTCATAGCTGAATGACTGCTAGGAGGAGGGCCCCGGAGGATTTAGATCCCTCAGGTATTTGTCACAGCATCAAAAAGCTAACACATCCTGTGTATTTTTGTTTGTTTGTTTGTTTCTCCTTTTTTTTTTTTTTTGGCTTAGATTCTCAGTTAACCCACAATAATCAGTCAACTGATCGAGTTGAGTGGTTAAAGTAACCCAAGCAGCTTATGACTGCTCCTGCCTCAATAAATATGTGGGTCCGAAAGGACAATTAATTGTTTTTTTTTTAATTTTTTCTTTTCTTTTGGTGGCATGGAGGTTTGAACTCAGGGCCTCTTGCTTGCTGGGCAGGAGCTCTACCACTTGAGCCACCTTGCCAGCTCTGTTTTGTGATGGCTGTTGTTGAGATAGGGTCTTGAACTATTTGCCTGGGCTGGCTTTGAGCCTCACTCCTCCTGATCTCTGCCTCCTGAGTAGCTAAGATTATAGGCATGAGCCGCCGGCGCCCTGCCTGATCACACACTCTGTGTTGTGGTCAAACTCAACTCATCCTCGCTCCTCAAACTTGCCTCTTCAGCCTGGCTATCTTCACTTCCTCCCTACTCAAACTACAGCAGCAGGCTTGCCCCTCTCCTGCTTGCTCAGGAGACCCTCTGTGTTCACCTAAAAACATATCCAACATCAGTGAATCAGATGAACCTCCATGAGTCTCCCTCCTCTAGGTGCTCATGGCATTTGACCCAATGCAAACACAGCCCTGTATGACATTTCTTATAATCCCTTCTGTGTCTGTGACCTCCACTAGGGAACAGCTCAGAACAATAAAAATACCTACCACTTACCTGCTGTAAATAGGATAATTGTACTCTCCAGGGCATTGAGCTTAGACCATATGCCAGCCATAATTTTAATCCTCATGACAATCTTATGAGTCAGGGTTGCCTGACTATTGCCATGCCTGTTTCATGGGTGAGGAAACTGAGGCACAGAGATTAAGTAATTTGCCCAGATTTGCACAGCTGGTAGGGAAAGACAAAGTTAGAATTTAAACCCAAACAGGAGTGAAGCCCTGTTTTCACTTCTACACTTGGCAATGGGTCTCTTTTCTCTTGTCATTTTATTGATGCAAACACAGACATTCGGGAGGCTAAGGAATGTAGCCCAAGTCACCCAGCTGCAGAGTGGCTGGACTGGGACGCTGTCCACGTCCTCTATGCTGCCCAGTACCTTCAGGGAGGGTCTGGGGTGAGTACCTCCCTCACCTCAGGCAGTGGCTGGAGCTGAGTCATTCCCAGCAGTTTCTGGGCAAGGCCGGGGAGCAGCCACCTCAGGTGCTCGGGCAGGCTGCCACCCTAGACAGTCATCAAGCCTGGTGTTGTCAGGGGGCAGAGTAGGGACTTCGAGCTAATGGGTGTCCCTCTGTGGGGGACAGTCAGCCAGCTGGTGAGGCTTGTCTGGATATCTGTGAAAGAAAGTAGAATACAAAGACAGACCCAGGGCCAGCCACTGTCACCAAGTCCAGCACAAAGATCGGTGCTGGGGTGTGCAGGGCCTGGCCAATCAATGCACATTTACAGGACCTGGGATGTGCCAGGTGAAAGGCACCAGGGACACAGGGGTGAGCAAAATGACCCTCATGAATGTCCTGTGCAAAGTATGTGAGGACACACCTTTCCTCCTACCTCCTGCACCTGCTCTGCCCCCTTCCTCCTTCCTTCCTGTTGGAATGGGCACTTTCCCTCCTCCATCCATTCACTCATCTGTCTTTTCAGCAGGCATTTAGAGAGTGCTGGTCATAAGCTAGGCCTTGTTCTAGAAGAATACAATCGTAAATGAAATAGACAAAAATTCCTCCCTCCATGGAGCTTACAGTCGCTAAAAGACAAAAACCAAACCAAAACAAAAACAACCAGGAAACTCGGAGAAGTGAGGACTTTGGGAAATTCACAGGCTAGAGTAGGTAGACCAGGCAAAGCCGAGCTGGAAGAGGATCAAGGAGTGACAGCAATTCCATCCCAACAGGAGAGAAGTTACCTTACTAGGAGGAGGGTAAGGTGCAGATCAAGGTAGACACAGGAGCAGAAAAATGGAATGTGTTGGAGGGTTGAAGAGCAATGAGAAGCCATCATTGCTTACCTGGGGGGACCACAGTGCGGCTGTCAAGGGCCCATTGTGGCCCCACGTTGAAAGCAAACAATCCTGTGGCCAAGGAACCAAGCAGGTGTTTGGATGGGTTTGGGGCTAGTCTCCTGAGTGGGGTGGTTGTACAAATGTCCCCACATTCTCTAGAGGTGGGGCTGGACTTGGTGACTCACTTCTGATAAATGGAATTCAGCAAATGTGATGGTGGGAGACTTTGGGGACCTGGTCACAAAAGTCCCTTTGACTTCCTGCTGGCATTCTCTCTCAGGTGGGTCACTCTGGGCGAAGCCAGCTGCCGTGTCATGAAGACACACAAACAGTCCCATGACAGGCTACATGGTGGCAGACTGAGGCCTCTGTCAACAGCCAGATGAGTTAGCCACCTGGAAGGAGACCCTCCAGGCCACACAGGCCTCTGAGTGACTGTAGCCTTGACCCACATCTTGACGGCAAGCCCCTGAGAGATGGAGTCAGACCCTCCAAGCTAAGTTGTTCTAATTCCTGACCCACAAAGCCTGTGAGATAAAACATTGTTTTGGGATTTAAACCATGAAGTACTGGGGCCATTTTCTTGACATTTTTGTTAATTTAAGATATCTATACAGAGAGTTTGATTGTGACATTTCCATATATGTATGTATTGTATCCCGAGTTGGTTCATCCCCTCTATTTTTCTCCTTTTTATCGTAGCCTCTTCTTATGATAAATTCAACAGGTTTAAAAATTCTATATTCATTCTCATATAGAAAGTACATCACCCATGTTTACCTTCGTTACTTCCTTCTTTTACCCTTCCCCTCTCGTTAGTGCCCTCCCCTTAGCGTGTCCTGTTTTTTTTGCCCTTTGTGTTTAGGTGTCTGTTCATTGGTCAGTGGGATTTTTGCCTTGGAATTAAACCAGTTCATGCATTATGCTTAAGTCAGCGTAACTCCCCTCCGCTGCACTTCCTCGCCCTTTGCCCCTGTTCTGAGTTGTTTAACAGTTTTCAGCAAGTTTCCTTGTGTCTTGTTCTGACGCATAATGTATTCCAGTATTATTTGCTATCTTGGTCTCCTCTACCAGTGCCACTTTTGGATACATGCTCTGTATATATTTCTATGTGTATAGAATAACATCGCTTGTATTTGTATGGGTCCTGTATGCTGCATATGAGAGAAAACATGTGGCTTTTGACTTTCTGAACCTGGCTAACTTCACTTAAGATGATGTTCTCCATTTCCATCCATTTACCTGCAAACGACAATATTTTGTACTTCTTTATGGCTGAATAAAATTCAAGTGTATAGATACCATATTTTCTTAATCCATTTGTCAGTAGTGGGGCATCTTGGCTGTTTCCATAACTTGGCTATTGTGAATAAACATGGTGTCTTTATTGTGACCTGACTTACATTCCTTTGGGTATATTCCTAGGAGTGGTGGTGCTGGGTCATATGGCAATTCTATGTTTAGTTCTTTAAGAAGCCTCCACACTGTTTTCCAAAGTGGTTGCACCAGCTTGCATTCCTACCAGCAGTGTATGAGGGTTCCTTTTTCCCCATGTCCTTGCCAACATTTGTTGGTGGTGGTGTTCTTGATGGTAGCCATTCTAACAGGGGTGAGGTGGAATCTTAATGCGGTTTTGATTTGCATTTCCTTTGTGGCCAGAGATGGTGAACATTTTTTCATGTGATTTTTAGCCATTTGGACTTCTTCCTTGAAAAGGTCCTGTTCAGTTCATTTGCCCATTTCTTCATTGGCTCATTGATTTTTAGGGAGTTTAGTTGTTTGAGCTCCTTGTATATTCTTATTATTAATCCCTTGTCTGATGTATAGCTGCAAAGATTTTTCTCCCATTCTGTGGGTAGTCTCTTCAGTCTGGAGACCATTTCTTTTGTTGTGCAGAAGCTTTTTAATTTCAAGTAGTCCCATTTGTCAATCCGTTCTCTTGGTTGCTGAGCCATTGGAGTTCTCTTGAGGAAGTCCTTGCCTGTGGCTATTAATTCCAGTGTATTCCCTGCTCTTTCCTGCACCAGCTTCAGAGTTTCAGGCCTTATATGAAGGTCCTTAATCCACTTTTTTATACAGGATGAGAGACATGGATCTAGTTTAAATTTTCTGCATGCAAATACCCAGTTTTCCCAGCAACATTTGTTGAAAAGGCTGCTGTTTCTTCATCGTATGTTTTGGGTGCCTTTGTAAAAAAAAAAATCAGGTGGGTGTAGCTGTGTGGATATCTGGGTCTTTGTTCTGTTCCACTGGTCTTCATGTCTGTTTTTATGCCAGTCTAGGGATCATTTTTACACAAAAGAAAACTAATACACCAAGTGCCTTTGCTACAGAAAAGCACAACCAGAGGGCGGGCTTCCAGCTAGCTCTTCAGGGATCCAGGTTTCTCCCTTCTCAGGGCTCTGCCATCCCCTAGGGGCCTTCTGGTTCCCTGGAGAGCTTTGGCTTCTGGCTGGAAGACAGGAAAATAGAAAGTGAGAGTGATCATAAGATGGAGGTTTTCAGGGCCAATCTGAAAAGTAAAGAAAACTGAGATGACCAACTGTCAGAAAGTGTTAGCTTTCTGTCACTGTGACAAAATACCTGAAACAAACAAGAGGAAAGGTTTATTTTGGCTCATGGTTTCAGAGATTTCAGTCCATGGTCACTTGGTTCTGTCATTTGGGCCAGTAGTAAGGCAGAGCATCATGGTGGGGAGCATATATGAGGCAAAGCTGCTCACGTGGTGGTCAGGAAGAGAGAGCGAGAGATGAGAGATGAGAGAGAGAGAGAGAGAGAGGAGAGAGAGAGGAGAGAGAGAGAGGGAGGGAGGGAGAGGAGGGGGGCCAGGGTCACTGTATCCCTTGAAGGGCACGCCCCCAACGACCTAGCTTTCATCTGGCAACCAAGCCTTCAACACATCACCTTTGGAGGACATTTAAGATCCAAACTATAATAGGAAATGACACAGGCCACACAGGCCTCTGAGTGACTGTTCGTTTTGGGGGCTTGGGGGGAGGACAGGACTAGGGTTTGCACTCAAGGCTTCTTAGTCCACCTCTTGTCACACCCCCAGCCCTTTTTTGCTTTAGTTATTTTTCAGATAGAGCCTTGTGCTTTTCGCCTGGGCCAGCCTTAGTTGACGATTATACCTCCTAGCTTTCTTCCTAGCTGGGATTACAGAAGTGCACCACCATGTCCAGCTTGTTCTTTTGAGATAGGGTTTTTCTAACTTTTTTCCCCTCAAACCTCAATCCTCTTATCTCTTCCTCCCAAGTAGTTGGGATTATAGGTGTGAGCCACTGTACCTGGCACTTTTTCTTTGTTTTTGTTATTTGTGGTGCTATGAGTGGAGCCGAGAGCCTCACACATGCTAGGCAAGGACTAATCCAGTAGGCTACATTCCCAGCCCTTGTTGCTTTTCCTTTTCTTTTGTTTTTGTGAGACAGAATCTCCATACGCAGCCCAGGCTGGCTTGGAACTTTCAATCTTTCTTCTGCCTCAGTCTCTTAAGTCCTTAAGTCCTGGTATTACAGGTATGAGCCACCACAGGGCTTTTTTTTTTTTTTTTTTGGTAAATAGTTGGGGAAAACTGAAAAAAGGAGCAGTTTTGTGCAGGCAGATAATAAGTTGGAGATTTCTGGAGAATCCAAGTGGAGATATCAAAGAGGCAGCTGGAGGTCCAAGGATGAACCTGGAGGAGTAATCAGGGCTGGAAGGGTCAAAGCCAGTGGAGTGGCAATTCAGAGAACAGATATGGAGTGTGCACATGCACACAGGCTCAGTTGTCCCTGTCCTGTCCCAGCCTGGCATCATTGACACCCTCTGGCCCCTTCTGCTCTGCCTGGCTTTCCATGTCTCCCCCCAACCCTGCTGATTTTGATGCACTCTAAGGGCTTCTTACCTAGGGTACAAGGATCCTTCCAGGATGGGAGAATCACTACTTTTGAAATCCTTCCCGTAATCCAATTTGTAAAACTCTGATAAATTGCACTTTATCAAAATTAAAAATTTATGCTCTGTGAAGGGCATTGCTCAGAGAATGAAAAGACAAGCTGCAGTG
This sequence comes from Castor canadensis, assembly GCF_047511655.1. Taxonomy (NCBI): domain Eukaryota; kingdom Metazoa; phylum Chordata; class Mammalia; order Rodentia; family Castoridae; genus Castor; species Castor canadensis. The sequence continues at coordinate 202,233,996 of NC_133386.1, forward strand.
TGGGAGAAATATTTGCAAATCACAAATCCAACAAAGGACTTGTATTCAGATTACATAAAGAAATGTAAAGTTCCACTGTGAGGAAAAAAATCCAATGAACAAATGGCAAAAGAAAGCAACACATCGCCCAAGCAGACATTCGAACCGGCAACTGGTCCTAGGTTGCCACCACAAAGCACTACAATGCTGGGGGCTTGAAGAGACAGACATTTCTCTCTCACACATCTGGAGGCCAGAGTCCAGAATCAAAGGTATTGACAGGGCCACACGTTCTCTTCTAGCTTCTGGTGGTTGTCTTTGCCTGAGCTGCTCTGTGTGTGTCTACTTCTCTCTCTCTTGTTTTGTTTTTGAGACAGGTCTCTCTGTGTAGCCCACACTGTTCTTGAATTTATAATCTTCCCACCTCCCAAGTGCTGAGATTATAGTATGCACCACCATGCCCAGCACTCTTTTTTTCTTTCTTCTTTCCTTCTTCCTTCCTTCCTTCCTTTTTCTCTCTCCTTCTTTCCTTTCTTTCTCTCTTTCTCTTTATTTTCTTTCTTTCTGTCTTTCTTTCCTCTTTCCTTCCCTCTTCTTTTTTTAAAATAAATTTTTATTAGGCTATATTCATTATACAGGGGGAGATTCATTGTGACAATTCCAATTAGACTTACATTGTACATTAGTTACATTCCCCCATCGTCTCTTCCCCTCAGCCCCCTCCTCACTCCACTTAAAGCAATTCCAGGAGGTTTCTTGGTTCTATTTCATATAGGTATATGAAGCCCATCAACCTTATACTGTTACCTTTATCTCCTTCCTTCACCCTCCCCTGTCCCACACGTACCCCCCCACGCACACTGTACCCATTTTAGAGTTCTGTTTTTTATTATTAATATTTAAGTTGATGTTCAAAGGGGTGTCTCAATGTGTGCCCACTGTGGGTGTGCTTTACTTTGGTCCATTTAACAACTACTTCTTCCTCCTTCTCCTCCTGTTTTAGTATAGCAGGATAAGGTAGGACGAGTGGGGAGAAAAAAGAGAAACGTTTCTTGTTCCCCACACAGGCAATGGAAGTAAAGCACTCCTCCCTTGTGAAGATATTATTCATACTGAATTAGGACCCACTCTAATTAATCTGAATGAGATCTTGTCTTAATTGCTTACATTTGCACAGGGGTTACTTCCAAATCACATCACACTCACAGGCAACAGGATGAGGACCTCCACCCACAGAAGAAAACAGGTACAGGAAAAGGGCTTGTGGAATGGGTCAAGTGGTAGAGTGCCTGCCTAGCATATTCGAGGCCCTGAGTTCAAACCCCAGTACCGCCAAAAAAAAAAAAAATACAGGAAAAGTGTCAATATCTTAGATCATTAGAGGAATCAAATTAAAGCCATTATGATTATTTCAATGACTAAAATTTTAAAAGTACTGAGAACACCAAACAGCCACTCTGAGAAGCAGTTTGACAGGTACTTAACTTGCATTTCCCTCCTAGGGATTGAAAAAGGGTTTCTTCCAGAGAACGAAAAACGTTCGTCTATAAGCAGCCTGTACACAAGTGAGCACAGCTCCTTCTTCTGTAATTGTCCTAAGCTGGACACAACTATGATTCAGTACTAAAAAGTAACAGGGCTGGGGGTATAGCTCTGGTTAAGGCTTCCCTAGCATTTGCAAGGTTCTGAAATCCAACAGCTTTAGCTATCAAGGCTGTTATGTTGAATGAAAAAGTCAGTCTCAAAGGTAATACACTGAGTCCATTTATAACATCCTTCAAATGGCAAAATTATAGCGATGGAGAACAGATGAATGGTTATTGGGGCAGGAGGGGTGGGGAAGCATGAAGGGATGAAGGAATGTTCTGTGTCTGATTGAGGTGGTGATAACCAGAATCTGTGCAGTAATAAAAGTTAAAGAACTAAACTGGACTTGGGGTGCATACCTGTAATACCAGCACTCCAGAGGCTGAGGCAGGATGACCTGGAGTTGGAGACCAGCCTGGGCTACATAATCTCAAAAATAAATAAACAAACAAACAAACCAATATATAAATAAAATAAAGCAAAAAGTTATAGAAGTAGATACCAAAAGCCAAACCAAACCAAAAGCAAGTGTAAGCAAAAGCTGGTGAATTCCGAGTAAGGTCTGTAGTGTCCTACCAATGTCAGCTTCCTGGTTTCAGTTGTACTACATTGGGGAGGGGGAGACGCAAACAATCTATACACATGTAAGTAAATGTAAAAATGATAAAAGGAAAAAAGAAAAAAAATTGTACTATGTTTATGTAAGATGCTAACATTGGAGAAAGTCAGGGGAAGGGGAACATTTTCTATAATTTTTTTTTTTTGTGGTACTGGGGCTTGAACTCAGGGCCTATACCTTGAGCCACTCCACCAGGCCTTTTTTTGTGATGGGTTTTTTCTGAGACAGGGTCTTTTGAACTATTCACCCAGGCTGGCTTCGAACCGCGATCCTCCTGATCTCTGCTAGGATTACAGGTGTGAGTCCCCGGAGCTCCGTCTCATTTTCTGTATTAGTAAAGCAACACCTGTGAGTCTAAATTCTTTCTGAAAATGTATTTTTTTTTTCTTTTTGAGGTATGAGAGTTTGGTTGCTAGGCGGGTGCTATACCCTTGAACCACATTCCCAGCCCTCATTATTTATTTTTTGATGGTACTGGGATTTGAACTCAGGGCCTCACACTTGCTAGGTAGGTGTCTACCACTTGACCGCTTCTCCAGGCCTTGTTTTGTGTTGGATATTTTCAAGAGAGTGTCTCTTGAACTATTTGTCAGGGGCTGGCTTTGAATAGCAATCGGCCTGATCTCTGCCTCCCTTTTTTACTATAGTTATTTTTTATATAGTGTCTTGCGTTTTGCCTGGGTGTCCTCAGACCGCCACTCTCCTACCAATGCCTCCCACATAGCTGGGATCACAGATATGCACCACTATACCTACCCTTTGCCCAGACTGGCCTCAAACTACAATCCTCCCAATCTGTCTCCTGAGTAGTTGGGATGACAGGCGTGCACCACCACATCTGGCTGTTGTTTTTTTCCTTTTTAAAATGGAGTTACTACTAATGTTCACTTTGTGAGGCTGCTATGAGGAATATGTGAGCTGATCCTTCTGGGGAAGGTAGATACTTAGGGTACAGGGTGCTGCGTTCTGGGGGAGACTGACAAATATACCAGGGACACCACATGTACACAAACAGGTTGATTTCATGGAGATCATGTGGTTAGGGGAGGCCTTGATAGCTCAGCATGGGAGGTGACCCAAGGGACAACAAGAAACCTCAAGGCCAAGGGCACCAAGATGAAAGAACGGAGAGACCCAGGGATCCAGAGAGATCCAGAAACCAGACACATCAAGAAACTCAGAGACTCAGAGATCCAAGACAACACAAAGACGCCAAGAAATTCAGAGGTGTCCTTAGAGACCCAAAGATTGAGAGCTCCTGAGACCCTGCCCCAGCAAGTCACACCTGTGAATTCAAATGTGCCACCAGCCCTGGCTGCCCAGGCCCCGTTTTCTGGTTCAGCATCATGGCGTCTCCGCTTTTGCAAAGGGGAAGGGGGTCCAGCCAGCCTGCCTTCACCCCTCTTGCAGGTGAGGAAGCATTGAGATGCTTCTACCCAGGGTAGCTGCAGCTGCAAGGCGAGTGGTACTGGATTCACTGGGAGAGGTGGGAGGTGAGTCGAGCCCCGCCCTCTTCCCAGGAGGGCCTTGATTGGTGGAGGGGCGGGGCGGGGCCACTCTCGGGGTATATAAAGGCTCTAGCGCGTGTGGCGCGTTGTCGTGAAGGTAACTCGGGTTCAAGTGGGTTTTCTTGCGAGAGGAGGCTGCTTGTGCTGGCTTAGGTAGAGGGCTCCGGACTGATGGACGGCAACTTCTACTGAGCCCCTGAGTTGGCATCTCTCTGAGCAGCTTGAAATGTTGAAAGAAGCTCTACTTCAACTTGCTCTAAACCCAAGTATTTGATTTCATTCTCTCTTTGGGCCTCAGTTTCCCCTCTATGTAGGGGGTCGGTGGCCCTTTCAACTTCCTGCTTTGGTACCGGAGGTTCTGAAAGTTGGGGGGCAAGAGGAACAGTTAAAACTCTTGGGCTCCACCTTTACTTGGCTGTGAACCCTCAGAGCTTTGCAAAATGGGTCTTCTGTTATAACTCCTGCCAGGAAGGAAGAAGAAAATGCTCTTGAAGCTTCTCGTACCTTCTCTCACAGCTCCCGGCACTTAGGAAGTCCTCAGTGTGCTTGCTGTAGCTGTTACTCTCAGGCCTGCCTGGGGTGCCACGAGGTGGCTGTAGGTGCATCAACTGACATCAGGTCTTACTCCTTGCCTGGCTTCCCCATCACATGTATGCCATGTGTCCTCTGTTTGGAACCAGCCCCCGAGTCTCTGCACCCTGTCCTCCATCTTCCTGGTCCTCTGTGCCGCCAGCCTCACCACCCTCCTTGACTTGTGGGGGCTAAGGAGCTAAGTCCTGAAGGTGTCTCCACAGATCATTCCTTCCGACTCCGTGGTGCCCCACCCCTGTTCCCTATGAGATGAGTGATGACCAAGACTCTGCCAGTGTGCCTGTGGTTATCACCCAGGTGAAGCTGGGGGACTGCAGCTGGCAAGGTGGGGACAATGGGTTGCTCCATGCCTGCCAGGACCAGGAACTCCAGACCTTCCTCCACCTTCTGGGTGAGTTCACTTGGGAGAGAGCTGACTGTGGGCCAAATGTGCAAACAGATGTGATCAATGGGATCTGTCCCATCCAGCTAGGACAGAGGGGTCCTGGCCCCTCTCCTTCTCAGTTGACCCAGGTTTGGCAGCTGGGAGGATCTCGTGTAGATTTAAAGATGGCTTGGCCTTTGGTGCTCTGATGGCACTGACTCTAGGAAGGGGTGACCTTGGGTCCCTTGTTTCTCTTATCTGCCTCTAGAGGACAGTTTTTTCCAGAGTTTCCTCTCCAAAGACCCCTGCTTCCACAGTTCAGATAAGGTGAGGGAGCACAGTGGAGGTAGAGACTGGTGTCATAAGGTCAATTAGTGGAGATTGGGTGCTGCTGGTTCCCCTGGTCTGATGGGAGAGCCCCTCATTTTCCCCTCTTAAATACTTATTTTTGAAGACCCCTGCCCCATTGTACTCTGACTTTTCTTCCCTGAACCAAAACTTCTTGGGTGTGGGGCTGGCAGAATGGTTCAAGTGGTAGAGTGCCTGCCTAGCAAGCATGAGGCCCTAAGTTCAAACCCAAATACAACCAAAACAAACAAACAAAAACTTCTTGGGTGTGAGTGAGCCTGGCACCCCAGGGGCCAAGTCTGCCTCCCTCCCCACGTCCACTGCAGTACTTCCTGGCCGCGGTGTTGGTCTACTTCCAGCACATCTGCCTGCCACTTGGCCAGTACAGCAGCCTGTTCTTGGCACTATGTGTGGCGGGGTGAGCCACTGAGGCACTGGAGGAGGGAGGATGGGTCAGGGCAGAGGCCATAGACTTGACCCCCCCCCCTCCCCTGTGGCTAGGTTCCTTGCAAATGACATGAAGGAAGACTTGGAGGAACCCAAATGTGAGATTTTATCATGGGGCCTGGGAGAAGCTTGGTGTTCCCGGGTGGGCAGGTCCCTGCATCAGAGGGACACCCTGTGGGCATGGATGGGCTTTCTGGGCTGCCATGAGCCACTGGTGCTGTGAGGAGGTGAGGCTGGGCCAGCATCCTGGGGTGGGGTGGGTCACCACCCCATACACTGTCCACTCTGCTCCTTTCAGGCCATGGCCAAAGAGCTGACCCACTGGGCCTGGACATGGGAGCAGTGCCTCCACCATGGTGGTGTTCAGAGGGACTTCCCTCAAGTCTCTGACCCCTTCTCCTGGGGCCCCAGCCACTCACACCCATACTGTGCCCTATGTGGCTTGCCCCAGCACCATAACCACCACCCCCTGCCTGTGTCATCTACATGTCCTTCCCTGCCAAAATTTCCTGTCAGTGCTCAAGAGCCCCTGGGGGCAGGGGTGGTGATGGAGGACTTCCTCATTGTCCTGCCCTCCCAGATGCAACTGGAGCCAGGTGCTACACCTTCCTCAGTGAGTTGGGGACAGGAGCCGGGGGTTGGCCTGGCAGCCAGGAGGCAGAAGTGGGATGGGAGGGACTTGGTGGGTGGGTGGGGGGGTTGTTCAGCTCTGCTCTCCTGCTGTGGGAGGAGATTCCCCTGTGAGCCTCACTCTGTCACCCTCAGTCTTCTCTAAGCCTCTGCCATGTCCTAGGCTCTGACCTCCAGAGGGTGAAGAGCTACCCGTCTGCCAACTGACCAGTGCTCTACCACCAGAGGTGTCTTCACCCTGGCCTCCTGCTTTGTGGGCCTCAGGCTGGCAGCACTGCCCCTTCCTCCTGACCTGTAACATGTATCCACTCTGCGCCTGGCCCTGCTAATAAATGTGTCCATAAGACACCAAATTTGTTTTGTTTTGTTTGAGACAAGGTCTCCCTACATAGCCTCAGCTGGCCTTGACCTCACAAGCCTCCTGCCTCAGCCTCCCAAGTAGTGGGATTCCAGGTGTGTACCAGCATGCACAGCTCTGGCCTGATTATTGTTTTACAGTACAGGAGCTTGAACTCAGGGACTACACGTTGAACCACTCTGCCAGCCTTTTTTTTTGTGATGGATTTTTTCAAGATAGGGTCTCAAATTATTTGCCTGGGCTGGCTTCAAACCATGATCCTCCCAATCTGTGCCTCTTGAGTAGCTAGGATTATAGGCATAAGACACCAGCACCCAGCTCTAGTCTGAATTCTTGACTTGGGTGGTGGGTGGAGAAGGCTAGGGGTTGCTGTCAGGGTTAGGACTTGTAAACACAGGCTCTGTACCTAGTCTGCCCCTTCCTACTGGTGGCCAGTTGCTGTCATCCTGAGCCTCAGTTTCCCACTGTAACATCTATCACCTGTGAATGATGAGTTCTGCACAGTGTAGAGGGGACTAAATGACTGGGGTATAGACAGCCCTTACAGGAGAGGCCAGAACTTACTGGAAAAGCTCCAATGGCAAAGAGCTCTATAACCAGTCTAGAAAGTGCCTCAGGGCCAGGTTCATTTAGGAATAAGACTGGGTCCCTTCCCTGGGCTGCAATCAAATATAATGTAGTGATTATTATACTACAACCACCACCCCCTCCCTCCCAAAAAGACACATGACAGCTCAAAAGAGTAAATTTTAGGGCTGGGATATAGCTTAGTGATAAGAGTGTGCTGAGCACATTCAAGCCCCTGAGCTCCTCAGTACCACAAAATAAAATAAAAAGATAAATAGAATTAAATAAAATTCTTAATGGAGGGGAGGTGGCATTTGAGCCTGGGTATTCATGGAAATACAGTCTAGAGCAGTTATTAAGACAGTCTTGCTGGGCACTGTGGCTGACACCTACAATCCCAGCTACTTGGGAGGTAGAGAGTGGCAGGATTGAGGTTAAATGCCAGTCAGGCAAAAATTTAGCCAGACTTCATCTCGACCAATAATCTGGGTGTGGTGGTGCCCACCTGCCGTCCCAGCTACTCCACTAGGAGAAGCCAGGTCCAGGCCAACCCGGGGAAAACGGGAAGACTCGGTGAAAAACAAAAAAAACCCCTGGAGCCAAACAGTTTGAATTCAAATTGTTTAATCTCCCCAGGCCTCTACTGTGTTCTACTAAAATGGGTGCTGTGAGATTTGAACATGTCACAGCATCTGTGAGCTGAGCGGAGGTGACTCAGGCTGACAGTAGGGGGCACTGCTGCCTTAGAGGCTGGCAAGGAGGGCTTGTTCAGGGGATGGCTGGGACAGAGGGTGGGGAAGGCTGGAGGGTCTAACCAAGGTCAGATTACCCTGCAGCCTGGAGCTCAAAGATGTCAGAAGCCAACATAAAGATGAAAAGTATTTTTGTTTTTCAAGTAGGTAACATTAACAGGGACATCTTGAACCAAGAGTTTCCCTCACAGCCACCTCTTTCCCTGAGCTGGAAGCAATGAGTATTTATGTCCTTTTAGGGTCACAGTCTAAATAGTCATAATCAAAGGTGGCATAATTTATCCTCCACCCCTGGGCCTCCTAAAACCTATAGAACTTTCTGAGTGGTAGAATATCTTCTGTTGTTCATACAAGTCCCTGAGTAATATCTAAGGAGAGTACACTGAGTTTATGCTACTGGTGGAGGGGGTGCTAGTCATCAGAAGACCCATGGAGAGGGTGGGAACTCCAGGGTGGGGGGTGCTGGAGATTGAGTGATAAGAGTTTAAACATGCAGAGGTGCTGGGAGGGGAGGAGGCCCCTGAAACTCTTGTGTATTCCCACCCATACCTGGAACTTGCTGTGTAGCTCAGGCTGATCTCCAATTTGTTATTCTTCTGGTTTGGTCTCCTGAGTGCTGAGATTAAAGGTGAGAGCCACCTCATCTGTCTACTCTTTTTTCTTAATTCTGTGTTTTGTTTTGTTGAGACAGAGTTTTGTATATAATCCCAGGCTGGCCTGGAACTTGCTCTGTAGCTTAGGTTAGACTCAAACTCTTGATCCTCCTGCCCGCAGCCTGGGTATTCATGGAAATGCAATCTTCTGACTTTATAAACACCTTCATATCCAGTGTAAGGTATCTGCTCCTGGCCTCTACTTTCAGGTGGCAGCAATGACCAGTGTCCCCCATGGAGCACCTCTATTGAGCACTGACCCAAAGGTACCTGCCACCTTAGCACATTTCTTGTTAGTAAAAATGAATTGGGTAACTGATAAAGAATAGAGGTTTATTTGGCTTACAGTCCTGGAGGCTGGGAACCCCGGTCATAGCAGAGGCATCTGGTGAGGGCCGCCTTGCTTCATCACAATATGGCAGAGGACATCACATGGTGAGCCAGAGCAAGCATGCCAGCTCCTTTCACTTCCTCTTCTAACACCCCATCATGGCACCCACCCTTAGGACGTCATCTACCCCAAAGGTTCTACCTCCACATGACATCGACATATGAACTTGACGATCAAATTGCTAACAAGAAATTTGGGGGGACAGATTGAAACCATAGCACACCCCAAACTTGCTCCTCTACTCTACTCAGGGCCTACTCCAGATCAAGGGTCTAGAGTTATCTCTGACCCCTCCCTGTCTCCCAAGAGCCATATCTAACCGGTGATTAAGTTGCTATTGCTGTTTTTAATAACTTTATTGAGGTGGAATTGCCATACAATAAACCACACATATTTAAAGTGGCGATCTTGTTTGGACGTATGTGCTCTTCTATGAAATCATTACCACAGTCAGGACAGTGTCCTCTCCACAAAGCTTCCTCAAGCCCCTTGGTATCTCTTCTCCCACCTGCCAGCCTCCCCTCTCCCAACCACCGACCTGTTCTGTCACTACAGTAGTATGCATTTTCTAGAATTTTCACATAAATGATACAATTATAAAGTGTGTACTTTGGTCTGGCTCACACTTTAATAAAAGTATTTTCACATTCATATACTGTTCCTTTTTTACTGCCGAGTAGTACTCCATTGTGTATATATACCACACCGTTTTTAAATTATCACTATCAATAAACATTTGTCTATTCTAAGCCAGGCTGGTGGCCCATGCCTATAATCCTAGCTACTCAGGAGGCAGCGATCAGGAGGATCACAGTTCGAAACCAGCCTGGGCAAAAAGTTCACAAGACCCTTTCTCAAAAAAACCCTTCATAAAAAGGGCTGGCAGAGTGGCTCAAGGTAAAGACTCTGAGTTCAAGTCCTGTTACCACAAAAAAAATTGTTGATTCTAATTTTGGGCTATCATGATTATGGTGAACCTGCTATGAATCCTTGTATACAAATCTTAATAGGTTTTCATTTCTCTTTGGTAAAGGCTTAGGGGTGGAATGGCTGGGTCATATACTAGGTCATGATCATTTAATATATATATTTTTTGGTTTTCATTCATGGTTCCTGGCTCCTAACTCCCTCCAGGGCAAGCCACAGAAACTAAAGTAAGTTTCTCCCCAAGTGGCCTAGATACTTAAATTTCTTTTTTCTTTTTTTGTGGTACTGGGGTTTGAACTCAGGGCCTCATGCTTGCTAGGCAGGTGCTTAACTTTCTATATTGGAGCTGGCTGAACAGGAACTCTCTGACCTAGGTTGTTTGGTAGTAGCTCATAAGGCCCCCACTTCAGTTCAGAAGAGTCCTGATCCACTCACTGAATGGAGGCTTGAGCAGAGAGGCCTTGGGTTTCCCGGCTTAGTCTGCTAGCATTGGATTACACCCTTTCTGTCCAGCTATATTTCTGCATAGTTGTCCATGTTTCAACCATGCTGACATAGGCTCCAGAACACCCCAAAAGGACAGAACTTGCACACATGGAGTTCCTGGGGAGGGCCAGGAGGCTTCCCCTCTCCCCTGTGCCTTTCCTGATACATCTCTTCAAATCCTTTGTCATTTCCTTGATAACTGGTAGACATCTTTCCCTGAGCTCTGGGAGCTGCTTGAGTAAATTAGTTGAACCCAAGGAGGGGATTGCAGGAACAGCGATGGACAGTCAGTGATCAGAAGCACAGATCACAACCTGGGGCATGTGACTGGCATCTGGTGGCAGGGGGGAGGGGGTGGGAAGGGTGGGGTGTGGGGGGGTGCAGGCAGTCTTCAGGACTCAGCCCTCAACCCCAGGGATCTGATGCTGTCCTGGGAAGATAGCATCAGAACTGAATTCAACTGGGGACATGAGGCTGGTGCTGGCTGCAGAGCCGACTGCTGCCTGGGGAAGTCCTCCACATCTGGCATCAGAGGCCTTCTAGCTGGTGAGCATCTAGAAGGAGAATGTGAGTCTTTGTTTTTTATTTTTTCTTAAACAAACACTCCTAGGTGTTTAAGTTCTTTTCTCTCTCTCTTTTTTTTTTTTTGCCATACTGAGGTTTGAACTTACATCCTACACCTTGAGTCACACTTTTTTTGTGATGGGCTTTTTTTCTGAGGTAAGGACTTGCAAACTATGTGTCCAGGCTGGCTTTGAACCACAATCCTCCTGACCTCTGCCTTCTTAGTAACTAGGATTACAGGCATAAGCCACTGGCACCCAGCTGTTATTTTCTTCTTTAAAAGACTAATTTTTAGTTTTAGATTTGCAGGGAAATTGCTAAGAAAGGCAGAGTTGCCTTATTCCCTCTCTCCCTCCAGCAGTTAATCCTGGTATTAACATCCTAAGCACTTAAGAGGCAGAGGCAGGAGGATCGTGGGTTTGAGGTCAGCCTGGGCTACTACATAGTAAGACCCTGTCCTGTGGGGTGGGGGGGAAAACAGCTAGAAGCGAGTGACTCATACCTGTAATCCTAGCTACTTGGAAGGCTGAGACTGGGAGGATTGCAGTTTGAGGCTAGCCAGAGGAAACAGTAAAATAACCAGAGCAAAGTGCTGGTGGAGTGGCTCAAGTGGCAGAGTGCCTGCCTAGCAAGCATGAGGCCCTGAGTTCAAACCCCAGTACAGCCAAAAGAGAAAAATAATAAGTCCCAAGGCAAAATAACCACAGCAGGGGGGTGGAGGGAAGAAATGACCCAAACAATGTGTGCACATGTGAATAAACAAATCTAAAAAAAACCACAGCAAAATGGACTGCAGGTGTAGCTTAAGTGGTGGAGCCACAGGAAAAAAAAAAAAAAAAAAAGAACAAAAACCCACAGAGATCAGGATTGAGGTTCGAAGCCAGCCCCAGGGCAAACAGCTCAAGAGACCCTAACTCAAAAACAACCCATCACAAAAAAAAAAATGGCGGTGGAGTGGCTCAAGTGGTAGAGCACCTGCTTGTTCCTGCCTAGCAAGCATGAAGACCTGAGTTTAAATCCCAACACCACAAAAAAACAAAAAAACCCTATCTTGTATAGTGTGGTAAAAAAATACTATCTTGTGTAGTATAGTATATTTGTTACAATTGATGAAGTAATGTTGATGCTATTAACTAAAGCCCAAAGTTTATATTAGGGTCCATTCTTAGTGTTGTATGGTCTGTGAGTCTGGCCAAATGGGGAATGTCATGTGTGTACCATTACAGTAACACAGAGTGGTTTCACTGCCCTAGAAATGCCCTGTGCTCCACCTAATCATCCCTCTCCCCTCTTCTAGAATGGAATCACACAAAAAATATATTGCTTTTTCAAACTGGCTTCTTTCACTTAGCAAGATGCATTGAAGGTCACACCCTTTTTGTGAAGTTTGATAACTCATTTCTTTCCTTTTGTTTGTTTTGTTTTGTGTTTGACAGGGTTTCACTATGTAGCCCAGGTTACCCTTGAACTCCAGAAATCCTCCTGCCTCAGCCTCCCTTGTACTGAGATTACATGAATGAATCACCACACCTGGCACTCACTTCCTCATTTCTTTCTTGCACTGAATTTTCTTTTACTTTTTTGTGGTACTTGAGTTTGAACTCAGGGCCTCATGGTTGTGCTCTAACACTTGAGTCACAGTGCCAGCTCTTTCTTTGTGTTTGGTATTTTTGAGATATGGTCTCACTTTTGTTCCTGGGCTGGCCTTGAACCCTGATTCTCCTGATCTCTGCCTCTTCAGTAGCTCGGATTCCAGGTGTGATCCACCACCACTCTGCTTTTATCACTGAATTTTTTTTTAATTTATCACTGATTTTTAAAGAAACTATAGTATCACAACTCTAAAGAACCTGTGGCTACTTTCACTTTGTTGGAGAAGGCTGGAGCCAGAAAGGCCATCACCTCTGCCCCTCTGCTGATGTCTCCTATGTATTATGGGCATGAACTGTGAGAAGTCAACTCCCTTAAGACTGTCAGCAATGCTTTCTTAGCCAACTGCTTAGCCCTTTGGCCAAGGTCATCCATGACAATTTTGGCATTGTGACAGGACTCATGACCACAAATCTATGCTATCCCTGCCATTCAGAAGACAGTGAATTACCTCTTTTGGAAACTGTGGCTTGATGACTTCCCAGAATATCATCACTGCATCCAGTGGCAATGTCAGTGTGAGGCCCCTGAGCTGAAAGTGAAGTTCATTCAAATAACCTTCCATGTATCCAACCACAATGTGTCAGCTGTGGGTCTGACTTGCTATCTGGAAAATGTTGCTAAAGATGACATCAAGAAGGTGATGAAGCAAGCATCAGAGGACCCCTGGGCTACACTGAGGGCCATGTTATTTCCTGTGGCTTTCATGGGGACACCCACTCTTTCACCTTCTACACGGGCTGGCATTGTCCTGAATGACCACTTTGTCAAGCTCTCTTCCTGGTATGACAATGAATTTGACTGCAGCAACAGGGCGGTGAACCTTATGGTTCACCAAAGAGTCAGAGCCCTGGGCCACCAGCCTCAGCTAGAACCCAAGAGGAAGAGAGAGGCCCTTAGCAGCTGGGGAGTTCCTACCCCCACTCAGTCCCTCAACACACAGCATCTCTCCTCCTCACAGTGTCCAGCCCAGGCCCCTGAAGAAGGGGAGGGGCTTAGGAAGCCCTACCTGGTCATCAATTAAGCTGTGCAGACCTCCCCTCAAAACAAAACAAAACAAAACAAAACTTGCCACCTCCTTAGTCTGAGCCACTCTTCTCTGTCCCTGGACATTTGCAGCGTTCCTTTATCTGGATGAGCTGTGGGGCTCTGACACCCCCTTTAACCCACTCCTATGGGTTAAAACCCACTCCTCCTAGTTTCTTCTCTTAGTGTAGAATGAAATCTACACTCTTGGCCCACTCAGCTCTGCCACTCTCCCCTTCCTCCCTTCCTTCCTTTCTCTCTGATTAAGCAGCCCCAAGAATACTTCAGTTCCTCCACCTGCCAAAACCTTGCAGGCAATTGCCCTGCCTGGTATCTCCCCCACCCCTGCCATAACTCTCAGGGTCTGCTGGATATCCACTTTATCACCTGCACTAGATCCATGAGGCGCTCCCTCCACACTGACTCTTCATCCCAGTTAACCATGGGTGCAAAGCTGGTTTCACCTCTGCCTCCTTCAGAGGGGACCAGATCAATGGGTCTTCACCATCTTATGACCAGGTGACCAAGTGTCTGCCCTGCATATACAGGAGATGTGTATTTCAGTGCCCATTTCAGGAAAGTCAAATGAAGCCAGCTCTTATTTTTTTTGGGGGGGGAGAGAACGGGGGGGGTTGGTTAGGGACCCTAGAATCCCAGGAAAACTATGCACTGTGCACTGTTTTCCCAGCAGCATGCTTGGCTTTACATCCTTTACAGCCTGCAGTAGCTGCCGAGCTGGGACCTCCTATAATGGTGGCTGGGGGATCGCCGCAGTTTCCGCACCCCACCCCCCACGCCCTTCCCCGGCTTTCCCATCTCTAGGCAGAATCTGTGGGTCTCTGGTGGAGCTGCCATCATGCTTGGGGCCTCTGTCGCCCTCTCCTGGGGAAGGGGGCACAAAGGCGCGCCCAGGTGGGTGGTCCGAGGGCCCTGGGGGAGAGGGCAAGGGCGACCACCTCCCAAGAAAGAACAAGGTGGGCTCCCACCTTTTCTCCTCTCCATCCCATCCGCTGCAGTAACACGGAAATCAAGGCGGAGCAGACGGACTTACCCAAGGTCACGCAGCAACCCCGACCTTCCAGGCCTGCCCCCTGCGCCCCACCCGGACGCACCGAGCCGCTGAGGCAGGGTGTTGGCTCTCCGGCCTGCGCCCCAGGGCGCGGGGGTGGGATGGGGGCGGGGACCCGGCCCATCTCCCGAGCCGGGCTGCGGCGGGGACTGGCCGGGGTGGGGCTGTCGTTTGCCTAGTGTCCGGCAGGGGCCCGCCCGCTGCCAGCCGGGTCCCTCCAGCGAGCAGCTGTCGCAGCCCGAGGTAATCTCAGCCCCGCGCTGGGGGCGGGCGGGAGGATGAGGACAGCTGCGGCCGCGCAGCGTGGAGCGAGGGGCGCGGGGGCGGAGGAGGCGGGCAGGGGGCTGCGGAGAATCCCCGCGGGGAGGACAGCGTGGGGTGTGGCCGCCCGCCCTGCAACTCGAGCTGCTGCCCCTAGTTAAAAATACCCCCTGCCCTGCCCTCTCCTCCGCTGCCCTCCCCCGCGGTGCCCTTCCGTCCAGGCCCTGCCCTCCTCACCCCGACAGGCGGCTTGCCCCTCCCCGAGGACAACCCTCCCTTTTACGAATTTGTCCTCTCTGAGTTGGCCCTGGGCCTGCAGAGGGAGGGACGGGGAGACACCATGAGTAAGAGATAGTCAAAGACGGCGCCCGAGAGATAAGAGGGAGCGGAGAGGAAGCGGGGTAGGAGCCCGAGGAGGAGGAGGAGAAGGAAGGAGGGAGGTACGAGGGCGGAGGGGCGGTGGAGGAGGGCGGGGAGGAGCGCTCTTCCTGGTTGGGCCCTGCCCTGAACTGCCACCAAGGAAGCCAGCGCGGGGACCGCAGCGATCCCCCAAACCCTCCTCCCCCAGGTAAGGAGTTAGGTGGCTGAGCCGCGATTCTCTGATCCGGGCCACTGCTCCCAGGCTGAGGGGCTGCCCCAGATCGGCCCCTACTCAGGGCTCTCTGAGTGCCTGGGCCAGGGGCGGGGGGGTCGAGAAGCGGCACAGCCCTGGCGCTTGCCCAACCTGTGCTGGTCACAACCTCCGTTCGCCACTGCCTCCAGGCACTAGCCTAGAGCCCAAAGCTCTGATCTCTCAGCCTGTCTCAGGAGCCTGGGGGCAGGCCCTTGCCTGAAGTTTTCAGTCCCCAAGGCAAAAAGGGGCCTTTAAGCCCAGAGCTTGACTAGTTTGAGGAGAGGGAATTATAGTTAGGCAAACAGGGTCAAGAGACCTTCCTTGGGATACCACACATAACCTTGTTGTTATGGAAGGGCTCCGCCCTACCCCACCTGGCCTGCTGACTGACCACAGAATTGCAGGCTGAGGACAATGGAAGTAAGGGAAAGGAGAGGTGGTGGTCAGGGTACCTGGGAACTGGGGAGGCCCCTTCTCTGATTCTGGAAGTCTAACGAGGTGGCTGAGAGCCCAGAATGCTTGTGTCTACAGGATGGCAGAGGAGTTCATTATACCCGTGTACTGCACCGGGGTGTCAGCCCAAGTGCAGAAGCAACGGGCCAAGGATTTGGGCCTGGGCCGCCATGAAAATGCCATCAAGTATCTGGGCCAGGACTATGAGCAGCTGCGGGCACAGTGCCTACAGAGTGGGTCCCTATTCCGTGATGAAGCCTTCCCCCCAGTGCCCCAGAGCCTGGGCTTCAAGGATCTAGGTCCCAACTCCTCCAAGACCTATGGCATCAAGTGGAAGCGTCCCATGGTGAGAGGGGCCACCCTGGGTGGGACTCAGCTGACCCTCATTCCTGGGTGAAGAGTGGGACTGGGACTCCAACCCCTGGTGTCAAGTGGGGTCTTGGTGGCTGGGTGCCAGTTTCTAGGAGGGACTGGCTCAGGGACAGGACTCTGCGTGTCATAGGAGCTGCTGTCAAACCCCCAGTTCATCGTGGATGGAGCCACCCGCACAGACATCTGCCAGGGAGCGCTGGGTAGGCCCACGGGCAGGGCTCTGGGTGTTTTTCCCATTGTAGTTCCCTATTCCCATTCCTTTGGGCACTACCCCAACTCCTCCCTCCTTGCAAGTCTAGGCAGGCTTTGGCTATCAGCACTGGTGCTGGTTTGCCCAGATTCCTGGGTCTTTTCTGACCTGCCCCCAGGCTCCTGAGATCTGAGGGGAGTAGAGGGGCACCCAGGGAATCTCAGGTTCTCCCTGGCATCAGCACCCACACGCACCATCTATGGGCAGATCCATACAGCAGGTCTGATACGGTCTTTCCCGTTCCAGGGGACTGCTGGCTCCTGGCTGCCATCGCCTCCCTCACCCTCAATGACACCCTCCTGCACCGAGTAGTTCCACATGGCCAGAGCTTCCAGGATGGTTACGCAGGCATCTTCCATTTTCAGGTGACAGATACTGCACCCCCTGGGGAGGAGGGTAGTAGGCACTGGGGGGGAGATGCGGACAGATGTCCTACAGAACTCTGAAGTTAGAGTAGCCACACCCTGCTGGGTAGCCCTCCCTCTGGAAGGTATTTGACCTCTCGGTGCCATCTCTGCTCTGTCATGTGTGAATGGTGGGGCAGGTATTTCAGTTGGCAGTTTTCCTGGGTGATAAAGGGAGAAAGGGGTGGAAGGGTAGAAAGACTTCTGTGTTACATCCTGAGGGACAAATCATTTCCCCGACCCAGGCCTCAGTTTCCCCATCTGAGAAGAGGAAGTGTTTTTCTGGGGGAAAACATAGGGCCATCTGCATTTGTCACCCTTCTGTCTCTCAACGGTTGCACTTTGGCACCTCTGGCAGAGCCAACAGAAAAGAAAGACCCAGGATTTGGTCTGTTTAAACCAGCTTTTCCTGACGTTAGTGACAGAGCCTTTGTTGTTGTTGTTCTACCAGTGAATTCTCAATGAGCTGGTGCTGAGAGGGACACCCCAGCAACTTTGGTTGAGACTCTCCTGCCCTAGTGGTCCCAGCCATGCCCAGAGGAGTCCTGGGCGTCCCCTCCTCCCACCTTGTGAGGAGCCCCTTCCTCCACTCTAAACTCCCCGCCTCTTGTAGGAAACTTGCAGCCTTACACAGCGCAAAGCCACGTAGGGTGAGCTCTGCACCTGGTGCCCTGTTGTAGTCTGCATGGGCGTGGCCTCCCCGCCCCTCTCCCCGCCCCCTTCTCACTCCTCCAATCCACTTCTTCCCGGCCTCTGATTGGCTCACTCAACACTTCTCCCCAACTGCAGCTCCTTGGGTCCTCCTCCCCTGTTCCTCATTGTTCTGACCTGCGTCCCTCCTACCAGGGACAATGGAAGCATCTGGCCCCAGGAACCCTGGGCCTGAGCCCCCACCCCTTCTTCTATCCGAGAAACCTGCCCCTTGGCATCGCTGAAGCAAATCCCATGATTGCGGGGAAATAGCCCCGCCCATCTTGTGGTGGAAGTGTCTGGTTGCCACATTTTCATTCTTCATACGATGTATCTCCCAAACCCAACATCCATGCCTAGGGGCATGGCCATAAAAACGGATTTGGGAGAGAAACCAGGCCAAAAGGCTCCGTACCTTAGCCACATGAGGGAGCCACCTTGGTCTGTTTTCCAGCTGTGCTAAAAGCTTTACTGCTTGGTCTTGTTTGCCTTTCATATGAAGAAGCTGCGACTGCTCCCTTTAATGCGTAAGGAAATTGGGGCTCAGGGATTCCTTGCCCAGCATCGTGTACTCAGTACAGTTGTCCCATGGTATCCTCAGGGAATTCCAGGACTCCCACAGATACCAAAATCTTTGGATGCTTTACTCCTTTATATAAAAATGTTGCAGTCCCCAGTACTGGCAAAAAAAAAAAAAAAGTGTCTTTAAAAATGTAACAATTGCTTATAACCCACCTACACCCTCTATTTATTACATCTCTAGTTCACTTGTAATACAATGTGAACGCCCTGTAAATAGTTATGCTGTATTACTTAGGCAATATTGACAAGGAAAAAATGTGTTCGTGTTCAGTATGCATGCAATTTTCTTTTCAAATATTTTCAATCTGCCTTGGGTTGAGTCCATGAATGCAGAACCTGTAGGTTGGAGGACTGACTCAGGAATTATGTGTCTAGTAAGTGCAGAGCTGAGGCTGGAGTTCAAGCCTGGGGAATCCCAAAGAACATACTCACTGCATCCCTTCCCCACAGCTGTGGCAATTTGGGGAGTGGGTAGATGTGGTTGTGGACGACCTGCTGCCCACAAAGGACGGGAAGCTGGTGTTTGTGCACTCTGCCCAAGGAAATGAGTTCTGGAGCGCCCTGCTTGAGAAAGCCTATGCCAAGTGAGTAGGGACCCAGGGGACAGCTTCAGCCCCCCTGGGGTGGGTGTGCCTGGCATTCTTACCTGGCCCTGCTTGATGCCACAGCGCTGACCTGGAGCTGCCCACAGGGTGAACGGCAGCTATGAGGCCTTGTCGGGGGGCAGCACCTCAGAGGGCTTTGAGGACTTCACAGGCGGTGTCACTGAGTGGTACGAGCTGCGCAAGGCGCCCAGCGACCTCTACCAAATCATCCTTAAGGCGCTGGAGCGAGGATCCCTAATGGGCTGCTCCATTGACGTGAGTGTGTCCAGCCTCACCCTCACCCCAGACCCCCCTTCACCTTAGTACCATCTCTGGAAGCACCCCCAACTTCATCCATCACTTCCCTCCCATCTTCCACCTCTACACCCAGTGTCCTTCCTGTCCCCGCTCCTTCCCCCAAACCTCCCCAGTTGGCTCCATCCTTTCCTTCTTTCTTCCTCCCTCACTGAGTCCTTCTGGGGGCTGTGCTGGCTGTATGTGTGCGCATTCACTGTTCACACAGGCTGGCCAGTCCTAGTCTGTCACTGTCAGGCTGACACTGGGCTGATGGCATCTATACATGATGATGGAGTGGATGGAGTTAGGTCTCTGTCTGTCATTGCCAACACCTGTTGTATGGGATGGGGTAACCAAGATCTATGAGTGCTTCAGGCGGGTTAAGGTGGCAAGCCGCCTATCCACAGTGCATGTGTCTTTCTGCAGATCTCCAGTGTCCTGGACATGGAGGCCATCACCTTTAAGAAGCTGGTGAAGGGTCACGCGTACTCTGTAACCGGAGCCAAGCAGGTACTACCTTGGGTGGAGCCTGGGGCGGGGCCTGGGCCGTCACCACCTCCCTGCCTGTCCTTGTCTGTCTGGCATCTGACCAGATGGGAGGTGCTTGCTCTGGTGACCTCCCTGAAGTACCTTATCTCTCCCCTGGGACACCCATCCTGAGATGCTTATCCATGCTTACTCTGATTGGCTGGAGTTCAGCCTCCCTGGGCTGTGAATTCTTACAGGACAAGCTTTACAGTCATATTGACTGTACTGCCCTGATGTGCTGCTGGGTGCTGAGCAGGGCGAGGTGGTATGGGAGGTGACCAGGAAGGGGTGTCACGGCACAAGTGAGAAGCTGGGGCTGATGGGAGTTCTGGGGAACAGGTGAACTACCGGGGCCAGTTGGTGAACCTGATCCGGATGCGGAACCCCTGGGGCGAGGTGGAGTGGACAGGAGCCTGGAGCGACGGGTAAGGGGCATTGAGGTGGACACTGGCTGGAGAGACTTGGAAAAGCCCTGAGGTGCCCCTGACATTTCTGCTTAGGGCTCTGCCAGCCCGGGGCAGACTCAGGATTGAGGGTCCCATCTTAGGTTACCAGGTTTGGGCCACTGCCCCAACAAAGTGTAGGCCATGCAGTCCTGGGCCAGCCTGTGTCTGCTTGGGGTGTCTGACCTAGCCCTGATTAAGAAAGCCCCCGGAACTGGGACATTGGGGTGGACTTTGAGGAGTTGTCCTGACCTGGGCTGTGGAAACACAGGCCCCAGGGACAGAAGCCAGGCAGGCCAGTGCTCCCCAACCCTAGCAGTGCCCTGCTCCCCACAGCTCCTCAGAGTGGAACAATGTGGACCCCTACGAACGGGAGCAGCTGCGGGTCAAGATGGAAGATGGGGAGTTCTGGTGAGCTGCTTTTTCCTCCATGTGGCCCTTTTGTGTGTGTGTGTGTGTGTGTGTGTGTGTGTGTGTTACTGTGGATTGAACCCAGGGCCTCACGCAGGCTAGGCAAGCTGTCTACCACTAAGCCACACCCCCAGCCTTTTTTTGTGTTTTTTGTTTTTGAAATTGAGTCTCCACCTTAGCCCAGGCAGGTCTCCACCTCATGATTCTCCAATTCTGTCTACCCTATCTTGGTCATGTCGCCTTCTTTTTTTTTTTCTTGGTAGCACTGGGGTTCAAACTCAGGGCCTCATGCTTGCTAGGCAGGTGCCCTACCACTTGAGCCACTCCACCAGCCCTTTTTTTCTAGTGGATATTTTTGAGATGGGGCCTCCTGAACTATTTGCCAGAACTGGCTTCAAGGTGCAATCCTCCTGATCTCAGCCTTCCAAGTAGTTAGGACTACAGTGTGAGCCACGAGCACCCAGCTCAACTAGTCCTTCTTGGGGCGATTCTTCCCTTCCAACCCCCACAAACCTAGCCCATGGTTGGGGACTGTGTCTCAGCTCTGCATTTCAACCCCCAGGATGTCATTTCGAGACTTCATGCGTGAATTCACCCGCCTGGAGATCTGCAACTTGACCCCTGATGCACTCAAGAGCAGGTCAATCCGAAACTGGAACACCACCCTGTACGAGGGCACCTGGCGACGGGGAAGCACTGCAGGGGGCTGCCGGAACTACCCAGGTGACCTGAGCCCACAGGCACACGGGGCATACAAGGATGGGCTCAGGGCCTCAAATGAGGGCCACTGACTCACTGAGAAACAGCAATGTCTGCCGATCTCTCAAATTTGCTTTGAGGAGTCAATGAGCTGTGCTTGACTCGCTATCCTGGGCCTTGAGCCCCGGTACTAATGACAAAGAGAAGACCTTGTTGCCATCTACCCACCTTCAGGTCGCCCCTCTTCATTCCCTGAGTCCTTCCCTTCTGGTCCTCCTCTCACCTTTCCCTAGCCTTCTAGAACCACATGGATGACTATCCAGCCTGACCTCTCAGTTCCTTGCCCTCTTCACCTGCAGCAACCTTTTCCTCTATTTAGTTCTGCCCTGCCATGCCAACCACGGCTCGCCTGGCTTTGCCTTACCTCAGAATTCACCTCTGCTAGCATCTGCTCTGCCCTCTACCTCCAGCCCTTTCAGCTCCCAGCATGAAGTGTTTCTTCTGGGTTTTTTGTCTGTAGTGGGGTTTGAACTTAGGGCTTCATACTTGCTAAGCAGGCGCACTTCCACTTGAGCCACTCAAAATCAGCTGTTTTGTGTTGGGCATTTTCGAGATGGGGTCTTCTGAACTATCCACCTGGGCTGGCTTTGAACTGTGATCCTCTTGATCTTTGCCTCCTGAGTAGTTAGGTTTACAGGTGTGAGCCAACAGCATCCAGCCTAGTTCATCTGTTGAACCCCCCACTTTTGCACTGTCTTCATCTCCTGTCTTGCCCTCTCTCCTTCCTGAGGTTAGAATCATCATTTTAGCTTGTCCCTGTGAACACCCAGTTTCTTGTCCTTCCCTGCCTTTGCTTCTTTGCCAGGCACAACCACAATCCTCGTTGAAGCCAGTCTTTGCTGGCTTGGAACCACGGAATGTGGCTGGGGAGAAATCACACAACAGAGGTGGTGTTTTCCTTGTAAATCCACAGCCACAAACCTCTAATGAGCACTTTACACGGTCCCGCCACTCCACGCTCTCCTTCATCTCTCTCTATTACTCTCATCTGGGGATCCCACCTTGCACTTTATTGGAAAGAGACCTTGTCACACAGGACACCTCAGATTCTCACCTCCAAATTCTCTGTCTCCAATCTGCCTTGTGCATCTGTGCCCGCCCACACTGTCTCCCCGATGGACAGTGGCAGAACTGTCCTTGGTCACGGGCTCTGCATTCCATTCTTCCATTTTGCTCCTTTGTCTTCACCTCTCACTCCTGTGTTGTTATGAAAAATCCCCTATCTTAAAACAAATGACCCTCCCTGGACCTTACTTCCCCATCCCTGGCTCTGCTCCTCTTCAAAGGAGTTGCCACACTGCCTGCTTCCTTCCTGACAGCTACTCCGTCCTCCTATCCTGCACCCTCTGGCAGTTCTCAGCTCAGCTCACCACCCTCTGCTTGGAAACATTCTTCCTGGGAGGGATCCTACTTCTGTTTTTCCCCAAACCCAAAAGCACTGTTTCCTGTGGAGAGGCCAGTCCTTTTCTCCTGTTTATGGGTCTGTTCCAGGGCTCCCTGTCTGTCCCTGGGTTTCTCTTTCTGCCAGTGACACTTGACTTCACTGTTATAAAAAGTCCTGCCACAGAAGAGGGTGAATTCCTTCTTCAAGAGTCTCTTAGTAGGCCTGGGGTGTAGCTCAAGTGGTAAAGTGCTTGCCTAGTAAGCATGAGGTCCTGAGTTCAAATTCCAATGCCACCAAAAAAAAAAAACAGTCTCTTAATTATTCTTGTCCTTGGTTTTTCCATATGAATTTTAGGATCTGCTTACTAAGTCCCATAAAAAACTATTTTGAGTTGCATTAGGGATGCTTGACATATAGTATCTCCCAAGTGATGGTTGATCTTGAAAATGTAGATCTTTTGTATCTAGCAGACTTGTTATGCTTAATTATTTTTACTGATTTATCTGTAGATTCTTTTGGGTATACTAATTCACTGTATAGAATCTGGAACTAGTGACAGATTTGTTTATTTTTCAATTCTTCCAACTTCTGTTACTTTTTCTTGTTTAATATGCCAGCTAGCACTGTAGAGCAAACAGCAGTGGCCATCCAGGGCTTCTTGGTCTTTCCATCTCTTAAAGGGAAGGGTTTCACTAACAAATGTTTATGGTAAGTTTCACCACTACATTCCTTTTGTAGATTCTATTTTTTTTTTTTTTTTGGTGATACTGGGGTTTGAACTCAGGACCTCACACTTGCTAGGCAGGCGCTGTACCACCTGAGCCACTCCACCAGCTGTGGATGCCTTTTTACAGATTAACAAAGTGTAACTATATTTTGTTTAAATATATTTTTATATTTATTATAATAGTTTTTTCATTTATCTATTAAAATAGTAATTTGCATTTACTTAATATGCAACCTTATGTTCCTGAGATGAAAACAATATAACATGGTCATTGACGTAGGTTTTTGGCTAGCTTGTGTTTGGTTTGGTTTGTTTTTTGCAGTGCTGGGGGTGGAGCCCAGGGCTGCATGCATTTGAGGCCAGGGTTGCACCACTGAGCCCCCAACCCGGCATAACTTTTTTTTTAACATCCTAGTTCACAGGTGAGGTTTTCCTGTTCTTTTCTCATCCTGACCATGGTGGTAAGGCACTGTTTGTCTTGAGGGGGAATGGGAGAATGGCCTCTTTGTTTTTGCTTCCTGGAAGGGTTTACAGAAGGTGGGGGTGATTCTTTGTTGGGCCATTTGGAGAAACTTGTCTGTAAAGCCGTCAGGCCTGTTCTTTTCTTTATGTAAAGATGAACTTTCAATATCAAATACCTTTAATGGTTATCAGATTGTTCAGGTTTTGTTTGTTTTCTCTAAGACTTTTTTGGTGAACTGTATTTTCTAAGAATTTCTCCTTCGCATCTGCTTTCAAAGTTATTAGCATAAAGTTATCCTTCGCAAATACTCTTAAGCCTCATCTGTGGTAAGGTTTTCTTTGTATTTGCACACTCTCCTCTTTGTTAATCCTGTGAGGTTCCTCAACATGAACCTTTTCTTTTCTGAGACAGAATCTCACTATTTGGTCCAGGCTAGCTTGGAACTCATGTAGCCCAGGACGGCCTCAAATTCTCCATCCTCCATCCTCAGCCTCAGGAGTGTTGAGATTACAGGAATGCACCATTACCCATGGCATCAATGTGAAACTTAACAAAGAAATGACTTTTCATGTTGTCGATTCTTTGTATTTTTTTCTATCATTAATCTTTGCCTTTTTGTTCATTATCTCATTCCTTTCACTTTATTTGGATTTTAGACTTCACTTTATCACTTTGTTTTTAGGTGGTGCTGGGATTTGAACTCAGGAACCACACACTTGCTAGGCAGGTGCTCTACATCTTGAGCCACTCCACCGGCCCTTTTTTCTGTTGGGTATTTTTCAAGATAGGGTCTCACAAACTACTTGCCCAAGTTGGCTTCAAACCGTGATCCTCCTGATTTCTGCTTCCTAAGTAGCTAGGATTATAGTGGGGAGGCACCAGTGCCTGATGCTTTATGATTTTTTAATTAAATGCTTATTTTATTAATTTGATTTGGGGGGGCAGTACTGTGCTGTGAACTCAGGGTCTTGCACTTGCTAGGGAGGTGCTCTACCACTTGAGCCCATGCCTCTAGCCATTTTTCCTTTAGTTACTTTTCCGTTTTTTTTTTTTTTTTTTTTTTTTTGGTGGGACTGAAGTTTAAACTCAGGGCTTCAAACTTGCAAAGCAGGCACTCTATCCCTTGAGCCAGACTTCCAGTCCATTTTGCTCTGATTATTTTGGAGATGGGGTCTTGGGAACTATTTACCCAGGCTGACCTGCACCCACCGTCCTAATCTCAGCCTCCCAAGTAGCTGGGCTTACAGATCTGAATCACTGGTGCCTGGATTTTTCCTCATTAGATTCACCCTCCATCATTCTCCCTTCCCTCTTCTTAGAACAATTTCCACAGGTTTCATTGTTCAATTTTTGTACAGGTATATAAAGTACATCCACCATCTTCACCTTTCTTCTTTACTTATTTAGTTACTTTTCTTTCTTGCTTTTTCTTTTTTTTTTTTGGTGTTGGGGATAGTCCTGAGGTTTGAACTCAGGGCCTCATAAGTGAGACTTTGTCTTGAAAAATGAAGGTCTGGGAATGTAGCTTAGTGGTAGAGGGCTTGCTGAAAATGCACAAAACCCTGGGTTCAATCCCCAGTACTGGAAAAAAAAAAAAACTGGCTTGTGATTATTTTTCTTCCTCTGGTGGGTTTATTTCTCTTTCATGTCACTTGATCTTTCTTTGTAACTAGCTTGTTTCAATTACCATAACATTTTCAAGGTTCATCCACATGGTATCAAGTATTGGTACTTTGTCAAATAATACTCTATTGTTTGGGCATACGTTTTTGTATCCACTCATCAGTTGACGAATAATGATTTCATCCATTTGGCTATTATAAACAGTGTTGCTCTGGATTTTTGTGTACAAGCTTTCATGTGGACATTTGCTTCCATCCTCTTGGGTATACACCTAGGAGGGGAAATACAGGACCAGGTGTTTAACCTCTAGGGAAACAGCTAGATTGATCTCCAAGGCAGGCGAACCATTTTGCATTTCCACCAGTAGTGTGTGAGGTTCTGATCCCCACATCTTCACCAGCATTTGTTATTATTTACTCTTTTTTTTTTTGGTAATTTTTTTTTTGGAGGAACTGGAATTTGAACTCAGTGCTTCATGCTTGCAGAGCAGGTGCTCTACAGCTTGAGCCACACCTCCAGACCCTATTTACTTTTCTGATTATTGTCAACTTGGAAGGAAAGGATGCTGTGGTTCCTTAGTGCTAGGAAAAAGTGGTTTTGCAGAGTCTTATCTGCGCATGGTTATTTACATGAAATTGTGTTCAGGCAGCTGAATTACCAAGCTGCCAGAAATGCAAGTCGCCACCATCTTTGCCATCTGTGGACTCCTGCAAGACTTCTGTGGGACCTTCTCTCTTACCCTCTTCTAAGTTGGGTCCACACAAGAGCTGGAGTCACCTGTTTGAATGAATCCAGCCATGTCTGTCCCATGGGCAAGGTCCCTTTGCTCTCAGATTCAAGCTTCTCACCTTAACCACCCCCCAACAGACACTCCTGCTCACATCTCCCACCTGCCAGGATCTCTGGTGCTCCCAGAGCCTCAGGAGAGGCTGGGGGTGCCCAGATCCCAGATGCGTGGGGCTGTCTCACTCTTGCTCTGGTTCCCACGCTTTCCTCTCCCAGGGCTGCTCCTTCAGGTTTCAGCTCACATGCCACCTTCCAGACCCCTCCAGCTTCCTGTTCTTCAATTATTCTGTTAACTCGCTTGACTTGCTCGTACTACCTCTCCCCTTCTGGAATGCAAGCCCTTGAGGGCAGGGAGGTGTTGTCCAGCTGCTTTCCTGTCACCTGGCACACAGGAACATTTAGCATTTGTTGAGTGAGTGAGTGAGTGAGTGAATGAATGAACGAAGGCACGCACAGGGTGTGTGGGTGACGCTTGGGGAGCTCAGTCTCTGGTCCCCGCCCTCCTCTCCTGCAGCCACCTTCTGGGTGAACCCTCAGTTCAAGATCCGGCTGGAGGAGGTGGACGACGAAGACGAGTACGGCAGTCGCGAGTCAGGCTGCAGCGTCGTGCTGGCTCTCATGCAGAAGCACCGTCGCCGGGAGCGCCGCTTCGGCCGCGACATGGAGACCATCGGCTTCGCGGTGTACGAGGTGAGCCCGGCGCTGAGCCCTGAGCGGCACCTCCGCCCACTGCCGCCAGGGGGCGCCCGGGACACCTCCCGAGCGGCTGGGAGGCAGGTGGCCCTGGAGGGGGGTTCTGGAGGCGCTGCTGGATCCCTGTGCTGCAGACAGGGACCTGGGCAAGTGGGCCACCCTGGGCGCTAGGAGGTCCCCACCTCAGCAGTGTGAGCAAAGGCTGCCCTGAAGGAGCAGGTGGGGGAGGGACAAGGCTGTGCTGGGTGGCCTGTGATTATACCTCTGAGTGTTGCCCTGTGTCTGCCCTGCCTCCCACACTGCACCCAAGATAGGGACAGAACTTCTGGATCTTCCTGACTGGGGTAAAGGGAGGCCGCTGTCTTAGCCCACACTCAGATCACCTGGAGGTAGATAGGTTGGACCTTTGATGTCCCTGTGGTTGGGACACTGCTTGGCCATCTGGCAGCTGTTCTAGAGGCTCTGATTCAGAGCAGAGGCCCCGGATGTTCCAGGGACAAATACTCTTGCCTGGTCCTCCCTCCTCAGGTCTGGGTCATCACTGGTCCCAGGCCTAGTGTGTCCAGCCTCCTGTCTCTTCATTCTCTCCCTCCTGTCTAAGAACCTGTGCCCAGCATTCACCCTGCCCCAGCACCCTGACAAACACACGTCTCTACCTTCCTGTCTCTTGCAGGTCCCCCCGGAGGTAGGTGTGGCTCCTGACTCACCTGGTTTACCTGCCCCTTGAATACACATGACCTGATGGGGCCCAGAGGGATTGGAGCACAGTGGCAGAGACCCCCTCCACACAGAGTGCCAAGACATCGCCTTGTTTTACTGCCCCTCCTCTACCCGATGTTTGGTCAGCGGACAGAGCAATCATTGCACCCCTGAGGTTCAGAGAAGGTAGTAAAGTGAGGGCTGGATTTGAATCCTGGTCATCAGAGTGCCACCGAACTTGCACATACCAGGCTATCCCTGTCGGGCAGGGGCAGGGGTTAGGAGTTGGGTGTTGGCTGGGCTGCGTGACCTGCAGTCTTGGACAAGTTAAGTTCTGAGCCTCAGGGCTATTGTGAGCATTCAGCAAGGTGCCACCTGTCAAGAGCCCTGCTGCAGGAAACAAGGTTTCTTCTCCTCCTTCTCTTCCCCGCCCCCCACCCGCCTCCTGCTCTCTCCCCTCCCTCCCCCTCCTTTGTCTTTGGCATCACAGTTTTTTAAGTATCTCTTACTTCGTTCAGCTGCTGCTTGCCTCTGCCCTCTGCACTAGGGTGCTCACAGTTTCCAGATGAAAAAACAAGGCAAAATGACTTGTCAGGTTCACATAGGCTGTGAGCAATGGAGCTGTGACCCCGCACTCTACTCCCTCAGCTATGATTTGGAGCCTGGGGTCTGGGCCTGGGTCTGGGGTGGCTCCCAAGGGTGGGCTGAGTGTTCACTGCAACCCCGCTGCCTCCTCCCTCCCACCAGCTGGTGGGCCAGCCTGTGCACCTGAAGCGCGACTTCTTCCTGTCCAACTCGTCCCGGGCACGCTCAGAGCAGTTCATCAACCTGCGGGAGGTCAGCACCCGTTTCCGCCTGCCACCTGGGGAGTACGTAGTGGTGCCCTCCACCTTCGAGCCCAACAAGGAAGGTGACTTCGTGCTGCGCTTCTTCTCCGAGAAGAGTGCTGGGACCCAGTGAGTCACGGGCTGCCCCGCTTTCCACCTCCTCCCTGTAGGCCCCCACCCCACTGACTGGCCCTCTTTCTCCCCACTCTGCAGGGAGCTGGACGACCAGGTCCAGGCCAACCTTCCTGACGAGGTGCGTTCCCTTCTCCTAGCTAGCTTCCCTCCTGACAGGAGCCAGAGCAGCCACTTATCCCTCATTGGCCTGACACTTTTCAGCTTGCAAAGGACTTGTGATGACGGTGCTGTACCATTCCCATGCTCTCACTGAGCCAGATCTGTGCATCTCCCTTTCCTTCCCGTAGCAACCACATCCGGGTTCTGCTGTGATATCCCTCCCCTCTAAGTGAGAAACAAGTTCAGAGAGGTTGAGGAACTTGCCTAAGGTTGCACAGCAGAGCAAACCCTCACCTCATCACTGAACTATAAAGCCCTGTCCTCAGAGGCCAGGGCAGTGGGCAGATCCCTATTTTCCAGGTTGGAAGAGGGAGGCTCAAAGAGGTGAAGTGACATATAGCTCACGAGTATCCCACCCACCCAGTGGCTATGCCCCTGAGCAGGGCCAGGGCACCTCTCACCTATCCCCTCTCTTTTCTGTGCAGCAAGTGCTCTCTGAAGAGGAGATTGACGAGACCTTCAAGGCCCTCTTCAGGCAGCTGGCAGGGGAGGTAGGCGGGGGCCTGGTGGGTGTAGGTCTGGTGAGATGGGGACAGCCCTGCAGGTACCATCCTCTCTTCCCCCAGGACATGGAGATCAGCGTGAAAGAGTTACAGACCATCCTCAACAGGATCATTAGCAAACGTGAGGATCCCCAGATGGCTGCTGTCCACTTCATCATGTCCTGCCCCAAGCCTGGTTTCTTCCAAGGCTTCTGCCCTCACATGGAACATGGCCTAGCAGGCTCATGGCAAAGCCAGCCCCCAGGCCAGGCCAAGTGACTTGGGGGGCAGAGCATGCTGGCTTCACTTCCTAACATGCACAGCAATGAGCACCCTTGACCTTCCCCTTCCCTGGCTGTGGCTGCCATGGAGCCTGGTATGCCTGAGCTGCCCAGTGGCTGCTGCCTGTGACCTCCACGCTCACACTTCCCTCAGCCCACAGCCATTCTCCTGATGACGCTGTCCTTTGCTTACCCTCCAAGCCTGCAGCAAAGCCCTGCCTGTCCGTCTGTCTATCTGATTTCATTCACTTCTGCTCAGCCCTCGCTCCACTGGTGATGATGTGGCTGCCACAATTGCAGTGTGACAACTGAAATTCTTTGAATCTTCTGACAATGAAAGTTACACTACACGCTTGCTCTGCTGGACTCCATGCCCCCAGGAAGGACTTGGGTCTCCCTGACTTCAGCCTGCTCCCAGTGGGAAGCAGGTGCAGGAAGCCCATTGGGTTGAGGTGCTGGAACTGGTTTTTCTTGCAGACAAGGACTTGCGGACCAAGGGCTTCAGCGTGGAGTCATGCCGCAGCATGGTGAACCTCATGGACGTATCCTGCACTCTGCTTTGGTCTCCAGTGGGATTTGGAGCACTAGAAAGGCAGTGGGTGAACCGTGCAGAGAACAGGACAGAGCTTGGGGGGGTGTGGACACACCAGGGCCCAAGTTCAAATGCCTTCCCGGGCATCTTCTGATAGATTCAGAGGAGAAACTGAGGCCTGTGTCAAGTGGAAGGTTAAACAAGGCCTAGGTCCCTGATGGACCCTAAGGGTGGTACTGCTTCTGTCCCCCTGCCAGCCCACCATGTTACCACCCAACACTGGTTATGGCTGTCTGCATGTGCTCCCCGCCTCCCACAATTGTCTTGCTCTCTCTGCCTCCCCAGTCTTCCTCCTCCCCAGTCTTCCTCCTCACACACCTACTCAAAGCTGTAGCATTTCCTTCTTAACGGCTGCCCAGCGTGATGGTAATGGGAAGCTGGGCCTGGTGGAGTTCAACATCCTGTGGAATCGCATCCGGAATTACCTGGTAGGTGATGCCGTGGCTGGGTCTTCTTTCCCTTTTCCTTATGGCCCGGCTGGCCAGGTGGCAGGCCCCAGGCTGGCAGTGGGGGTCAGGCCTCCGCCTGAGCTCTGCCTCTCTGCATATGGTCCTCTTCCCTCCTTGAGCCCACATGTCCCAGCAAATGAGACCCTTTGGGCTGCTCCTCTCTACCTTCAACAAGCCTGGTCCTCACCCTCTCCTCCTCACCCCAGTCCGTCTTCCGGAAGTTTGACCTGGACAAGTCGGGCAGCATGAGCGCCTATGAGATGCGGATGGCCATTGAGTCTGCAGGTGAGGCCCACAGGCTGATCCACATGTGGGACCCAGGGAACATGGTCCCCACTGCTCTTGTGCCCCAAGCTGCCTCCCTGACTGCTGCCCAGGGCAGTGGCCACCCAACTGGTCCTTGTCCCTTGGGTCATATGGTAACAGCCATCTTTGACCTTTTTCCATAGCTATGGAGATAAGTGCTTTTATCAGCATTCTTTCCTCCCTGCTGCAGCTTAACAAACATGGCATCTTTTATTATCCCCATTGTGTATTTGAGAAAAGTGAGGCTCAGAGAGGGAAGGTGACTGACTTCGGGTCACGCAGCCAGGGAAAGGGAGAACCGGGCTTCAAGCCTCCAGTGAAAGGTGCAGACTTCACCCACCTCAGTGCAGCTAAGGATGAGGCTGAGACCTTTAGAATAACTCAGCTAGACCTCTCAGCTCTCTACAGCCAGCTCCTGATTACCTGGCCTGTCCTGGGCTGTGGTCCTCACTTGCCCACTCTGCCCCCAGCTCCTGGCCCTACCCAGGAGTCCCTAATGCCCTTCTCTTTGGAGAAAACTAGCCCCAAACCCCTTGTCTGACCCATTCCCTCCCTGTCCCCTGGGCGAGCTGCACGTGCCCAGCCCTCACTCGCTCTCCACCCAGGCTTCAAACTCAACAAGAAGCTGTACGAACTCATTATCACCCGCTACTCTGAGCCTGACCTGGCCGTTGATTTTGACAACTTTGTGTGCTGCCTTGTGCGCCTGGAGACCATGTTCCGTGAGTGTCCCCAGCTGGCTCTGCTTGCCTGCTCAATCTTAAATATGTCCCCATAAGCTGGTAGGGAAAAGACAGAGGGAATAGCAGTCCTGGCCATACATGAATATGGCACTGAGTTCATCTTTTCCTGAACACACAGGTTTTTTCAAAACTCTGGATACAGACCTGGATGGAGTGGTGACCTTTGACCTGTTTAAGGTGGGATTCTTCCTCCCAAAGGGATAGTTTGAGATGGTGGCGTTTTCTTAACGACTCGGGTTCTCTTGTCCTTTCCTGGCTGGGAGGCTGTGACCTCAGAACCAGCCTCAAGGCTGGGTCCTGAGTCCTGGAAGGCCAGAGTGAGGGAAAGGGAGCTGGGTTCTGGGAAGGATCGGGGGCAGGCAAGGTCTTTGGAATCCCCTGTGGGAGCCAGCAGCCTGTCTCCTGGGGGCAAAGGTGGTGAGAAAGCAACCGTCCATTGAGGATCCCTGGAAGTAGGGAAAGAGATGGTAGCATCTCAGCTGTGGGGTTAGAAGCTAGACTCATGGTCTGGGTGAGAAGGAAGACTGAGGTGGCCACACAGCCATCTCTGCTGTCCTCAGCTGACTTTGCTATCCTCCCTTGCAGTGGTTACAGCTGACCATGTTTGCATGAGGCGGGGGTTCAGCCCCCTACTGCACCCCTCCTCCCTCGTCTGCCAAGCTACAACTTCCTGCCGTGCCACACCAGGCCCTATCAGCTGCAAGTGCCTTCCTTGGAGCAGGAAGGCATCCTCGTCCTCCTGTCCTCTCAGCCGCCACTGTTTACCTACTCTGGGCAGAGCTGTGTGGCTCTCCCTTCCTCCCCAGCTGTGGGCTCAGGATAGACTCCTCTGGGCCTGCCCATGGCCACTCCAGGAAGGCACCTCTCTGCTTACTCCTGCCTCGGGGCTCCCAAGGGAGCTGACAACCCCTACTCTCTCCCAGCATCCTCATCCTGATGCCTCCCCTCCCTCCCTCCAGAGGCCACCCCACTCCCGGCCTGGCCTCTTTTGCAGACTTTAATAACCACTAGCTCAGCACAGTCTGCATCCAGGTGTGCGAGCCCCTTCCCCAATGGGGAGCCCCTGGGGCTGGGGTCACCTGTGCCTTCTTGTGCAGAAGCCAATGTCCTCCTTGCCCTGCGGGCCCTCCCTCAGCCCCATCTGCCCACAGGAGCTGCCCAGCCTAGAGGGTGCTCAGGCCTTCCCTCCTGCCTCCTCTCCTTTTTTATATTGGTGACTTTAAAGGGGACTGGTGTACTGGTGATGGGGTACCAGAGGCACTGGGTGTGGGGTGGGAGGGGACCCATATTTCCATGCAGAGTAACCCCAGATAATAAAGGAAAAGGCCCCACATCTGTCTCTGGAGTGTGATTCTCCTGAACCTGCTTCTGGGAGGGCACTGGCAAACCTTGGCCCAGGGGTGGGGGTTGGGCATTGGGGTAGGGCCACCTCTGTACCAGGAAGGCCTTGTGTTCAGGGACAGGGTCCCACAGCTGAGGGTCCAGGTGGCGCAGCTGGTCCCACACACCCACCTTGAGGTCTGACTCCTGCCTTCCCTTCACATATCTGCCATCGAAGGTGCCAGCTGAAATCCAACCCCTTCTTAGCACAAACCTGACCCCCCAGGGAGCTCCCCAGGGCACAGAGCCTCCTTTAGCTCCTCTGTGGTGGGGGAGCGGGGAGTGCCCTATGACCCATTCACCTGCAGCTTATATAAGCTACACTAGCCCCCTCCGATCCTGGCAGCTGTTCCTACCAGAGATAAGAGTGGGCTGAATTGGGGTGGGGGGATGAGGGTTGCTTTGTGAGGGGCTGGAGAGACAGCCCCTCCTGGCTTAACCAGCCCTCCATTGTTCTCTGGGTTGATTTCATTTGATGGAGGGTTAGAACACCATGGGGGCTGAACTCTGCAGAGACCCCGGGTCTAAGGCTGAGAGCAGGGCCTTGCTCTTGGCTGTCCTGTTCGGATATTTTCAAAGGACTTTTTCCAAGTGTCACCTGTGCAGCTAAGTACCTGACTTCTCATTGAGTAGGGAAGGGCAGTACCCCATTATCTGTTATTCTGACCTCTGAGCACTTAATGGCACCAACTGTGATTTAGAGCCTGGTGACAGGGACTGTGTCCCATATACAAAAACCAAAATCAGGGCTCCTGAGCTTCATGGTAGCCTCCAGAAGAAACGGAAGGTAGCCAGGCCTCATTTACTCCTGTGCCCCTGTGGCAGTGGGCAGTGCAGCTGGGCTTGTAGATTTGGGCAATGGGATGTGAGGTGGCCCTCCAGGACAGAGAGAAACCTGGAGAAGGGGCCTGGGAGGGGGAGCCCTGCAGATGTGGGGACACTTGAGGCCTCCTGTGAGGTGTAACTGGAAACCTCTGAGCTGCTGGACAGGGCAGTCTTTGGTCCTAACCTCTGGTCTGATGCTCCACCTCCCAGGGTCCCTCCCCGGCCCCTTTACATAAGGCCAGGGCAGCCTGGGCCTTGGCAAAGGCCCGTGGCCATGGCCTTCACAGACCTGCTGGATGCCGTGGGTGGCGTGGGCCGCTTCCAATTCCTCTACACTGGCCTGTTGCTGCTGCCATGTGCCCTGCTAGCCTGCCACACCTTCCTACAAAACTTCACAGCTGCTGCACCCTCGCACCACTGCCAGCACCCCTCCAACCGAACAGAGGAAACCATTAAAGACTCAGGGGCCTGGCTGAGGGCCACCATTCCCCTGGACCAGCATGGGATCCCTGAGCCATGCCAGCGCTACGTGGAGCCTCAGTGGGCCCTTCTGAGCCCCAACACCTCTGTCCCAGGGGCAGCCACAGAGGGCTGCGAGGACGGCTGGGTTTATGACCACAGCATTTTCCCATCCACCATCGTGACAGAGGTCAGAGCGGGCTGGGTGGCATGGGGGCTGCTGCCCAAGGCCAAGACTGAGCATCTCCTCTTCCCTGGCAGTGGGATCTGGTGTGTGAGGCACGCACCCTCCGTGACCTGGCGCAGTCCCTCTACATGGCTGGAGTGCTGGTGGGGGCTGCTGTGTTTGGCAGCCTGGCAGACAGGTGAGCCTTTGGGGTATGAGGGTCCCAGCCACCTAGTGAGGACCAGAAAGCCCCAGGCCTCAGCATTAATGGTTTGTTTCTTTTCTTGATTTTGTTTGCTTGTTTTTGCAGTTTCTGGGAATTGAACCTCATACTTGCTAGGCAAGTGCTTTACCACCTGAGTCACAGCCCCCGAAGGCCCTGTTCATGTATTTTTTAACAGATCACACATATCCATTCCAAAATTCCAAACAGAAGGAAACATCCATGAAACCCTCTCCAGTGATTTGCAGAAGGCAGTCAAGTTTCTGCCTCAAACCAGAGATATTTTTCTTTTTCTTTTATTTTTGACTGACACATAATTGTGCATATTTGTGGGGTACGATGTGACATACATACATACATGCAATGATCAAATCAGGATAATTAGTGTATCCATCATTGGACAGCTATCATTTGTTTGTGGTGGGAGCATTCAAAATTCTCCTTTCCAGCTCTTCTTACCAGAGTTATTTTATGATTTCATGTGGTATCAGTCAGATGAACATGCTTGCTTGGTCCCCCATTTTTATACAATTGTTGGCACATCCCACATGCGGTCCTGCACCTGCCTTTGTCTTCACGTTGGTGGTCTTTTGGAGCCTCTCTAATGTCCACACTGCTTCCCCTGTGCAAATGGGTCAGAACTCACCAGCAGACCCAACCCCCCCAGTGATGGACCGACCACAAGATGCACTCTGGCACGTGCTGTTGATGAAGTCCGCTCCCACATCTCCTTCCCTGTTCTTCCTTCCTTCCTTTCTCTTCTTCCTTCCTCTCCACCTCACCCCTGCCCTTCCTCTGATCACATTGAGGGGTAGCCTCGTGGACCCTAGACCCCACTCCCTGGAGTGTAGACAGCTCTGTGCTTCAGGCCTCAGCCCCCTTATGAATGTGCTGTCATGCCTTCATTACAAGGGTCACAACATGTTCTCTTCTTTCTACACATGGGCGTGTGGCTTATCCAGAGTGTCCCGATGTCACCAACCCTTGGCTCTGGCCTGTTACTTAGAGGTGATCACTGAGCAGTTGTATAAGGATGAGTGAGTGAGTGAATGAAGGAACAAAGTGATAAGCGAGTTAACGTGTCTCGGGGT
Source organism: Castor canadensis (assembly GCF_047511655.1). NCBI lineage: Eukaryota > Metazoa > Chordata > Mammalia > Rodentia > Castoridae > Castor > Castor canadensis. Next base: position 202,269,652 of record NC_133386.1, read on the forward strand.
ATGTGGGAAGGAAATGCTGCCTGTCTCCTCCTTGGCCTGCTGCTGTCCTGGCCAAGCCGGAGCTGTGGCCCTGGTCTCATTTGCAACGAAGCAGTGCCACAGCCAGAGTGTGGTAACCCCACCAGCCTGGCATTGGACCTCTCCTGCCTACCTCAGCCTCCCTGCTTCTGTTGGTCCCGTGGGTCCTGCAGCCTGGGAGGAGCCAAGCGCTCATCTCACTGTGGGCTCTGGGCTGAGGCCTCTTTCCACCCAGGACAGTGCTCAGGTGACTCACTCCCAGCCACCACACCTGCCTTGGGTCTTTGTAGAATCTCTGCCTTTTCCTCCTCATCTCCAACTTTCTTCTACACATGTTCCTCCCTCCCTGACCCGCCTCGGCCACCGGTGCCTCGGGCTTGGCAGACGTGCATGCTGTTTTGAGGGGTAGCTTTCACCAGGCACCCCAGCTTCCCCTCAGTTGCCTTGATACCCCCCATCAGGGCGGGAGGGTGGGAGGTGGGCTGTCACTTTGTTCCTCTGGGAATGCTGCAGCTGGTTCCCGTAACCCTAACTCCCGTGCCCACTCCCTGGCCTCAGGCTGGGCCGCAAGGTCCCCCTGGTCTGGTCATACCTACAGCTGGCAGTTTCGGGGTCCGCTACAGCATATGTCAGCTCCTTCAGCGCCTACTGTGTCTTCCGGTTCCTAATGGGCATGACCTTCTCCGGAATCATCCTCAACTCCCTCTCGCTGGGTGAGTCCGGCCAGGGTCTGAAGGGGCTGGGACTAGAAGAGAAAGGGAGGGTGGAATTCTCATCTAGTGACCTCAACTTCCAACAGAGGCGTGGACTTGGGAGACCGGGCTCTCAGGTCAAGATCTTGCCAGCAGCAGGCCTTGGCAGTTTTTGCCTGCTCTGGGTTTCAGTTCACTGATCTGTAAACTGAGAGGGTTAGGTTTGTTTCATCTGTGAGTTAGTCATCAGTAACCCGGCTTAGGTAGGGTCCTGAGGTGACTGGGACCCAGAAGATAGGGTGGTCCCCTGGGCTGCAGGCAGCCCTGAAGTCATGTGTCTAAGAAGGTTAGGACTCATTCCGGCCACAAAGGCTCCATGGTAGAGACCTGGCCTCCAGGATGTCAGGTGAAGTGTCATTTCCCAAGTGACAAGTGACAGAGTCTGTCCTCACTCCAGGCTGGCAGCTCCCTAGTGGTCCTGGCCAAGAGCACTGTGGGATAGTAGAAAACCCACCCTGGACACAGGCCTGCCACCTGCCTGTGTTTCACCTAAACTACTTAGCTTGCTCCAGGGGACACCACCAGGCTCAGAAACTTTCACCACCCTCAGCAGTCAAAGACAGAGTTGGTCTTTTATTTCAGGGGTCTGGGAGAAATCTTGGGAAGAGAGGATCAGGATGAACCAGGCTGGTGCACCTGACCTTCTCTGACTCTCTCTCTTCCTCCCAGCATTAGGACAACGAAGGGTGCTGAATACACAGTAGCACTTTAGCAAACATGCTAGGCACATGCTCTATTTCTAAGCTATATCCCCAGCCTCCAGGGCCTCCTGTGTGTCAGGCATGGTTCTAGGCACTGGACACACAGCAGTGACCACAGCAGACCCTACTCCTTGGAGTCCATGAGTAAGTGACTCACAGCATACATTAGAAGGCAGGCAGTGCCACAGAGAGAAACTAGAAGCCCAGGAAATGGCTACGAGTGGCAGTGGCCAGGGTGCAGTTTTGATTACAGTGGTCCCAGTAAGGCCTCCTTGACAAGAGGTCATTTTGAGGAAAAGTTTGAAGGGAGCTGGGGGAGCAAGCCCTGCAGAGTTCTGGGGTAGAACATCCCAGGCAGAGGGAAGGACAGGGACAAAGGCCCTGAGGGCACAGTGTGGGCTCAGGGGAGAACATGGGCCCAGGGTCAAGAGGAATCAGTTCGCTATACCTGGAGCAGAGTTGTGTGTGTGTGACAGGTGAGCTCAGGGAGGTGGGGGACAGGTCTTAGGGATGTAGCAGATCCCCGGCCATTTTAAGGACTGTGACTCTAACCCTGAATGAGACAGGAGGCACTGGAGGATTCTGAGCTAGTGGAGACCTGACCTGATTTAGGAATTGAAAATTAACAAGATTGCCCTTGGCCACTGCCATATGGCACCAAAACAGAAGAAGCAAGGCCAGGTAAGAGGCCATTGCTGGCATCCCAGCAAGAGCAGAGGCTGGGGGACAGCAGAGCAGGTGACAGGGGCACAGTTAGGGACTAAATTCTGAAGATAGAAGCAACCAGGTTTGCTGATGGACTAGGCCCATTGGCTCAGTGTGCACTGGAAAGAAAGGCCTCTGTTAATTTGTCATGGCTGCCTTGTCAGGATGTGTCAACATTTCTTTAATGAGCCCCCGATGGATGGATAGTTAGGTTGTTCCAAGCTTCGCTATTTACAAAAATTTGCATTTTTTTTGTCTTTTCATGAAGTTGAGCTGCTTTTCATAGGATTAAAATCATCGTATTTCTTCCTCTACCACACCTCCTTAACATCCCTTGCCCATTTTACTTCGGTTTTTCATCATTTTCCTTTTGATTTGTAAAAACCTCTTCCAGTGTTAGAGAAGTTAGTCCTTTATCTCTTGAGTCACAAATATATTTTGCTGTATTTTTTTTTGTTTTGCTGACATTATGACTTTGCTTATGGTGTTTTATCTCCAATGTAGACATCTCTCTCTCTCTCTCTCTCTCTCTCTCTCTCTCTCTCTCTCTCTCTCTTTTTTTGGCAGTACTAGGGTTTGAACTCAGGGCCTCACTCTTGCTAGGCAGGCGCTCTACCACTTGAGCCACTCCATCAGCCCTATTTTTGTGATGGGTATTTTCAAGATAGGGTCTCACAAACTATTTTCCCAGGCTGGCTTCAAACCTTGATCCTTCTGATTTCTGCCTCCTGAGTAGCTAGGATTACAGGTGTGAGCCACAGGTGCCCAGTGACATTTCTTATTTTTATGATTCAAATTTGTTGAACTTTGATCGCTTCTTTCATTTCAATATTTTGTCACATTCTTGGAAAAGCCTTTCCCTACTCTAAGATTGTTTTAAAAAGAAAACCCTAACCCTCAGCTGTAACATTTTTGTAGTTTTATTGATACCATTTAAGTATAAGGAATGAGGAAGGGATGCCTTGCCTGTGTCTCAGTGAATCTTGAAATGGGTTTAAGTTGTCACAGTCATGACAAAGGGTGAATTCAGCAACTATAAGTCCCGAATGTATTGCCATTCCTTCCTCAGTTGTGGAGTGGATGCCCACCCAGGGCAGGACGGTGGCGGGCATCCTGCTGGGCTACTCCTTCACCTTTGGTCAGCTCATCCTGGCAGGTGTGGCGTACCTGATCCGTTCCTGGCGGTGGCTGCAATTTGCCGTATCTGTTCCTTTCCTGATCTTTTTCCTGTGTTCTTGGTATGTCCAGCAGAGCGGGGAGGGGAAGAGTAAACCTATGTAGCTGAGCTCTGACATGGCCCCATGAGAGGCTGGTGTGTGCAGTGGCTGGGACTTGACGGACTTTAGGAAAGTTTGCACCAACCTCTCCCATAAGCATGGGTTCTGGAACAGACTGGAGTGACTGCCTTCATCAACTCTTCTGCACCTCACAACAATCCCATTGTATTTTATAAGAAGGGAACTTGAGGCTGGGTGCAGTGGCTCAAGTGGAGGTTGGGAAGATGGCAGCTCAAGGCTAGACTGGGTAAAAAAGTTCTCAAGACCCCATTTCAACCAATGGCTGGGTGTGGTGGTGCAAGTCTGTCATCCCAGCTATGCAGAGAAGCACAAATAGGAGGGTCATAGTCCAGACCAACCTGGGCATAAACCAAGACCCTATCTAAAAAATAGCCAATGCATGCTGGGTGCTGGTAGCTCACGCCTATAATCCTAGTTACTCAGGAGGCAGAGAGCAAGAGGATCACAGTTCAAAGCCAGCCCAAGCAAATAGTTCTCGAGACCCTATCTTGAAAAAACCCATCACAAAAAAAGGGCTGCTGGAGTGGCTCAAGGTGAAGGCCCTGAGTTCAAGCCCCAGCACTGCAAGAAACCATAAATTAATAAAGACCTTTCAGTGATTCTATGTATGATGTACTCCAAGAAGCAGGCAGGTAGCACACATACCCCATCCTTCCTGATTCAAAAATAGGGGAGCGCTTTGCCATTTTTTAGGGTCTGACAGGTGTGTGAAGGTGTAGTTGGGTTTTGGGGAGGGAATCAGCCCTCATCCTTCCTTATCCTTCTCTTGGTCCCAGGTGGCTGCCAGAGTCATCCCGGTGGCTCCTCCTTCATGGCAAGTCCCAGCAAGCCTTGAAGAACCTAAGAAAGGTGGCTGTGATGAATGGAAGAAAGGAGGAAGGGGAAAGGCTGACCACGGAGGCAAGTGGGGTGTGTGGGAGGAAGGCCAGGAATGTGCTTCCAGCAACTCTAGGGTTTCGTAGCTTCTCAAGACTCACCTGCCATCCAGAAACAGAGTCTGGAAGCACAGTGCAGGCAGAGTTCTAGTGTGGGACAGATGCGTGAGCACTGAGTGACTGTGTGACTTGGGACAAATGATTTAGCTGCTTCATCCATCAGCTTATCCAGATTTGTGCAAGGAAGAAATACCTCACTCACAATGACAGCCTGTCTAAATTCTGATAAAAATGAAAAATTTTAAATAACAATCACAGCATAAAATTATTGGAAAATCAGTACCAAAGTACCATCTATTATAAACACCATTTATTATCAGATAGTTACTATTAACTATCAAGACCGGGAGACAGGGTGTCTTTGCTCCCATTTCCTGCATGGGGAACAGGAAATGTTTTCTCTCTTTGTCCCTCCCCCACACCTTGTCCATACTTCATTCTATTATACTAAAATAAATTCTTGCTATAACTTAAAAAAAATACATGAGACAGGTCAGAGGGACCCACTTCTCCCTGAAGCACTGGGCAGGAGTCAAACACGCATCACTAAATACGATTAAGTACTGTTAAATGCAATTAGGGTTGTTAGTTCTCTGTAGGGCTTTTGTTAAGCTTTTATTGAAAAACACCCTTTTAATGCTTTCCGTGAACAATTAAAACTATCAAGAGTGGCCATTTGACCGGCCCTTCTCTTATGCCTGGCAGCGTTGGCAGGAAACTGAGCCAAGTAACCCCTTTACTGACAACTGGCTGGACAGCCCTCATGGCAGCCTGACTGTTCAGGACACTCTGCAGTCACTGAGGACACTCCAGTAGCTGCAGAGAATCAGTACAACCACAGCTGATGACATGCTCCACTCATGACCACTCTAGACAGCCTACACTGGTCTTGGACAGCAGCTCTCTAAGCAAGACAGACTTTGGTGAATGTTAGATGAGCCTGCAGCCATTTTCACCCAAGCTAAAGAGGAAGCACTTCTCCTGGTGGTCCTTGAGAAAGCTTTGTGATTGGTGCAAATCATAAGCCTACATTTGCATGAAGGTCTGTACTGTGATTGGTACAAACACCCTGCTGCACTTCCCTTCTGGCTGTAAGTAAGTAGACTGTTCAACTCAGTTTTCAAGTCAGCCAGGAGACCCCACCCTCCTGTGCTGCTCCCTAGCGTTACGACATTAAGTCCATTGAAAGGCTTCTCTTGGTTGGTCTTTTCTTGCCTACTTTTATCAGTAGTAGAGTGGGCTGACCTGCTAACACAAAGAGAGGTCAGAAGCAGAATGGTAGCAGCAGCAGCAACAGAAGCAGCGGAGCTAGCAATAGTGGTAGAGGTGGTGGCAGCTTTTGGGCACCCGAAGAGCCCAGGAGAGCCATTGGGGACCAGAGCTGTGGTATGCAAGACAACAAGGGTTGGTGAAAATAATGAGCAGAGGGCTCAGATTGCTAAGGTAGAGGCTGTAAGGAGCCAAGATCAGGAGATTGGGCCCTGGTTGCTGGAAGGGTTTCAGAGAACTGCCATGCCTCAGAACCAAGGAGGGTCTCCTGTACCCAAGGCTCAAGAGCTGTGACACTAGCTGCTCAGGAGCAAGGATCCTGACACCCTAGGCCTTAGAGCTGTGCCATTAGCTGCTATAGGGCTGAGGGTCTCCACACTCAAGACTGACTGGGAGCTGTAACGTGAGCAGGTGCTGCCTGCTGCTGTTGGCTGCTGCCGCTCACTGCTGCTGGAAGCCAAGGACTACAATAGCTGCCCAAGTGCCAGGCTGGTGGTGCTGAAGGCCAGAGCGATAAGCCTCCCACCCACAGTGTTTACAGCCATAAGTAGCTGGCTTCGAAAGCCTGGAGCAGTGGGTCCCCAGCTCTCCGATCTTGGAGCTGTGAGCTCTGGGCCGCCAGTCCAGCCCTTAGGACTTGGACGATCAAAGACCCAGGAGGACCCAGGACTGCCAGCACTACAAGAGTGTTTCCTCTCTTACTTGTGATTTCTGTCCGGAGGAGCAAACTGATCCCAGCCAGCTGACTGGTACCACACACAGTGTTTACTGATCCCTATGCAAGGCACTATGCGCTGACATACGTAATCTCACCGAATGTCTCATTTTGGCCAACAAGAAACTGAAGTTTGGATGGGTCAGGTAATTTAACAACACAGAATGGGATGTAGCAGACTCACCCTGAGCTCGGCTTTTAGCCATGTCCGACACTATCTCAAAGTCAATACCAGGAAGAGGGTGCAGATCTCTCAAAAATGACAGAAACTGAGTAGTGTTGGGGTGCATCTCAAAGTCCTGGAAACAACCCTATGAGGGCCATCAGTCCCGAAATGAAGAGGAGAAGAGAGCCGGCCATCTTGCCGGCTAGCACAACTGTGGCTGTCCTCCCCACAAATGAAGGTGCTCCCACCCGGACATGGGGCCCCAGGCCCCTTGCTGTACCTGATCAGACATTTCTCACCCAGGTGGTGAGCTCCTACGTCCAGAGTGAGTTTGCAAGTGTCCACACCTCCAGCTCCATCTTGGATCTCTTTCGAACCCCAGCCATACGCAAGGTCACCTGCTGTCTCATGGTTGTCTGGTAAGTGATGGGCTCTTGCCCAAGGCTTTGACCTGAGGGAACATGCTTTCTGCCCTCATTGATAAACTCTGCCCCGAAATGCTCCCAAAGCAATGATCTTGTGAGCCTAAGAATTCAATCTCATTCTGCACCCTTCAGTTCATGGCCCTCTGCTGGGTGCTGACACACTGTGACAGGTGACACATTGTACTGACTCAGGGAGCCCATGTCTGGGCAGTGGGTCTCACCTGGGGACACAGGATCAGCAGGGCTACTGGAATCACCCAGGCAGCTTTTTCCAGAATGTACCTTGTCTCATCCTATATGCCCTTGGGGCTCTCCAGGGGATTCTGGGAAGTGTCCACTCTGAAAAAACACTTCTGGGCCCAGAAGGGAATAGATAGGGGACGACGAGTAGCCTAGCAGCAGTTGTCTCGGGCTGCTGGCGGCTTCATGGCATTTAGATGCTTTTTAACAGGTACATAGGTGTGAAGATGCATCGACAACACCCCGGCAGGACATTTATTGGAAGCTGACAAATCCTAAGAAAAGAGCTGATTAAAAAAAAAAAATGACCATCCTAGGCCAGGCTCAGTGGCTCACCTCTGTAATCCCAGCTATTCTGGAGATGGGAGGATGAAGGTTCTAGGCCAGTCCAGGCAAATTTAGCAAGACCCCATCTTGTGACCTACCTGTGGTCCTCACTATGTGGGAAGTGTAAATAGGAGCAACACGGTTCAGGTTAGCCTAGGCAAAAATGCAAGACCTTATCCCAAAAATAACTATAGCAAAAAGGGGTAGGGTGTGGCTCAAGTGGTAGAGTGCTTGCTGAGCAAACATGAAGCCCTGAGTTCAAACTCCAATACCATCAAAAGAAAAAGGGGAAAAATGACCATCTTGGCTGGGCATGCCTGTAATCCCAGCACTTAAGAAGCAGATGCAGGAGGATTGAGAGTCCAGGGTCAGCCTGGGCTATGAGGAGGGATCCTTTTTCAAAAATCAAGGGATAAGGATATAGCTCAGTGGTAGACCACTTACCTATAGCATACACAGTCACCACAAAAAAAAATTCTAAATTTCCTTCTACCGGATTCCTGGACATTTAAATAAGCAGAATTGACATTTACAAAGCAGGAGGCAGGCAAGGAATTATTATCGATTCTCTGGAGCAGACCTCGGCATACTCCGTTAGTTGTTTCTCGCTGGGCTCTGAAGCCACACTGCCCATGTGACCTTCAGCAAGCTTTAAGCCTCCTGGTGCCTCAGTTTCTGGTACCTGTATGGGCAAAAATTAAGACAGGTAAAGCACTTGTACTGTACCTGGCCCTGGAAAGTTCTCAGGTAGAGTCTTTGCTGTCTGATTTGGTCTGGGGCTGTGTTCCTTGGGCACTGAGAACGAGGGATTGTCCCCACACTGGAGGCTGGGAGAGCTTCTGCCCCACGGAGTCGCTTGCAGCACTGTCTGGCTGTGGGCACCAGGCGACTCCAGAGACCATATCCAGGAGAGGCAGGTCTCACCATGTCCCCTCCACCTCCTGTGGCCAGTCTGCTTTTTATCCACCAGCTACTTTCATATCTTCCTTTGCCCACTGGGAGCCTTCTAGAAGGAGTAAGCAAAGGCCCATTTTTGTTAATAAGCAACTTGGCAGCAGCTCGAGACTGCTACAGGTGAGCAGGCTTCTCCCACCCGGCGGGACCTGCTTGCATGTACCTTGGCCTTAACTGGCTGGGTTTGTGCAGACTTAGAGACTTATAAACTGTGTGCTGTGTGCTGAATGGGTTTGTTTTTGTTTTGCTTTTTTGTTTTGTTTTGAACTCAGGGCTTCGTGCTTGCAAAGCTGGCACTCTACCACTTGAGCCATACCTCCAGTCCATTTTACTCTGGTTATTGTGGAGACAGGGGTCTCCTGAAGTATTTGTGTGTGCTAGCCTCGAACCTCAATCCTCCTTATCTCAATCTCTGTAGGAGCTAAGATAACAGGTGTAAGCCACCAGTGCCCAGTTGCTCTAAATGTTTTGCGGGTTCCAAATATTTCACTTCCCTGCAGGCTGGGAGTCGGGCCACACAGGGTCCAATTGCACCATCCTCACTTTGTGGAGTGGGAAGAGGGAGAGTAGGCTCCCCTTTACTGCCCTCCTTTCCTGTGTGTCTGGGCTGAGGAGGGGGCAGGGATTCCTGGGGCTCAAAAAGGGGTGGGGGAGAAAGAGGAAGGTTAGAACTGATAAACTATCACAGACTTCCTCCAAATCCTGTTGTAGATGTCATACATTAACTTAGATTGTTTTCTCTTCAGTAACTAATTTCCAAATTCAAAAGCAATGCATTCTTGTAAAAAAAAAAAAAAAAAAAGGTGGGGAGGAGGCCGGCAGAATGGCTCAAGTGGTAGAGAACCTGCCTAGCAAGCCTGAGGCCCTGAGTTCAAACCCCAATACTGCCAAAAAAAAAAAAGATTTTTCCTCATCCCAAACAATCCAGAAACTTATAGGCAATGTAGTAGTAGTTAAAAAGCAAGACTCAAAAACTGATTGTTTGGGTTTGAATCTCAGTTCTGCCAGGATCTGTGTGATCCTGGACAAGTCACTTAACCTTCCTGAATTTGCTCGTCAGTAACATGATGTCATAATAATACCTATCACACAGGGTGCTACGAACACTGAAGAGTTCACCTATGTAAAGCAGGTAGAAGCCAGGTGCCAATGGCCTACACCTGCAATCCTAGCTACTTGAAGGCTGAGATCTGGAGGATAGTGGTTGGAGGCCAGCCCAAGCAAATAGTTCTTGAAACCCTATTTCCAAAATAACCAGAGCAAAATAGACTGGAGGTGTGGCTCAAGCAGTAGAGAGAGTGCCTGCTTTGCAAGCATGAAGCTGAGTTCAAACCCCAGTCCCACCAAAAATAACAAACAAAGCAGGTAGAGCAATACCTGTCACATTCTGTTATCCAGAATAAGACAAAAATGAGTGTTCTCCATCCTTCTCTCCTTCAACAACAAACTGTTTGTATCCTACAGACCTTTTCCATACAACACACACACACCACACACCACACACACACACACACACACACACACACACACACACACACACATGTCCTTACAAAAATGAGCTGATACTCTCTATTCTGTCATTTGCTTTTCTATACCTTAATCCTATCTGTAAATACCTTTACAGCATTACAGGAACCCAGCTCATGACATGTGGTAGTTTTGCAATAAATATTTGATAACTGAGTGAACCAATGAATGAATAAAGAAAGGAGTTTTAGAATATTGTAAGCCACAGAAATGTAAGACAGAAAGGAATCTTTATTTATTTATTTATTTTCTGGTACTGGGGTTTGGGGTTTGAACTCAGAGCCTCATACTTATTAGGCAGGCACTCTACCACTTGAGCCACTCCACCACTAGGAAAGAAGTCTTTTTTTTTTTTTTTTTGCAATACTGGAGCTTGAACTCAGGGCCTTCACCTTGAGCCACTCCACCAGCCCTATTTTTGTGAAGGATTTTTCGAGATAGGATCTCATGGAACTATTTGTTTGAGCTGGCTTCAAACTTCGATCTTCCTGATCTCTGCCTCCTGAGTAGCTAGGATTACAGGTGTGAGCCACCAGCACCTGGCAGAAAGGAGTCTTAAAGACTGTCTAGGGCTGGTGGAGTGGCTCGAGCAATAAGAGCACCTGCCTAGCAAGCATGAGTCCTGAGTTCAAACCCCAGTACTGCCAGAAAAAAAAAAAAAAGGATTTCATCACGATATTTCCATACATAAAATATAATGTACTTTGATCATAATCACCCCCTCTGGCTTCTGTGTCCTTTAACTTATCTCCATCCTCAGTTTTTATTTTTTAGCACTGCTTTAATTCCAGGGCTGAATGGAAAGGAAAACCGAACACATCCCAGAGCCCACAGCCTGGACTCAGGGGAGTGTGTAGTTGGAAAGAGAGGTAGAAGGAGAAATCTGGGTTCCATAGTCAGAGACTCAGGAGACCAGGAAGGGATGTTGTGGAAAGTCAGGGAATTTTAGCTCCCTAAGGGAGGAGCCCTGTGTCATGCTTCCTGTATCCCCTGCCCTGAGCCCAGGCCCGTGAATCACGGGATGAAACAGGGCCACTCTGCTGCCTTTCCCAGGTTCTCCAACTCCATCGCTTACTATGGCCTGGCCATGGACCTGCAGAAGTTCAGTCTCAGCATCTTCCTGGTGCAGGCTCTGTTTGGAATAATCGACATCCCGGCCATGTTGGTGGCCACCACCACCATGATCTATGTGGGCCGCCGGGCCACTGTGGCCTCCTTCCTCATCCTGGCTGGGCTCATGGTCATTGCCAATATGTTTGTGCCTGAAGGTGAGTCATTGCTTCTGTCCTTACTGCCCCCTCTTCCCCTGGGAAGCACAAACTCAGGTCCAGGACAGCTGAGAGCCTCCAGGCTCTGGTGAACAACAAACACCACAAGGGAATAAGGCTCAGTTGCATGTTTATGGGTCTGGAAAGAAAGTGACTGTGGATTAGTCTAGTTTTTGCTATGTACTTACTGCCTGGTATCCATATGGGGGAGGGCATCACAAAGGACTGGGTCTGCTCTCAGCGAGCTGTCCATCCTGTCGGGAGATCCGACAAAGGACACAAAGCCCCTAGAGGGTGCTGGCTTGCTCAGATGGATAGTGGTGTGTGTTCACTGGGAGCAGGTGGCCTATCTTGGGATTGAAGCCTCAGCCAGGCTGGCCTTGGGACAGTGGCTTTTAAGGCTGGCTGAAATTACCTTCCCTCAATCCCCTCAAAAGCTCCCAGTGCCCGGTTGCTCCAGGCAGACAAAATGGAATCTTGGGGAGCCACTCCAGCCCTCAGCATTTTAAAAACTGTCCAGTGTCCTTCTTGTTCAAGCAAGAAGCCAGGGTTGAACATGAGGGTCCTGGGGCATGTGCTAAACCTTATGTCCAGAGGGGACCCCAGCTTCTCCACCGTGGCCTTCAGAGGGTTGGCCTACTTCTCCGGGCTTTGATTCCTCACCTGTAAAATAGGTAAAGGTTATTATTGGGGTTTGAACTCAGGGCCTTGTACTTGCTAGGCAGGCATTCTACCATTTAAGTCAGACCTTTTTGCTCTGGTCATTTCGGAGATAGGGTCTCACTTTTTGCCCAGGTTAGCCTAGACCTTGATCCTCCTGTTTTTATGCTTCCTGCTGTGGCTATGCCCAGCTTTTTTCTATTGAGACGGGGTCTTGAGAACTTTTTGCTGAGGCTGGCCTTGCACAGTGATCCTCCTGATCTCAGCCTCTCAGGCAACTAGGATTATAGGCGTGAGCCACCAGTGTCTGACTGGCATTGTTTAGGTATAATTTTTAAGATATTTATTAAATTAATAGATTGGTAACATCCTCCTTTTTATCTTTTTTCTTTACCCCACCGTACTGACATTTGAACTCTGGGCTTTGCACTTGCTAGGTGGAAGCTCTACCACTGGAGCCATGCCTCCAGCCTTTCTTTAAAAAAAAAAATTATACAGCAGAGTTTATTGTGATATTTCCATACATGCAAATAATTTTTTTGGTCATATTCATCCCGTTACTGGTATTTTGGCATATTTTCTTCCAATCATTTTTCCTATTTATAGATTTTGTATTTGACATAATTGAGATAATATTTTATATATGCGTATATTTGAACACAATGTACATAGGAATGTCTATATGTGTATATGTACACGGGTACATACATATATAATATCCTGTTTTCGTTATATGTTATAATACTTTTTCATGTCACAATTGTTTCATGGACCTGATTTGTTTTTGGTGGTACTGGGGTTTGAACTCAGGACATTGTACTTGCTAGGCAGGTTCTCCACTGCTTGAGCCACACCTCCAGTCCATTTTGTTCTTAACCCCCCAGTTTGGGGACTTCTGGGTCCTGGGTGGGAGCTGAGGTGGTGGGAATCCTATTCTCTGCTTAGGGTTCTTGCACTTGTGGTCTCCCTCCTCCCCTTTTGTCCTAAGCTTTACCCTCTGTGTCCTCCCTGTATCCCCACTTCTGAGGACCCCCAGCCTCCCACCACACCCCTCAGCCAACCCCTGCTCCCCTGCTCCCCACAGCTTGGCCTTTCCTCTTTCCGCCCTCTAGAAATGCAGACTCTGCGCACAGCCCAGGCAGCTCTGGGCAAGGGCTGCCTGGCCAGCTCCTTCATCTGCGTGTACCTGTTCACGGGTGAACTGTACCCCACAGAGATCAGGTAGGCACACAGGGTTGGGGTAGTGCCTGGATGACAGCTGCGCTGCCCTCTGACACCAGTGCCCAGGCCTGTGGGTCCAGACCTTGCTGCTAACCTCCACATCTCCCACAGGCAGATGGGGATGGGCTTTGTCTCAGTCCACGCCCGCCTGGGAGGCCTGGCAGCACCCTTGGTCACCACTCTGGGGGAGTTCAGCCCAGTCCTGCCACCTGTGGTTTTTGGTGCCACCTCAATCCTGGCTGGACTGGCTATCACCTGCTTCCTGACTGAGACCCGCAATGTGCCGCTGGTGGAGACCATCGCTGAGATGGAGAGGAGGTGAGGTGTCTGGCACACTGTGGGGTATGGGGGCTGGGGTGAAGAGGGGGGCAACAGGCTGCAATTAAGGAGAAACACCTCCTGAGTAGCACGATCATCACAGGCTGTACACAAAACACCCAGCGATGTTCCCTCCCCCAATAATGAAGGAAGGTCAGAGAAAAGAAGACCAGGAGACCTGGACTGTGGGCTGGAGGTGAATCCTGGTGGTGATGTGGCAAGAGGTGCATGCAACTTGAAGCAAAGACAGGCTACTTTAGGGCCTTGAACTTGGCTCTGAGCATCTTGGTACCAGAAAGGATGATCCCGTTGTTCTCATCCCACAGAGAAAGGAACACCAGCTCCCTAGGGGAGGTGGAGCTTTTCTTAGCTGTTAGCCTAGAAGTTTCTCTCCTTAGAGAGGTTGCTGAGAGAGGCAACAGCAATGCTCAGGCTGATAGTTCTAAAATAAACTCAGGAGGGAATGTGAGCCAGGCTACGGTGGCTCACGCCTGCAATCCTAGCTACTCAGGAGTCAGAGACTAGCAGGAATGAGGTTTGAAGCCAGCCCAGGCAAAGAGTTCACGAGACCCTATCTTGAAAAACCCATCACAAAAAAGGGTTGGTGGAGTGGCTCAAGGTGTAAGCTCTGAGTTCAAGCCCCAGTAAAAAAAGAAAAAAAAATTAGTTAAAAAAAAAAAAAAAGAGGGCGTGTGATTTGCTTCAGCGTTTCTCAACAACAGTGAGCTCGGTGAAGACCCTTAGTGTTGGGAGCGGGAGCGGGGGGGAGGGGAGAGGGGAGGGGGGGAGGGGGAGGGAATGTCAGTGCAAGCCATGAGCTGTTTTCCTAACCCTTGGGGAGAAAGTTACTGACATCTCTTCCAAACACTTTGCTGTGTGATGAAGTGTATTTCTTCTACGTGAGATTTTCTCCTACATAAACACAGTACAACCACCAAAATCAGAAATCTGGTATTGATACAGGAGCCAATTTCCTGCAACAATGTCCTGTGAACAAGGGAGCCACAGTGGTTCTAGTTGTCTCCTTTTCCTCAGGCAACACCAGGGTCTCAGGTGTGCTTTGACTATGACTCCCACAGTTTCATAAGGTGTTTTTTTCTTTTTATAAATAAAGTGTATTTTAATTTATTTTATTTATATTTTTGGTGGCACTGGGATTTGAACTCAGGGCTTTGAGCTTGCTAGGCAAGAGCTGTACCACTTGAGCCACCCTGGGCCTTCATAGGGTTGTTTTTGTTTGTTTGTTTGTTTTTGTAGTACTAGGCCTTGAACTCAGGTCCTTCACCTTGAGCCACCCTGACAGTCCTTTTTGTGATGGATTTTTTTGAGATAGGGTCTCATGAACTGTTTGCCCCGGCTGGCTTTGAACTGAGATCCTCCTGATCTCTACCTTCTGAGTAGCTAGGATTACAGACATGAGCCACCAGCACCCAGCCTTTTTGTTTTGTTTTGGCAATACTAGGGTTTGAACTCAGGGCCTCACATTTGCTAGGCAGAAGCCCTACCATTTGAGCCAACCCGCCAGCCTGCCAGCCCTTTTTACTGATGGGTTTTTTGGAGATAAGGTCACCTGGACTATTTGTCTGGGACTGGCTTTGAACTGTGATCTTCTGATCTCTGCCTCCTGAGTAGCTAGGATTACAGGCATAAGGTGCCCAGCATTTCACAGGGTTTTTATCACGGCAAAAACCTCAAAGTCCACTTATATGAATCCCTCATGAGACAAAGGATACAATGCAGCAGAGGAAGAGAACACAGGCACCCATGGGGGGCACCAGCCACACCTCCCAGGGGCCCCACTTGGTCCCAGCATGCATTGTGACTCCACCACAGACTCTCAAGCTGGATGGAAGGCATCTCCAGCTCAGGGAAGCCAAGGCACCCATTTGCTGAGGATTTTTTATTTTTGTTTTTTCCTGCCTCATCAGTCACAGCCCAAAGCAGGCTGTATGACCAGGTAGACCAGGCGCAGACCATTGTTATAGTTCTAGAAATGATGTCGACAAGCTGCAGAGCTGCCTTCAGGGAGACTCAGACCCTGGCAGCACGTTACAAATCACATTTTTGTCACCCTTGTCTTGACTTATGTCAGTGTCCTGGCTCCAGGCATCTTGAGATGAGCACAGAGGTCCACAGACCAACAATGACCTTGACAGATTTTTTTTTTTCTTTTTTTGGTGCACCGTTCCTAGAAGTACTGCAATACCAGGCCGATGCGTGGAGTGAACGGAACAAGCTCCTGTTCCATCTCCTATTTCCAAAAATCCATTTAATATATTGTCCTCGGATAGAGGACGTATCAGATATTAAACTGATAAGAACAGATACTACACTTGATCTTAGCCAAAAGGCCGAGAAGCGATTGACCTTGACAGCTTGGAAGATTATAAAGCAGTTCTTTTGCAGATTTCCCCTTGGGGGGGCTTGCTGAGGTTGGGGGTTTCAACATACACATCTCTGGCAGGGGCACAGGAATGCTGCTGCAGCCTTCTTGTTGCGTTCTTGGTTTGGATTTGTTTCATGGCCTCTGATGTCTCCCTTATCCCTTGATTCCAGTGCTGTCTGCCACGCTTTGCCACTGTAAAGTTACTTTTTTCCCTTTTGGAATTTATAAATATGTTGTGAAGAATGTACTTTGAAACTAGGTAAATATTTCATCCTCAATACCTTCAATTTCTTATTTATATCAAGGTTTTTTTTTTTTTTTTTTTTTTTTTTGCAGTACTGGAGTTTGAACTCAGGGCCTCACACCTGCTAAGCAGGTGCTCTACCACTTGAGCTACTCCACCAGTCCTTTTTTGCTTTAATTATTTTTCAGATAGGGTCTTGCATTTCTGCCTGGAGCCAGTCTCAGACAACGATTCTCCTACCTATGCTTTCTGCATAGCTGGGATCACAGGTACACATTACCAAACCAGCTTATTTGTTGAGATGGGGTCTTGCTAACTTTTGCCCAATTTGGCCTTGAACCTTGATCCTCCTGATCTGTGCCTCCCAAGCAGCTGGGACCACAGACTCAAGCCATTGCACCTAGCTTATTGTTTGAGATGGGGTCTCACTAACTTCATTCTCTGCCTCCCAGAATACAGCTGTGAGTCACTATGCCTGGCCTTGAGTCAGGCCTTTTGAACTCTTCTTTAATTACTCTCCGCATAGTTCCTGCTATGTGCCAGATTCAGAGCTAAGTGTGGGATGTAGAATGATATCAGTGTAATCTCTGCCCTTTGGGAGCTCACAGAGTAACAGAGACACAGAGGAAAAAGTACTCACAAATCAGTAGGGGCAATGTGGAGACTACGTGAGTGGCTGGGGTTACACCAGATTTGAGGAAGAGGAGAAAGAGGAGTTCTCCAGGCTGAGAAGGGGAAAAGCATCACCCTGGAGGAAGGAACAGCCTAGGAAGCCCCCGGGTCCTAAAGAACTGGGACTCCCTGAGTGTCAGCCGGCAGCCAGCACATTGAGATTTTAGGCTCTTGTTTTAAGTCAAGTCAATGTAGAATCCATCACAGGGCATGGAGGAAGGAGTTGATACAGTCTCAGTTACAGATTTTCTCCTTTTTTTTGCAGCGCTGGGGCTTGAACTCAGGGTTTACACCTTGAGCCACTCTGCCAGCCCTTTTTTGTGATGTTTGTTTTTTCGAGATAGGGTCTTGCCAGCTGGCTTTGCCCAGGCTAGCCTTGAACCGTGATCCTCCTGATCTCTGCCTCCTGAATAGCTAGGATTACAGGCATGAGCCACTGGCTCCCGGCTTCCTTTTATTTATTTATTTTTATAGTGTTTTTGTTTTTATTTTTTGCAGTGCTAAAATCAAACCCAAGGCCTCAAGCAAGCAGAAGTGTTCTAGCAGTGAACTCCATCCAGGCCCCAGAGTCCATCTTCCATAGATCTTTCCTTAGCATTGTTCAATCTCAGCCCTAATAGGGTCCGCCTAGGTCTAAGCTACCAAACAGTGTTTGCTTCTTTATTTCAGGTAACTCAGTTAGGTTTATGTGTCAGCGATCTGGAGCGACACAGCAAAGGAACAGTTGACTGACTGTATTCAAAAAAGTCTTTTATGTAAGACTAGGACGGTCACAAAGGAGGAAATGAAAATAGGAAGTAAGCAGAACAAAAATATGTACCTCAGTCAGAATCAAAGAAATGCAAACTTTAAAAGGAGCTCTGGGGACTGGCGGCTGTGGCTTAGTGGTAGAGCACTTGTGTAGCATGCATGAGATGCTGGCTTCCATCCCAACGTGGCAAAAAAAAAAAAAAAAAAAGGAAAGAAAGAAATGGAGTTTTCATTTTTAAAATATTCAGTAAGAAAAGATTTTAAAACATAGTTGTAGCCTGGTGCCAGTGGCTCATGCCTGTAATCCTAGCTACTCAGGAGGATCAAGGTTCGAAGCCAGCCCCGGGCAAATAGTTCATGAGACCCTATCTCGAAAAAACCCATCACCAAAAAAAGGGCTGGTGGAGTGGCTCAAGGTGTAGGCCCTGAGTTCAAGCCCCAGTACTGCCAAAAAACCCCCACATAGGTATAATGGTCAGTGAAGGGGCATGAGTGGATAAGAGGACAAAGAGGAGCCCGTAGTCTTCCTGGAAACTTCTTTGTCATTAATGATCATGATGGTGAAAATTCTCTTGCTCTTCTAAGTAGCAATAATACTTACAGGAATTTGTCTTGAGAAAATAAACTAACACGTGAGCATGGCTTATATATAAAAATATTTTGTCACTGTGTCTAAGATACCAGGAAAAAATAGACTCTCTAAAAATCTAACAATTTAAACAAATGCTGTTGTGGAGGTAGTTAAAAGTTATGTTAAAGAGTTTTTGGTTTTTTTGTTTTTTGTGGGTCTTGGGTTTGAACTCAGGACTTTTTGCTCACTAAGCAGGTGCTATACTGCTTGAGTCACAACTCCAGTCCTTTTTGCTATGAAGAGTTTTAAATGACATGGAGAATGTTTACAAATACTCTTAAGCATTATATTAAAATTACCTATGACATTTTCTTAATTATGTCATCAAATAAGAGAAGACATATGTTAACATTGTGACAGTGGTTGCTTCAAAGTACAGGCAATGTTTTGGGCTTTTTCATGACAGCTTTACATTTTCAAAAGTATCTCCAAATTCCCTATATTGAGCAGGTGTCCTTTGGCCATGAGAGGGAAAAGGCACACTGTGTGTGGTGTGTGTGGTGTGTGTGGTGTGTGTGTGGTGTGTGTGGTGTGTGTGGTGTGTGTGTGTGGTGTGTGTGTGTGTGGTGTGTGTGGTGTGTGTGTGTGGTGTGTGTGTGGTGTGTGTGGTGTGTGTGTGTGGTGTGTGTGTGTGGTATGTGTGTGTGGTGCGTATGGTGTGTGTGTGTGGTGTGTGTGGTGTGTGTGGTGTGTGGTGTGTGTGTGGTGTGTGTGTGGTGTGTGTGTGGTGTGTGTGGTGTGTGTGTGGTGTGTGTGTGTGTGGTGTGTGGGTGTGTGTGTGTGTGTGTGTGTGTGGTGTGTGGTGTGTGTGGTGTGTGGTGTGTGTGGTGTGTGGTGTGTGTGGTGTGTGTGTGTGTGTGTGTGTGGTGGGTGTGGTGTGTGTGGTGTGTGTGGTGTGGTGTCTGTGGTGTGTGTGGTGTGTGTGGTGTGTGTGTGGTGTGTGTGTGTGGTGTGTGTGGTGTGTGGTGTGTGTGGTGTGTGTGTGTGTGTGGTGTGTGTGGTGTGTGTGTGGTGTGTGTGGTGTGTGGTGTGTGTGGTGTGTGGTGTGTGTGTGTGTGGTGTGTGGTGTGTGTGGTGTGTGTGGTGTGTGTGTGGTGTGTGTGTGTGGTGTGTGTGGTGTGTGTGTGTGTGTGTGTGCTGCTGGGGATGAACCCAGCAGGCCCATGCTAGGCAAATGCTGCACCACTGAGCTACACCGCCCACCCCACCATTTTAAAAAATTATAAGAATCAATCAGGTAGTTTCTCAGCCATGGCAGCCCTCTTCAGGTCTAGAATGGGAGAGATAATGGTGTTCCCCAAAGCCTGCCAGATGGTGGAAAGACGCAGAAAAAAAGGCAGCATGGCCAGAGAAGTGTCCAGAGCTCCATCAGCTTTCCTTCCTTCACAATTGACAAGACCAATTGTGTTCAGGACAAAATTCAAAGCCTGGAAGGTCTAAAGGACAGAACAAAAACACAAACAGTACAAGAGGAAGAGAATCTGCAATGTGAGGAAATCACCATACCTGAGTGCCAGTGGCTCACACCTATAATAATCCTAATCCCAGCCACTTGGGAAGCAGAGATCAGGAGAACTGTGCTTTGAGAACAGACCAGAAAAATAGTTTGTGATCCCCCATCTTGAAAATACTCAATATAGGCAGGTGCTGGTGGCTCATGTCTGTAATCCTAGCTACGAGGGAGGCAGAGTTCAAAACCAGCCCCAGGCAAATAGTTCATGAGCCCCTATCTCAAAAATAATCAACACACAAAAAAAGGGCTGGCAGAATGATTCAAGTGGTAGAGTGCCTACCTACCAAGCATGACACCCTGAATTCAAACCCCAGTACTGCAAAAAAAAAAAAAAGGAAAAGAAATCACCCCAAAAAAGATAAAATTAAAACAAACCATAATGAAATTAACCCCTAAACAGGAATAGAAATAGAAAGTTCAAAGGTAAGGATAAAAATCTCTGCAAAATTAAGGCAGCATAGATAGGATAAGGTGAGAGGGAAATTAGAAAAAAATCAAGAAGTAAAAAACAAGCCAGATTTAGGAACTGAGAGAATACTAGGAACTAAAGCTGAAAATCATTGCAGCAGCAAGGAATTGAAAAGTAATAGAAAGAGAATAGAAATAGAAAGTAATTCTCTGACCAGAAAGGAATGCCCACAAAGGTAATAACAAACCCATCCTACACCTTAACTCCATGCTTGGGAACTTAGAAGTGTGAATAAAAGCTACCATGTGACATGACCACTTACCTAGGAAGAGTTTAAACTGATTCACTAGTTCAGTCTAGAGGGTATAGATACACCTGGGATGAGGACCGCCATTTTGAACCTCTTTGCATCCCCCCAACCTCTGTGTTTTCCTCTTTCCCTTTCTATTTCTCACTGCTTTGCTAAATATTTGCTAACCTTTCATTTTATAAATTTCCTTTTTTGTGAACCCCGGGAAATACTTTTCATCATGGATTTCAAGAGCCTGTGATCACATAGAATTTGGGGAGCTGAATCAAGGACTCCCCTTTCTCTTTCATCAGGGATCCTGCTTGTCCCAAAAGCTTTCCTGGTGACAGAATGTTGGAACATGGACAAAGATCTAAAAATAGAGCCATCTAAAAATAGACAAGAGAAATGTGCACCATAGGTAAATGATTACAACAAGAAAACAAGATTTTCCGTTTGCTTTTTTAGAGTCAAGGAAGGCCCTTCCAGGAAAGATGCAGAAGAGAAGAGTGAAGAAATTTCTCTTCAGCAGCTGGGGGCTTCTCCCCTCAAAGAAACCATCTAAGCTGTCAAGAGCCTGGCACTAGGCCCACAGCAGCTCAGCTGGTGTCCTGACTGTCCTCATCCCAGGTTTCTCCTGAGGGTACTGGGGAATGCTGAACTCCAGGCCAAAGGCAGCAGAAAAGCCATCATGGCTAAGCCAGAGAGCTCCCCTCTCCCCCAGCCAGGGCGGTGCTGCTTGGAAGGAAACCCAAAAATCTTCATTACAAATGTGAAGAAAGACAAGAGAGCCACCTCCCAGGGATCTGAAGAGATTGCTCTCCATAGCAATCAAAGTACTCTTCGCTTCCCTGTTCCCCACATCTGCCCCTTAAGTGTCTCTGTTTACTCTGGTTCCACCTGAGAGCCCTCTGTCCTTTCCAGGACTAGGGCGACAACTCTACCACAGGGCTGTCTCTGGCTCAGCTGCACTTGAGCCTAAGGAACTTCCACAACCCATTCTGCTCCACTCATTTGGAAAGAGTAAAGACTCCTCCCGGCCTCTTGGGACCACAGCTCCTGGGTGGCAGTGCCTTCTTGCCTACCTTTGTAGCCCCAGCAGCCCCGCCCCTCCTAGTGGACCTTACTGATGGTACAATAAACCGTTGAGTAAATGTGAGAGCAGACTTGGGTAGTGAACAGAGACCTTTCCAGAAATGGAATTTGGAAGTCTTATGGGGGAAAAGCCGTGCCATGGCGCAGTACCCCTGTGACCTCAGGTCCGTGTCCATCCCAGACTTTGAACGTGTGCCTGCATCTCTGACCTTGACTTTCAGAAGTCAGAATAGATTCACAGGGGTTCCATCTTGGCCCATTGTGTAGCCTTGGTCAAATTTTCTTGTCTTATCCTTCTCTATTGGAATCCCCATGACATCAGTGCTCAGCCCCTACAGTCCAAAGAGCAGCACAACAAGGGAAAGAAGTAGGAATGTCACCATTTGGACAAGAGCCTTTGCAACCTGTCATTTCTCCAAGATAAGTCTTCCAGCCACTTATACCTTGGAAGAGAGCTTGAATGTGACTCCCCAAGGAGTGCCCTCAAGACTCTGGAGTTGAGCAGGGTGTGACTCAGTGGTACAGCATTTCTTAGCATGCACAACGCCCTGAGTTCCATCCCCAGCACTGCCCCATCTCCTCTCCACCCCCAAGTTCTGCCAAAACAAAACAATAAAAACCTCCTAGTTAGTGGGTTAGTTGCCATGTGGTTAGTTAGTGAGTTTGAGTTCCCAGGTCAAGGTAAGACATAGCTTCAAGTGAAGAAATCTGATTTCTTTAACAAATATTCTGAGCGTGAGGCTTCCTACCACAGGCATAAATGATGTTGAAGTTACAGGTTGTAGTCCACGGAATAAAACCATAAAGCCTTTGACTACTCTTACCCTTTCTAGCCAGAAACAGTGCCCAGGAACCAGTCAATGGAGGCAAGTTGCCAATGGTACATACACTGAGCTGTTTGACTCCGCTCGGCTGGTGCCCCTACAATAATATTTTTTTATTTTATTTTTTGGTGGTACTGGGGTTTCAACTCAGGGCCTTGTGCTTGGTCTACCACTTGAATTGCATACCAGCCCCTTTTGCCCAGACCACCATTCTCCTATTTACCCCTCCAGAGTAGCTGGGATGACAGGTGTGTGCCACCGCACCCAGCTTTTATTGAGATGGGGTTTCAGGAACTTTTTTGTGGATTGGCTTTGAACTGAGATCCTCCTGATGTCTGCCTCTGGAATAATGAGGATTATAGGCATGAGCCACCAGGCCTGGCCTTCCCCCATTACAAAAATCTTTGTGGTAACTGACAAATAGCATTCAGACTATTTACTTTTACACCCCAAAGGCTCTGACTAACTAGTGGGTTTCATTTTCAAGAGTGCCTGTGACATATCTTCCGGACATCTCTAACTTCCTTAGTATTATTGGGCCTCGTGGTTGTAGGCAGACAGCTCACGAAAGTGCCTGGATGCTCCAGTATACCAACAATTGTGTGGGCCTGGGTCGTGCGCAGATCAGCTGAATTAAAAGTTCACAGTGGGTGGGTGTGGTGGTGCACGCCTGTAATCCAGCTTCTTTGGTCGCTGCTTTGCTTGCTGGGTGGATATGTGTAATTGTGGATATTGATGATAATAATTGTGAACATGAGGTGAAAGCCCCCGGGTTCACGGGTGGCCCTTGAAACACTACGCTAAGTGGAATAGGACATTCACAAGCAGACAGCGTACGATTGAACCCATGAGGTCCCAGCTTAGTCACCACCAGCCCTGGAGCAGGAATGGAGGGTGCTCTAAAGCACTGAGTGTTTTCCCAGGGCCTGAGTTTGCTGGGCAGGCACTCAAGCCCTGCCCCCAACCCTTTTCTTTTCTTTGCTTTAGTTATTTTTCAGATAGGGTGTCAAATTTTTACCTGGGGCTGGCCTCAGAGATCTGATCCTCCTACCTAAGCCTCCTAAGAAGCTGGGATTACAAACCCAGAAAATCTGGGTTTTTTTGTTGAGATGGGGTCTTTAACTTTTTTGCTCTGGTTGCCCTTGAACCTCAGCCCTCGAGATCTCTGCCTCCCAAGTAGCTGGGATTACAGACGTGCGCCACCTTACCCAGCTAGTCACTTTTTGACATTATTTGTCAACTAGGATTTTTTTATAAGTGTTATTTCACAAATATTTTAAGGCAAAGGTTATTTCACAAATATTTTAAGGCGAAGCCTAGCAGTATAACTCAGTGGCTGAGCCTAGAATACATAAAACCTGGGATTCCATCTCCAGCACACACACAAAAAAATTCAAGTTGTTGAGGTTTGTACTAGTCTGAATTTAGACTCTAGATTTATTTTATGTTACACAACCAGCTGCCACTAGCCACGTGTGACTTTTGAAATTGTAATTAAAATTAAATAAAATTTAAATTCAATTCCTCAAACCAGATGCTGGTGACTCACACCTGTAGCTGTTCAGGAGGCAGAGATCAGGAGGATCGTGGTTCAAAGTCAGCCTGGGCAAATAGTTCACAAAACCCTATCTTGAAAACACCCATCACAAAAATAGGGCTGGTGGAGTGGCTCAAGGTGTAGGCCCTGAGTTCAAGCCCAGTACCACAAAAAAATTAAAATAAATAAATTCAACTTCTCAGTTTCTCTTGTCACCCTCCAAGTGCCCAATAGCTAGGTGGGACTCGAGGAGCCCATATCGGTAGAGATCTAGGACTTTCCTTTCATGGTCAAGGTGCTTCCCACCCAGCTGCGTGAGAACATGGTCATCACGCAGGGATGCTGGGGAGGCAGTGAAGCCTCGTCCATTTTGGGGTGGTGGTGGGGGCCCTCCTAGTGAATCCTAAGTGCCTTCAGCACACAAGTTTACAAGCAAATGAAGAACAGGAGTATTCCAGGTGCCTTCCCACAGCTTCTAGATGGAAGCTGCAAGAGAAATTCTGGCCAAGAGAGCACGACTATGCAAAATAAGCAAAACTCAAGTTTAAATAAGGCTCCCCGTGTTCTCTCCTCAGGCAGCCTTTGCCCTGCACTGCTCAAGGGCAACCCAAGGTCAGCTGTCATAGAACCCTAGTCCAGACCCAGCTGTGGAGAGGGAACCCAACCAGGACTGACTTGGCTCGTCCTTCCCCTGTTCCTCAGACCTGCAACAGGTCTCTAAGATGCCATGAGGATTCGAATTTAGTCCCCTGAGCCATCCAGGTCCACAGAAGAGCAGCAGCCCAACCGAGTGGTCCTGGCTCAAGAATGGGACCTTTGCCTGGCACCGGTGACTCACGCCTGTAATCCTAGCTACTCAGGAGGCGGAGATCAGGAGGATCATGGTTCGAAGCCAGCCCCAGGCAATTAATTCCCCAAGACCTTATCTTGAAAATACCTAAAATAAAAAAGGGCTGGTGGAGTGGCTCAAGGTGTAGGCCCTGAATTCAAGCTCCAGTACCATAAAACAACAACAACAACAACAAAAAGTGGTCAAGAATGGGACCTTCTAAAAAAAAAAAAAAAAACAAAAGAAGAATTGGACCTTCTGACCTTATCTGGGACTGTGGACATAGTGACATCCCAGGCATGTAACCTGCGCAGTCCAGGGCTGGTGCTCAAACAGGCCCAACATTTAGTTTAAGGCACTACTGCTGCCATTTTGAAATCCCCAATCATTTTTGAACAACTGGATGTTGTTCCAGCATGAGGCTGGATCTTTTCCATGGAAGGTATTATCTGTGAGCAGAATCCAAGGAGCAAGGAAGTAGGGATGTGGAGGGTAGATGAGGCGCAGGGGTGGAGGCTGGGGAGCACGTGTGAGCACAGGCTGCCCTGCTTGCCTTTGAGAGTTTCAAGGGCTACAGAAAGGAGCAGTTCCCACCTTGCATGGCCAGCTCACTCTGTAATAGCAACTGCTTTTGCTGAGAAGCACTGACACCTTACTTAGGCCCACAATTTAACTAAAAGCAGGAGAAAAACTTGGCCTCTCTGCCTCCATTTTACCTGTCTCCTTTTCTCTGAGTCGTTCTCTCCTGCAGTCACCAAGGGTTCCAGGAAGAACAGGATTGACTGATAATATCTTTATGAAAAGGAACCAAAACTACCCCCAAGAAAAGAAACAGCAGAACCTCACAGGACAGACCACCCCCCAAAGGAGGACAACTTCCTATAATCATGAGCCCACACCCTGGAGCAGAAGTTACTCATCTCATGAGAACCAAATTGCTCCCCTCAAGTGATGACAGCGGTGACGACTTCTCCAGAACCCTCACAGAACCAGAACTCAGAGGATGACTGACTATGCTGAACTGTTTAATTTTTCACACCTCTCTCCCCCTGCCCCAATTCTTCCTCTGGTTAAACCTGAAACTCATAGCTGTACCCTGAGGATGGACCAAGGGCTTATTTTGCCTGTTCATGTGATGTGACCACGCCACAAAATAAATCTTCTTCATTGTTTGTCATATTGAGGGAGTGACCAAATCCAAGCTGTAGGAACCCCTGAAGTTGAGTTCTGCCTAGAGCTCCTGGTTACATCTCCAGCCACTAAAACTGGGGGTCCAGACTCTGCAGGCATCCCATGGGAGAATGTCTACTTGGTACAAAATCATTCGTCTTGAGAGCAGGCCTGGAGAAGCAAAGGAAAGAGTCACTAATGTCACCACCATCTTTTCTCCTCTGTACTCCGCGTTCCCAAAATTAACAGGTTCCCTTCTTTTTTCCTAAATTTCTAGAATAAACAGTGCTTAATTCAATTGAAACGTGCAAATGGGCAGCTGACTATAAATTCAGGGCCACATCACCCAACATACCACCCTCCTGTGAGCTTGAAAAACATAGCCCCTCAGGGCAGATGCAGTGTGGGCAGCCTGCGTGGTGAGTGGTAACTTGGTGCAAGTTAGAAAGTGTCACCTCCAACCCTAGTTCAACAGCTTTACAGCAGGGTGCACAGTTTTTAAACACGAACTTGTCTCAGTACCTACATGACACATCCTCTTGGGGCCTTTGCTCAGTAAACAACCTGCACAACTGCACTCAGAAGTTCTGCTGAGTTTTTTTGTGGGTTTTTGTTTTGTTTTTTTTTTGCGGTACTGGGCCTCACACTTGCTAGGCAGGCACTCTTACCACTTGAACCACTCTGCCAGCCCTTTTTGTGTTGGGTATTTTTGAGATAGGGTCTTGTCAACTAATTGCCTGGGCTGGATTCGAACCGAGACCCTGCTGATCTCTGCCTCCTGAGTTGTTAGCATTACAGGTGTGAGCCACTGGCGTCCGACTCAGAGGTTCTGTTTATTCACAAAATATTAAGACATTCTACAGTAAGAGGAAAGCCATTTTTCTGACCTAGTTATATCATATACAGTTTACTGGTAATTCTTAAAATATTTAGGGGTAATTATTTTTATGGGTTTTTTGTTTGTTTGTTTGTTTTGTTGTACTAGAGCTTGAACTCAGGCTCTTTACCTTGAGCCACTCCAGCAGCCCTATTTTTGTGAAGGGTTTTTTAGAGATAGGGTCTTGCCAACTTGAACCGTGATCCTCCTGACCTCTGACTCCTGAGTAGCTAGGATTACAGACGTGAGCCACTAGAGCCTGGCTATTTTTATGTTAAAAACATAAAAGCAGAGATTTGTTAAGTGGAGAGCAGCTCAGAAAACTTACAGGTTATATAAAAGGAAGTGAAAACAGACAAGACATTTAGGATACAGAGGGACTGGGAGATTAGTTCAGATTTTGGCTCCATGACCTTGGATAAGTCATTTAGCCTCAGTTTCCCCAGCTAGGAAATAGAGCTCATAATGTTACTGAACCAGGCCTGTTTTGTCTGCTGCATGGTGTGCTAAATATCAGAGCAAATTTTGCAAAAAAGAAAGTTTGCTGGGTGCTGGTGACCCACGCCGTTAATCCTAGCTACTTGGGAGACAGAGATCCAGAGGGTTGTGGTTTGAGATTAGCCAGGGCAAATAGTTCTTGAGACCCCATCTCCAAAATAAGCAGAGTAAAATGGACTGGAGGTGTGGTTCAAGCAGTAGAGAGCCTGCTTTGCAAGCCCAAAGCCCTCAGTTCAAACCCCAGTCCCACCAAAAAGAGAGAGCATTTAATCACAAGGCTGCCAAGTGTGAGGAGACAGGAGATCCTAGCCTCAAATATGCCTCTGTGAGGACGGGGCTCAGGGGTATTTATGGGATGAGTTAGAAGGGTGGTCTGAGGCATGGGGAAGGGTGGAGGCAAGGAAAGTGAAGCAATTCGTGGCCTCTGCATTTGTAACCAAACTTCATAGGACACGTGTGCAGAAAATGGAGTTGGTAGAGCTCTGAGGGTGGAGTCAGCCTCTGATGTCAGAATGTCCAGCTCTTGGACCTTGCACAGGCCAAGTAAAGGATTGTGGTGCATTTGGTCTGAACTACCTCCATGCTCCTGCAAAACAGCTTAGGCAGCATTAGCACTGTGACACAGAGGGCAGAGGCGTTGTCTATAGCAAAGCTTAGCCGTGTGGCCTTTAAAACTGGTGATATAAGCAAGTAACCAAGAGCAAGTGACTTTGATCCCCAGCACTGCAAAAACTAAATAAGTAAATAAAAGTAAGGAACCTAGAGGACAAGGTGAGGTTTTCCCTCCGGATAACAATGTGTACCTTGCAAGGTGGTTCTGAAGAATGAAGGCACTAACAGTCAGGTATTCATTCACCCAACCAGGGCTTACTGAGCACTTCTTGCAGGCCAGTACTGAAACACAGCTGTGAATATACAGCTAGGCCCCTACCCTCTAGAGCAGAGTCAAAAAATAACACAAAATTTCCTTTGGGATGAAAGTTACGACAGTGATTGACCTGGTCAGGTGAGAAGGAATAGATTCTCATTGGTCTGAAAGCTGAAGAAAGAGTGGGAGCTATGAGGCAATGAGAGGGGTAAGGAGAGACCCAAGCAGACAGGAGAGCATATGCAAAGGTCCTGAGGTTGGAGGAAGGCTGGGCCATTCATGGGTCTGACGTGAGAGTCTTTCAGCCTAATAGGATATAGGAAATGCAGGATGGGTATTATACAAGGGGGAGACAGAGGAGGCATGTATACAAGATTATATTGCTTTAGGGAAGCAATGCTTTGGCTATGGTGTAGAGGATAGATTGAAATGGAGTCCTAGTGCTATGGGACTAATGCAGACATTATTCTAGCCACCCAGGTGAGACAGGATGGGAGCCTGACTGGGATGGTGCTGGCGGAGAGAAGTGGATCACCAGGGAGACAGCAGGGAAATAAACAGGATAGGTAGCAGGTAGGAGAAGACAAGACCTTCATCCAGTGACTCCTAGACTTCAGGACATGGTCACTGTTCCCTAGGATGGGCATGTCAGTGAGCTTTCCCTTACTATGACACAGTACCTGAGACAATCAACTTATGAAGAAGGAAGTTTTATTTCGGCTCACAGTTTTAGTACTTCTAGACCATGCTTTGGGCTTATGGTGAGGCAGAGTAAGTGGCAGAGAAAAACCACTCCCCTCATGGCTAGGAAGCAAAAAAGAGAGAAAGGAAGAGGAAGGGGCCAAGATCCCACAATTTCCTTTGAGGGCACATCCTCAGTGACCTAAGGACTTTCCATAAGACCTTTCTCCTTAAAGGTTCTGCCACCTCCCAACAGCACTCCCTGGGACCATGGGACTTTGGGGGACATTTATCTAAACTGTAGCAATGGGCAATGTTGGAAGAGGGTAGGTTGTAACAGAAGACCCAACTGAATTTGGGGTGCTTCCTCTTCAAAAGTCTCACCAAGAAAGCAGTTTACTGCACCCCGGCCTCAGAGGAAAGGTCTGGGCCAGAGATAAAAGCCTGTATGTCATTCGTGCAGAGGGGCCCGGAAGCGGTGGTTGTGGCTCAGTGAGGAGAGAAAGAAATTGCAGGGCTGGTGCAGCTGAGTGGGAGAGTAGCTGCCTAGTGTATGAGGCATTGGCTTCAATGCCCAACGTGACGAAAAAGAAAGCATACCTGCTTACCTCTTCTTGTTCACCAAATAAACATTTTCAACTTTTAATTCTATTCCTAAGGATTTTTTTTTTTGTATCTCTGAAAGTATGGCAAGAAGTTGTCCAGTTCTGCAGGACGTGAGTTCAAGAGAAGCTCTTGCCCTGAGCAATCTGAGGAACCTTGCTGCCACTCAGCACCCATTGGTGTACAACAAATTCCTCCAGATGGAGCGGCTTAACCAACCGACACAGATTCCCTCCCGGGGTTGGTGGGTCAGGAATTCAGGGTGACTTCGCCTGGTGCTTCCTCACGGGACTGTGGTTGGGACATTGTGTGGCCATTGTGGACACATTTTAAACCACTGCACTGAAATTACACAGTCAAGTTCTTTGACAAGAAATAGCTCTTTCCTTTAGACTTTTTTGTGGTGACTATTTCCACTGACTGTCCTGGTTGGTGACAGCTGACTGCTACATCTTTTGGTTTGGTTTGGTTTGGTTTGGGGCAGTACTGAGGATTGAACTCAGGCAATCACTCTGCCACTTGAGCCATACCCCCAGCCTTTTCTGCTTTTAGTGCAGATAGAGTACTGCACTTTTGCCCAGGCTGGCCTCAGACTGCCACCCTCCTAACCTATGCCTCCCGAGTAGCTGGAATTACAGGAACGAGTCACTACATCCCAAGACTTCCAGACCAGTTTAATCTAATTATAAATTATGTAATGCGCTGTAGGGGCACTAGAACTCCACCTCCACCCTCTTTAGGTCCCAGCTGAGAAGAAGAATTAAAGTGGCACAAGATAGATGAACAGGAGGAGAGCACACATGTTTCTTTAATATGTGGCCTGAGAGCTTTTGTAATGAAGACCCCGGAAGCAGTCAGTCAACGAAGGAACTGAAGTATGTGGGAAGGCTTAAAAGATAAGTTATTTTTAAAAGGTCTGTACAGAATTCTCTGCGTGCCAGCTACTTGCCCTGGATGATAAGAAGTGTAGGAAACACATGGTAATTTTATCTCTTGCTTTTAAGAAACAACATGGAAGCTGGGGGTGGTAGTGGCTACCTATAGTCCCAGCGCTCAGGAGGCAGAGATCAGGAGGATCAGGGTTCAAAGCCAGCTTAGGCAAATAGTTTTTGAGACCCTATCTTGAAAAACCCTTCACAAAACTAGGGCTGGTGGAGTGACTCAAGGACCTGAGTTCAAGCCCCAGTACCACAAAAAAAGAAAAAAAAATTAATAGAGGAGGTAGATCAGACCAAAGTATATTAAATGCATGTATAGAAATATTACAATGAAACTCCTTTGTATAATTAATTTACCCTAATGACAGTACCATTTAAGTATGTAATCAATGTAAACATTTTTGAAATATTTTCCATTCTCTCCTTGTTATTCTGCAATAAATGGTTGTTTCTTGGTTCAAGGCTTATAACTTTGTTTTTAAATATCTTACCTCTCATTATCCAGAAAGCTCTGGATCCAGGTAACAATG
The DNA here is from genome assembly GCF_047511655.1 of Castor canadensis. NCBI lineage: Eukaryota > Metazoa > Chordata > Mammalia > Rodentia > Castoridae > Castor > Castor canadensis. The sequence goes on from NC_133386.1 coordinate 202,300,495, forward strand.
GTGTGGGGAATTTGGAAAAGAGTTTGAACAATCCTGGAGTAACTTGAACTAGACCCCAAGATTCTGCTACCTTGGTGCCACCTGGTGGCAACAAACCTGCAGCGCAGAGTGGTACCTCCAGGCAGCAGGGTGGAAAACAGGGAGGGATGGGGCTCAGTGTTAGAGGCTTGTCTCCTGTGCACCAGGCCCTGAGTCCGCTCTTCAGTACTGCAAAAATAAATAAGGGATATTTTAACACTAGGGAACCATATGCTAAAAAACAATTAAGATGGATTTTATACTGCCTTTTCAACCCCGGTAAAAATAGATAAAGCAAAGTGGAAAATAAATGAAGTAAGTGTAAAATAAGTCCTTTCTCGCCTGATTTAGGACAGACTGCTGCTTATTTGGGGTTATGTCATAGCACCTTTATTTTTACTCCCCACTATGTCCCACTCTCTCTGCATTTTCCTCCAAGCCCCTTAAAATTCCTCTTTGGTTTCCTTGATGTGTGTGATAATGTGCTATTCTGCACTATGTATGTTGTCAATATGATATAAAGTATAATGTTATTTATACATACATCTATATATTTATATATATTGTGGTATTGGGCTTGAACCCAGGGCCTCACACTTGCTAAGCAGGTGCTCTACCACCTGAGCCACTCCACCAGCCCTTTTTGTGTTGGGTATTTTTGAGATAGGGTCTACTGAACTATTTGCCCAGATGGGCCTTGAACTGCAATCCTCCTGATCTTTGCCTCGTGAGTAGCTAGGATTATAGGCGTGAGCCACCAACACCTGGCTAATGTTACATATTTTATATCCCGCTGCTTTGAGCCCTTTTGCAGTTTCCAAGTGTATTAATCTTACCCGACATTATCTGATTTTCACTTTGTGCCCACTGGGGCTGCAATACAGAACACAGGTGCCTGCTTACCCTGCTTACCCTGACAGCACAGGACATGATTGGGCCCTGGCATTAGCCTCCTCTATCACTACACACTACAAATCTACAAACCTGAGGTCCATATTGGCAGGAAATCAGCAAGGGGGTCGTCAGTCTCACTGAGAGTCTTTCTCTGTGAGTCCCCCACAGCAGTTTCTAAGCCCACGCAGCTGCAATATCAAAGAATGGGTCCACAGTTTACTCTGTTACTCACATCAGACTCCTGATTCTTCTGCCTTAGACTCCCAAGTGTTGGGGACTACAGGTGTGGTCTACCACGCCCAACTTCATTATACATTTTTTTTTTTTTGCAGTACTGGGGTTTGAACTCAGGGCCTACAACTTGAGCCACTCCACCAACCCTTTTTTGTGATGGGTTTTTTAGAGATAGGGTCTCGCAGACTATTTTGCCTGGGCTGACTTCAGACCTGGATCCTCCTGATCTCTGCCTCCTGAGCAGCTAGGATTACAGGCATGAGCCACCAGCACCCAACTCACTATACATTCTTAAAAAAACAATAGCAACCATCAAAACAAATGAAGTCAGGGTGCAGTCATTGCCATCAGAAACAGGAAGGTGGGCTAGGCACAGTGGCTCATGCCTGTAATCCCATCTACTCGGGAGTGAAGCTTGGGACAGTCAAGGTTTGAGGTCAGCCTGGACAAAAAGTTAGTGAGACCATATCTCAATCAGTTAGCCAGGCATGGAGGTGCATACTTGTGATCCCAGCAGTGGGAAGAAGAAGCAGGAGGATCACAAGTTTGAGGCCAGCCTGGGCTACACAGTTAGACCCTGTCTCAAAAAAAAAAGGCTGGGGAGGGAATGGCAGTTAGCTCAATGGTAGAGTGCTTGCTCAGCATGGGCAAGGCCCTGGGTTCCATCCTCAGCACCACAAGAAAACAAAAATAATAAGGCTTAGATTAAGGAGATTGAAGACCAACCCTCTCTGGGAGGTGATCTCCTCTCTGCATTGGCTGTGGGATTGCGATGGTGTGTGACTTCGTGGTGATTTTCTGCAGTGGTACTCCCTCCCTAAAGGGAGGGCACATCTGCCACTCCAAGAATTCTCAGTGCATTTTTATTACACTGTATTTTTATTATTTAAGCTGAAAAAAGTCTTTGTATATGTTACAATCTGAAAAATCTGAGTTCTCAAAACATTAAAATTAATTAAGAGAATTTGGTAAAAGTCACTGCTTGTAAGACATATATCTGAAAACCAATAGCTTTTCTTGAAACTGATAATAATCAAATAGGAAATAAAATGGGGGAAATGTTTCATTCGTAAAAGCAACAAAAATATTAAATCAGTAAATTGAGCAATCTACCGAGTGAGGATTTATAAGGGAAAAAAATGGTAATATTGTATTGACAGACAAAAAATCAAGGCTGGGAAAAATAAGATATACCAGGATCCTTTTGGAGTGCTTAATATCAAAAGTATCTATTCTTCCCAAATATATGAAAATTTTAAGTACTTCCTATCAGAGTGGATGAGGGTGTGATGGATTGTATAAAATGATTTTTTAAAAGTGCAAAATGGTTCCAGGCATGGTGGCGCATGCCTGTAATTCTAGCACTTGGGAGACAGAGGCAGGAAGATGGTGAATTTGAGGCCAGCCTGGGCTACCTAGAGAGACCCTGACTCAAAACAAAAAAGATAAAAAGTAAAAGGTTCATGTAATCTTAGCCATTTGAGGGGCTGAGATTGGGAGAATAGCAGTTCGAGGCCAGCCCAGGCAAATAGGTTTGTGAGACAGAACCTCATCTCTAAAATAACCAGAGCAGAGTGGACTGGAGGTGTGGCTCAAATGGTAAAGTGCCTGCTTTGCAAGCATGAGGCCCTGAGTTCAAACCCCAGTCCCACCAGAAAAAAACTTAAAAATGGCTAAAATGTTTCAACAGTTTTTTGTTTGTTTTTGTGCTTTGCAATACTGGGGTTTGAACTCAGGGCTTCAGGCTTGTTAGGCAGGTGCTCTATCACTTCAGCCACATCTCCTGCCGTCTTTGTGCTGGTTGTTTTTGCAATGAGGTCTTCCTTTTTGCAGCACCGGCCTGGACTGTGATCTTACTATTTTATCTTTGCTGCTGTAGTTGAGGTGACTAGTATAGGCCACCACACCCAGATTTTCCTGTTGAGATAGGGTCTCGAACTATTTGCTTGGGCTGGTGTGGAACCACAATCCTCCTGATCGCTGAGCAGCCAGGATTATAGATGTGAGCTACTGGTGCCTAGCTAATAGCTTTTTTTTTTTTTTTTTGGTACTGGGCTTTGCACTCAGGGCCTCATGCTGGCTAAGCAGGCACTCTTACCACTTCAGCCACTCCACCAGCTGACTTTATTTTTTTTTTAAAGTTCTTACAAAGGTTAAGGCGAAGCCTGCTAGGTGCTTACCCACTTCCTTATTAACCAATTTTAATGGGAGTAACAGTGAGTCTTCCCAATAATGTTGCTTTGTAACTTGTGAACTTACACTTCCAGCCTCCCTTAAAGACATGGCTTTGTGACTAATATTAAGCAAAAGTTGTTGGGAAGGACTTCTAGAAATACTTCGTCAAAGAGTCCCTTCTCATATCCTCCCCTTTTCCTCTTCCTTTGGTCTGCTACCTGGAATGGAATGTCAATATGATGGCTGGAACACCAGAAGCCATAATGAGGCTATGAGGTGAACCTAATGGTAGAGGTTAATTGGAGGACAAAGGAGCAGAAAGATGAACATGTAGCCTGGGCTACTTATCTGGAATTCTTTTATCTGACAGAGAAATCAATTTCTGTTTTGTCCAAGTCACAGTTGTTTTAGGACAAAACCTACTTGATACACTATTGCCATCAAACCATATTGATACAGGAAAAAAACATCAAGTAGATGAGTGGAAGAAAATAGAAAATCTAGAAATAGATCCATGTGTTTACAAAAACTTGATAAAGGAAAAGATTACAGCTCAGGTCAGTTGAAGAGGAATGTCTTATTTACCAGGTATCACTGATATACTGATAACAAAGCCAAATCCTTCCACATCATAAATTAGTTCCAGGGAGACAAGAGCGCTAAAGGGAAAATGTAATTAAATTAATAAGTGACAATTAGAACATTTGCGTAAATGCAGGCTAATAAGCAAAGCAGGAAACCTAAGAACCATAAAGGAAAAGACAGATTATCAAAATTGTGGTAGAAGAAATCATAAGCAAGCTTTAAGACAGGTTGGGGGAAATCTGTAGCAGCACATTTGATAGGCAGAGGCTGTCTATGGCAGACAGCAAGCATCTGAGGTTTCAGGGCTCACAGATCTTTACTGAAACTACTCAAGTCTGTCTGTGTAGTACACAAGCAGTCAGAGACCATGCCTAAACAAATGGGTGTGGCTGTGTTCCAATAAAACTTTATTGATACGGAAATTCAGATTGCATATAATTTTCACACACCTTGAAATATTTTAATCTTCTTTTTTATCATCTTTTAAAATGATAAAAGTAATCATTTTAAAAAAGGCATTTGCAGGCTTTACAGCAACAAGTGCCGTGGCTGAGCATGGCGTGAGTGCCACAGTTTGTAAGCCTTGGTCTCAGGTACATAAAGAATTCCTGCGACTTGATGAGAAAAGGACAAAGGATGCAAACATGCAAGTTGCACAAAGGGAAATCCAAGTGACAGCACTTGGAAGATTTTTCCTGCTGACTGAGTATAATCTAGGACAATTAATGTGAATGGTTCAAAAGCTTTCCAGAAAAAAACTACAACAGTCCTTTGACTCAATTCCCATGCTAGCTTCTGATGAAACAACCAGCAACCCAGAAAATGACTGAACAGGGACTGAGGACCAGTGTCACACGTAGCTTATTTGGCTTCAAGCGCAGGTCATTTTAACTCCTTCTCTTCTACTCAGCATTATTCTTGGTAATTATCATGAAATGAAGCCATCCCCAATGTTGAAGCCATTATACATGTCAAAACATATCCAGAAATTGTTTCAATAACCTCTTCTTTGGCTGTGTGTGTGTGCGCGCGATTTGAACTCAGGGCTTCACACTTGCAGAGGTGCTCTAGCACCTGAACCAAGCTCCCAGCCCTGACTTTTTATTTTTCTTTATTGTGCTAGGACAGTGTCCCATCCCACACTAATCTAGGTATTGCTGTGAGGGGATTTTTCACTAGAGGGGCAGCTCAAGTGGTAGACCACCTGCCTAACAAGTATAAGGTCCTGAGTTCAAACCCCTTACTACCGGAAAAAAAAGGGAGGTGAAAAAGTGTAGTTACAGTCCCAAATCATTTGACCTGAAGCAAGGGACATTATCCAGGTAAGCCTGACCTCATCACATAGACCTACTAGAAGCAGTTTCACTAGAAGGTGGAAGAAATCTTTTGAAACACAGCTTGACCTCCAATACCTGGAGTAAGTAGCAAACCCAGCTCTGTTGTGCCCAGACTTCCCACCTGCAGATAGGCCTGGGAGCTAATGCAGGGGTGCTATTTTAAGCCACAAGGTTTGTGTCAAGCTACTATGTAGCATAGAACACCATTATCCCCCGTATTTCTTGCACCCAGAGTACAGCTCCCACCCTGCTCTGTGGATATCTATTGTTAGGAGACCTGAAGGAGATAAATGTGATTTTTCCTCTTTACCCCTCCCCTGACCACATCCCGCTCCATCCAGATTGAGGCCAAGACTCCTCCAACTGTGCCTGCCCCTTCCCCTCATCTACCATCTCGTGCCCTCTACAAGTGCTTGGCCTCTGGGGTACACAGTCTTGAGAAATGCCGCTCCTTAATCAGCAATCCCCTAACACTGGGTGTTCAGACAACTTCCATTTTTTTTTTTGGTATTGTAAACAGGGTACAATGAACATCTTTGTACATAACACTTAGTCTGTATTATGGGTAGTTTCCTTAGGCTAGGAAATGCTGTCAAGAAGGAAGGGCATTTTTTTCAGGCTCCTGACAGTGCCAAATCGTTTTCTCGAACGGCTCTACCTGTTCCTTTAGCGGAGCGCGATGCCCGTGGTTACTTGGTCTAAGCGTGCCAATGGAGGTTTTGGCTCAAAGAATTAGGAAGTATTTCGGAGGTAGAACTCACTTCTCATCTTAGCCTTAAACTCTCCGCTTAGTGAACCACCTCCACCCCCAAACTCCCAGTCGCCCGCTGGGAGCCTCTACCTGGAAAGCCCAAAGGCACCCTAGCTAAAGTATTGCTCACCTTTCCATTCCTTATCCACCAAAATGTTCGTTTCAGAAAACACAACCATCCCTGTGGCTGATAATAGCCATGGCAACCAAGATTCTCTACCGAAGACCCCTTTTAGGACAAGGCATGAGCACAGTAAGGCGGAGATGCCTATAGGGACAGAAAAGAGGTCCTGCAGGGACCACACGTCCTTCCTCTTCCGCGCTGCACACAAAAGTTTTAGACACTCAGAAACATGTACACGACGGCGCTCTCATGCATAGACAAAGGGCTGGGGGAGACAAACAAGCATCATGGAGCTTCGCGGAGGAGGTGACACAGGGAACAAGAGGTAGACCGTGGCGAAAACACAAACCGATCTTCGGCGCAGGCTTGCTGCTGGGGAGAGCTGCGCATGCGCAGCGGAGAGGGGGCGGGCAGAGCACGTGGGGCGGGGCTAATGGGCCTCGCGCATGCGCACGCCGCGCACACTCTTTGGCGGGTTTTTCTCGGCTGCTGGGTCGTGGTCCCTTCACTGAAAAGTGGGACTGCAGCTCTTTGGAAGCAAGAAGTTTTCCCTTGCAGAGCGACCTTTCGATATTTCTGCGCGTTGGGGCTACCCCGCATTTTTAAAAAGAAGTATTTCTCTGCGACTGACGGCTGACGTCTTAGGCCATTTGGTCACAGCCCGGCTCGTCCACCTCCGCGCCCGCGGGTTTCTTGGGCTCAGGTCGGGGCCGAGTGGACCAGGATCCCGGCCCCTCCTGGGTCACCATGCCCGTGTCCACCAAGCACCTGGCGGAGGAACTGCAGATATTCGGCCTGGACTGCGAGGACGCTCTGATTGAGAAATGTGAGTCCGGGACCCCACATAGGGTCCACACTCCCGCCCCGCGTCCCCAGGCGTCCAGAAACAAGTGTCACCGCCCTCCTCGGAGGGCACTGTGGCTCTGAGAGGAAGAATTAAACTGAGCCTTGGCGTTAGGGGACTTCAAAATGCCTATACTGCTTGGGTCCTAAATAAAAAGCAGGAATATGGAATCCGATTTATTCCGAAAGAGGGAATTGGGACGCTAGGTTCATTCTAGGCCCCTGTGGCATCACTGAGTTGGAGATTGTTGAAACCCTGATAACCAAACAAGAGATGTAGGGGGTTTTGACAAGTAGCTTCTCATTCTTGGCACCTCCATTTCCAGTCCACACCTACATTTCTGCTGAACCATCGCTTTTCTCATCAGGGCTGTTGGTGGTCGTGCAAATGTGAACCCCTTGGGGTGGGCTCCCGAAAATGAACTTCAGCTTTGGAAGGAACTTTAGGGAGATTGTTGGAACAGAGGCAAGGATGCCAGAGCAGTGTGTGAACCCAGGTCTCCTGCCTCCCAGTCCAGGACTCCATCATACTGGGTCTTATGGTCCAGTTGGGAGAGTCATTTGAAGTCCACTGTCCTGGGAGATGTGAGGTTCTCAGTTTTAGAATTGGGCTGAATGTGGCCCTCCCTTAGCCACTCATCAGCACTTTGAACAACTTATTTTAAATATAAGACCAGAATGAAGACATGTTAATTGATGAAAACTTCCTTTCGTAGAGACCAGAATACTTTTAAGTCCTTAAGGACACTATCTTTGCTTAGAAGAAGACTTAAAAGAGGATCCTGATCATAGTCAGAAATTTATTTGGTGAGCATGAAATCAAAATGAGATTAGTTATATGAACTGAATTTGTAAAGCCTTCAGAACAAGAGGCCTGCTGTTCCATCTCACAGACACTACCTTGGCAGTGATGTTGGAATTGTAGACTTGACATTTATAGTTATTAACCTCAATGGGACTGTAATGTTGCCCGACAGCCATTCCAAGTTCCCCTGGTCTATTCACTCAGCATCTGCTAGGTGACTTTTTTCTCTTCCTCCTTTAACAGCCTTCTGTCCACCCTCACTCCCAGCTGATGAACTTACTTCCTATTTTGTTGAAAAGATAGTATTAGAAATCTGTCACTACCACCATTACTTCTCACCTACATGACAGGCCTGTGCATAAACCTGGACTTCTTTTACGATGACTAAAGCCCATATTCCTTGCAAAAGCCAATCCCATTGCTTCCCACCTACTTATGGACATCACTCCAGTAATTCTCCCCTCTTACATGTCCCTGTTTTACTCCCTCCAAAGTTTTTTGCCTAAATGGCATAGAAATGTAGTTCTTGCTCCTGTCTTTGACCTCACTTTCCACTGGAGTTCTCTCCCTCCCAGTTACAGCAGACCTCTTTAAAAGGGTTGTCTATGCTTGCTATCTATGCTTAAATCCCTTTAAGCTTTTTTTGCCCCCACCTATTCAGTTATTGTTAACAAGGTCACAGTGACCTTCACTTTGCCCAAGCCATGGATGAATTCTCAGTCTTTATCTTGAATTAGCAGCAGCATTTGTTGAAGTCCATTTCCTCTTCTTTAAAACACTTTTTTGTCTTAGCTTCTCTGCCACTACCAGTTTTCTTCAGCTCAAGGTCTTGCACTTGCTAGGCAAGCACTCTGCCACTGAGCCACACCCCCAACTCTTTTTGCTTTAGTTATTTTTCTTTTTTGGCCATACTAGGGTTTGAACTCAGGGCTTCGTGTTTGCTAAGCAGCACTCTGCCACTCGAGCCATTTCCCTAGTCCTCTTCAGTTACTCTTCAAATAAGTTCTCACGTTTGTGCCTGGGCCTGCGTGGATTGTGAACTCCCTATTTATGCTTCCTGCCTAGCTGGGTGACAGTTGCATGCCACCACGTCCAGTTTTTTTTATTGGTTGAGATAGGGTCTTGCTAACTTTGTGCCGAGGCTGCCCTGGAACCATGATCTTCCGAATTTCTGCCTTCCTAGTAGCTAGGATTATAGGCGTGAGTAGTCACACCTTGCTACTTCTCAGGCTTGCAAAGCAGGTGCTCTACACCTTGAGCCACACTTCCAGTCCACTTTTCAGGCTTTGAAGATTCATCCTCACTATAATGTCTGAGTGTCCCAAGGCTCAGGTGTGGGATCACTTCTCCTTGCTGGATATACTTACTCCCTTGAGGACTCCCCTAGTCTTGTGCCTTTCCATTTCATGTACTGGCTAATGGTTCCCAAATTTCTATCTCAGCCTAGACCTCTTGTTTGTCCAGCTGCCCCTTGATGTTTCCAGTTGAATGTCTAATTTGGCACCTCAAACTATATGTCTAAAATTAAGCATCTAATTTCTCTCCCCTCTCCTCAGAGTAGTTGCTCCTGCTGAGGGAGACCCTCCTAGTTAACAGTAACTCTACCTTTCCAGTTGCGCAGGCTAAAAACATCAGCATCATCCTTGACTCTCTTTTCTCACACTTCACCTCCACTCAGCAGATCCTACTGGCTTTATCTCCAGGATGTGTTCTACCCAGAATCAACTACTTCTTACTGCCTCTCCTGCTGCCACCTTGATCCAAGCCACCTTCATCTCTCACGGAGGTTTTGCCATTATCCTCTTAAATGGTCCACTGAATTCTGCCCTTGTCGCCTTCAGTGTATGCCTAATGCAGCAGCCAGAATGCTCTTATTAAATGGAAGTCAGATTGTGTCACATCTGTTCAAAACTCTAGTGGTACCCCAGTTTGCTCCGAGTACTTGCGAGAGTAATTACAGTGGCCAATACCCCCTAACCCTTTTGAGTCTTTCTTCTCCTCGCTCACTGTATTCTAGCCACAGTGACCTTGCTTATCCTGCTTCTACTTTAGCATTGCCAGCCCTTTTCCCCAGCTTCCTGATCCCTCTCCCAGCTTTTGTTTTTTTGTGAGACAGGGTCTTTTTATGTAGTCCAGGCTAGATTCAAACTCAAGATCCTCCTGCCTCATATTCTCAGTGCTGAGATTACAGATGTGTATTACCACTCCAGGCTTCCCTGCTTTATTTTTCAACATAGAACATTTAACTATCTACCATTGCACATATTTTACTTGTTTGTTTTTCTGTCCGTTTGTTGTTGTTTTTCTACCCCCCTTCCCCAGGTAGAAGCTTCATGAGAGCAAGGATTCTTCTCTGTTTTGTTCACTGCTGTATTCTTAGTGCCTAGAACAGTGCCTGGTACTATCAGATGCTGAATAAATATTGACTGAATAAGTTGAGGATTCTTTTTCACATTTCACGATGAAAGCTATGAAAAATTAATGAAGTTCTTGTCTCCTTTCCCTTCCTACAGTGGCAGAGTTTTGTGTTCTGTATGGACAGAATGAGGAGGGAATGGTAAGTGAGCTGATAGCCTTCTGCACCAGCTCAGGGAAAGCGTGCCTCACTGTTGAGATCCTGAATTCTTTTGAGCATGAGGTAAGAACAGTATGGAAGCAAACTAATGTGTAGTTCTGCTCTGTGGAGAGGAGTGTGGGATTTGGAATCACACCTGGATTCCAATGTGAACTTCGGCATACTACTTAATATTGCTGAGCCTCGATTCTTCTTCTGTCAAGGGTTCTAATATAATAACCTATATTTTTTATGATTGTTGTAAGAACTAAATGAAAATGGATGTAAAACACCTAAAACTGCCCAGCAGGTGGTAGGTCTTCATCAGATAATCCTTATGAGAACCGTTATGTGCTAAAGGGAAACAATTACAGGATAAGTCTTATTTTCATTCTGTCATGCTGCTTTTTAACTCTTATTTTGAGCAATTTCTATCTTTGGTTACATTTTGAATGCCTTTTATCATCTCAGGCCCATGGAAAATGCTTCCCTTAGAACCAGACTTTGGAATAATATATTCACTATCTTTTATTCCTCAGATTCTGAGCAAAAAATTGTCCAAAGCTTGGCACAGCGCCTCCAAGGAGAGTGGGCATGCAGGAGCCAGAGACATTGTTTCTATACAAGAGCTGTATCCTTTTCTGCTGAAGGTCTTCACACCCAGCCAAGGGTTTGTGTTTCATAATTTGTCTGCAGTTGCTGTGTAAAAAATACCTAACACTCAGTTTTCTCATTTAATCAGCCCTTGCCTTATGTGCAAGTTCATTAGTGTTTTTCTTAGCCAATATTTTTAGAATTGAAGCAGAGGAAGAAGAGGAGATCCTTTTGAACTCTTATACCACACCCTCTAAGGTGAGTATACAGTGTTTGGAAATTATATTCTAGAAGTTTCATTTTTAAAAACATTACCATATAAAATCTGAAGGGGGAAAAAAAATTAAAAACTCTCCTACGGTTCCTTATGTATTTCCACTTATAAATCTTCCTTTCCAGTCAAATGCATATTTTGATGTAATAGGAATCCTTGGGAGCATATAGTTATCCTGCTTTTTCAGTTAGCATATCATAAACATTTCTATAAATACAATTTCTCTAGCTTTCTTTTTTTGGGCAGTAGTGTGGGTTGAACTCAGGGCCCCATGCTTGCTAGACAACCACTCTACCACTTGAGCTACCTCTCCAGACCATTTTGTATTGGTTATTTTTGTGATAGGGTCTCACTTTCTGCCCAGCCAGTCTGGACCATGATTCTCCTATTTGTGTTTCCTGGCTTAGCTGGGGATAACAGCCATTGATCAAGATGGGGTCTCACCAACTTTTTGCCCAACTGGCCTCGAGCCACAAACCTCCCTATCTCTGCCTTCTGAGTAGCTAGGGTTACAGGCTGGAGCCACTGCACCTACCCTATAATTTCCCTTTTTAATGGTTGCATGGTTTTGTATCAACTGGTAGTACTATAATTGAATAATCCAATCTGTTGTGTTGGACCCCAGTGTGAGAAGTTGAATAGGGCACTGGCAAAGTATTAGCTTCAAAGTCTGAGTCAAAAGACTAGGTGGCTTGGATGAGTTGCTTTACCTCTCTAAGCTGCAGTTTCCTTGCCTGTCAAATCAGGATTCATTCGTTCAGAGCAGCTACTTTGTTCTAGGTACTGTACTGGACACTGGGTAAATATAACAGACATGGATGGGCACTGCACTCAGGAAGCTGATACCCAGGCGGTAGTAGCCCCCTTTTGGATGGCTTGAAGATGAAATGACTAAGTACCAGATCCTATGCAAAGTATTCAGCAATAGTCATTTTTCTTCACATCAAATAAATTTGTGGAAATCCATGAGCATGGAATAAGCCCAAATTTTTCAAACCAAATGACATTCTAAGAAAAAAGGTTAGTACTTTAGGTTTACCTGACTGGAGAGCAAGAAAACCAAAAACTGTGCCTTACAAAGTTGCAAACACAAGCCAGGAGCATATAATGTTACAGCAATAATGAGATTTAGACTTTGTTAAGATTGTAGAGACCATAACTCAACTCTTGGTCTTTCTCCTAAAGATGGGCTTTTCAGAGTCTATATCCCAGTGAAAGATACTTCTTCCATTTGCTTAGGCCAAGAAACCTGGGAGACCTCCTTGAATCTTCTTCATTCCTCATACCCCACATCCAACTTAGCTACTGCTCCTGTCAGCCCTCCTTCCAGGATCTGGTCACCTCAGGTCCACAGCCTCTTCATCTCCTTCTGAACGATTAAAAGAACCTAACTGGTCCCTGCTTCTTTCTGCCATGGCCACCTCTAGCTAATTCTCCTTACAGCAGCCAAGTGCTTCCATCAAAAGACAATTCAGCCAGGTGTAGTAGTACACAGTTGCCCCTGCAATCCCAGCTACTTGGGAGGTAGAGACAGGAGGATCTTGAATCGGAGGCCAGCTTGAGCAAAGTTGGCAAGACCCTATCTCAAAAGCAAAATACAAAACCAAAGGCTTGGGGGTGTAGCTCCATGGCAGAATGCTTGCCTAAGATGCTCAAACCCTGTGTTCAATACCCAGTACTGCACAAAAAAAAGTTCATGTCAGGTTTTTCTTGCTCACAGCTCTGCATGAGTCTCCATCTTCCTTGCTAACATTCACAGTCTGAAACAGTGAGGGCCTGTCTGGGCCGGCCCTCCCTCTGTCCTCTCTTCTACCCTCCTCACTCTACTCCTGCCTCACTGCTTTCCCTGCTGGTCTTCAGACGTGTCAAAAGTGTCCACTCCGCAGGTCCTCTTGTTGGGGGCAAATCTGTCTGAAACAGCAAATCCATCTCTTCTCCTGTGTCTTGCTTTATTCCTTACAACATGGCTGTTACCACCAGACATGTTGTATATTCTTTGTTTTGGTCTGTCTCCCTCCTTTAGAATGGCAGCACTTGGAGAATAGCTACTACTTCATTCACTGATCTCTCCTCAGTGCCTGGCCCGTGACAATTGTTGAAATACTGTGTATTAGCAAAATCTTTTGGGGAAATAGTTTGAGAAAAAATATTGAAACCACACAGTCGGTTTTTTTTAATCCTTTGTCTCAATAATTCTTCCTAGTAGAACTCTCTCTTGAGGGGCCTGGGAGTGTGGCTCAGTGGTAGAGTAGATACTGAGCATGTGCAAGGCCCTGAGTTACATCCTCAGCGCCCCCCCAAAAAAAATCTTTCCTGAGAAAATCCAGTTATTGGAAAAGCTATGTGCTTGAATATGTGCATCACAGCATTGTTTATAATCACCAGAAATTAAAAACATGTAAGTTCTCATCCGCTCAGTGAATAGCAGCTACTAAAAAGGATAAAGACTATAATGATGTAGCTCACATCTGTAATCCTAGCTACGTGGGAGGCAGAGATCTGGAGGATTACAGTTTGAAGCCAGCCCAGGCAAATAGTTTGTGAGACTCTTATGTCGAAAAAACCCATCACAAAAAAGGGCTGGTGGAGTGACTCAAGTGGTAGAGCACCTGCGTAGCAAGTGTGAGGCCCTGAGTTCAAACCCTAGTACTGCCAAAAAAAGACTGTAATGATCTGAGGAAATGCTTAATAGAGTGAAAACTTCAGTGTGTAAAATACTTAAACTAGCGTTTATATTTAAACCAAAATTATTACTACTGTAATTTTTTTTAATTATTTTATTTTATTTTATAGCAGTACTGGGGTTTGAACTCATAGCCTCAGGTTTGCCAGGCAGAAGCTCCACCACTGAAGCCAGGCCCTCGGCACTATACTTTATATGTATATTTTTTGTAGTACTGAGGTTTGAACTCAGGGCCTACACCTTGAGCCACTCCACCAGCCAGCCCTTTTACTGTGAAGGGTGTTTTCGATATAGGAGCTTGTGAACTTTCCCAGGCTGGCTTCGGACCTCGATCCTCCCGATCTCTGCCTCCTGAGTAGCTAGGATTACAGGTATGAGCCACAGGTGCCCAGTTATAATTTATATGCTTTTAAAACAAAAAATATTAAAATACTATTAAGGAATATTCAAGAATGGTTATTGTAAACAAGAAGTAGCAATAACAGTTTTTTTAATTTAGTTTGCATTGAAGCTACTTAATGATGGTTTTGAATCTATTCTTGCGTTCTGTCCTGCACAGTCTCCACCAGTCCACAGCTGGGCGGCATAACTTAAACTCACCGCCAGGAGGAGCCCTCCGGTAGGAAAAGCTTCTGCTGGCTAGGCGGCCTCCTGATTGCCGGCTGGGCAAGAGTTTTCTTTCCTCTGTTGCACTCAGTTATCCTAGACTGTAGGGAGCAATAGGTCCTCTCACTGTGGGTTTCATGCTCCATTCTGGGCTTATCTTTGAATTCTTGTTGATGAGCCAAAAAAAAAAAAAAAAGGTGAACGTCAATGAAGTGTTTGCTAACTATTCTCCAAGTATGAGCTCAACTGTGTTATCTGCCTAGATCATTCCTGAGTTTAATTTGGAAAATGTGTGGTAGACTTGGCCAAAAGAAGTGTAATTGTATACATTGCAAAACTCAAATCTGTTGTAGAGCAAAGAGAGGTGGGGACAGAAAGCGAACACGTGAAAGACTTGACAAAACAGATCGTCCACCTGGTGATCCTTTTCGGAAAATGTTGTTCGCACTTTTTCATAATTGCCTTCAAAATGGGGACAGTGTCCTGGGGATGGCAGGACTGAGTTGCAGTTGAAGGTTTCTTTCTGGAATTATGTTTGGAAGATGGTCCTTGAGAGAACCCACCCATTCTACCTTCCCTTCCCTTGGGCACTGTCTCCTTTTTCCTAAGGAACTATACAGAAATGTACCCTGAATTAGCAGTTTGGGGCCATAGTGACTGGGATTTTGTTTTCCATTTTGTTTCTAGGGTTCTCAAAAGCGAGCTGTCACCACCCCAGACACCCCCCTAACGAAAAGGAGTGCGTCTACTCGTAGCCCGCATCAGCTCCTCTCACCACCAAGTTTCTCTCCAAGGTATGCATCGTAATTGATTCAGGTGCCAAAAAGCAGGTCTCCCTTCTCCCCCTGTGGCTGACATAAGCTAAGTACAGAGTAACTTACTAGCTGCAGACCAATGTGGATGTCTGTAGTGAATTGACTATAAAAGCCTGTTGCTTTCTGCCTTCCCAGCTTTCCCTTCCTTTGTGGAAAATTACTGTTTCTTACAGTAATTAAGGAAACGACTTTCCACCCAGTTTTCTAGGGCTCATTTCCTAGATCAGGAACTGATACATGTTATTGAAAACAACCCATCTATTCAGAAGCCTGGGAGCCGTAGAAGTCTTGCCAGTAGAGGCAAATAGGCTCTCACCTGTTCTATTAGTTTGTGTTTTGTTGGGTCTCTTTCTTTTCTTAATCTCAACTATTTACTTTTAAAAAGGAAAAGTACACAGCTTTGTCATAATGTTGCATAACCTGTTTATTGTTCCTCACTCAGGTTACAACTAGTTTATGGAAGTTTTATTGTCACTGTGAATCTGCACTGACTTAATTGATATTTTATCTGTGCTGCCACCACTGCATATAAATCCACAAAGATCATATGTGATTTTTTTGGAATCCGTAAATGATATGTCTTATATTAGAGAATCCCATAGGTGAGTGCTTTGCTAGGTAGAAGTGTTTACAGGTGCTGTCACGCCAGGATGAGGCTCAGGAGCAGTGATGTTAACCATTTAGGGAAATACTAGCCGCCAGGAATCACTACCTCTGCTTTGGATTACTTCTACACTAACCAGAACTATTTCTCAGGTCTGTCGCTTTAGAAAGGCAGTGACAGAAGCACTGCAGTCATTCGGGATGTGCAGTTATTGGATTTTTTTGAAAACAATTTGGCTTTACTGTGGTCCACTTACTGCTTTGGAGAAATCTCAAATTGCTTTCTGAAGCGAGCATTCTAGACTTGCAAAGGCATCCTGGAAACCTGGTGTATCGTGATGTTTCTCTTAGATGCTCCAGCGCCACTGCAGCAGTTATATTCTCTGAACATGCAGCCCCTTATTTACAACTGGCCCTGTGTGAGCGTCTGATTGCACAAAAGGGCCCACTGTAATGGGCATCCATGCAGCATCACAGGGAGGGGCTCTGAGAAGCTGGTGATGTGCTAACAAAGCTGACATCAGAAAACTGGTTTTATAATTTATGAAAGTAACTTACAAATTATTCAAGTAGAGGCAACACTGGAGATAGAGATAATTGGTTGAGCTCATTTTGTGTTGCCTCTAGAAAGAAGGAATGAGGGCACCAATTGCAGTGGTGCCCCATGTGAAAGTAATTCCTGCAGAGTTTCATTCAGTGCATTAAATGAAGCCTTGTTTACAGACCTCTCTGTAGGCAGTGTTTCACAGCCAAAGGATTAGACACACCTAAGCAGATGAGGGACATATACATTTTCTTGGAGGTATAATTTACCAGCCAGGTAGTAGACGTGCAAAGGTGGCAGCTGAGCTTTGGAGAATGGGAATGTTTGCTCACCAGTTGACTTGATTTATTGTGTCTCCACCTCCATAGATGCTTGGGAAAGTTGACTGATTTTGTTTAACTTCATTTTATTTTTATTTCTACCTTGAACTATATTGTGAGCTTTTATACATGCTCAGCAATTTTTGACTTATCCATGCTTCCAGGCTCAGATGATATCCTAAAATGCTGACAATTTGTAAGTAAGGAAAATATTCAAAACTTGCTTTTCAGTTGAATTTTGTTTGACTTTGTTTAGTTTCCATGCCAGAAGAACAAACAGCCTTTTAAAATATGTTTCTTTCTTTAAACTTCTCCAAACACATTTGGTATTCCTCCTAGGCCTGGTATTCCTCAGACCCTCATTCCTGAAATTCCTGAAAGGTCTGGGTATGTTCAACCCCATTACACCGATTAGATTTATAAAACCAACTTGATTTTTCTCTAGTTTCCATTTCCAGAAGGTAACTTCATTTTATTCCTCTCTCCCTTTAGCTATGAGCACAGTAACATTAACCTGTTTTATTTCCAATCAGTGCTACTCCTTCCCAGAAATATAGCTCAAGAAGTAACCGAGGAGAAGTGGTTACCACCTTTGGTTCAGCCCAGGGGGTGTCTTGGTCTGGAAGAGGAGGCGCTGGAAACATCAGCCTGAAGGTCATTGGGTATCCAGAACCACTAACTGGGAGCTACAAGTCCATGTTTCAGAAACTCCAAGACGTTCGAGAAGGTGATTGTTTTTCTCTTGGAAATTCTGGAGGATATAAAATCTTCTGTAAGGGCTTAGAGAAGTAACAAAGCCTCAGCTAAGCTGGTAGAACAAGTTCCCAGGTTGGCTTTGAAGATTTAAGTTGGTACATGTCCTCATGGGGCTCTACTAGCAGAAGGACATTGGGTGATGCTCCCCAGTCCCAGAAAAAGCACATAACCATTCCCAGGCATGAAAACTCAAACTGTAAAGGAATTCCACTTATGAGGACATTCATGGCTTTTTCCTTTGAAGTACTCTCAAGGGTTAACCTTGACTTCCCCAAAACTTCACTGATGACCTGAGTAAAGGAAAGACTTGGGGTAGGGGAAGGATTCACTCTTGAGTCCCAGGATTGTGCTGCCATGTGATCTCCTGAGGCTGAGCAGAAGACCAGATTTAACAACCAGATATCAGAAAATTGGCTACGGTTTTTTAATTTAATTTAATTTAATTTTTTGTTGTTTTATTCATATGTGCATACAATGCTTGGGTCATTTCTCCCCCCTGCCCCCACCCCCTTGGTTAGGGTTTTAAAAGGTTCAAATTGGCCAGATGTCAAGGTGCTTCCCTGCTCCTATAAAATGACTGTGATATTTTACAGTGTGCTGTGTTTTCTCTTCTTGGCAAGTGAAATGTTTTAAATATGACACTTTTCCACCTTGGGATTGCAGTTCTGACATGTAAGATGGAAGAGCTTGGCAGTGAACTCAAGGAACATTACAAGATTGAGGCTTTTACTCCTCTTGTTGTCCCAGCTCAAGTAAGACTTGTTTTAAGAGTTCTAATTACCACATTTTTAAGTCAATGGTGAAAAGACAGCCTTTTCCACTATCTAATGTTCTATTTAGAATACCCATCTGGGTTGAATTTGGTAAGAAAGACTTATAAGTGCTTCCTAGTTTTGTGACCAGAGTTATTTTTTTCCCACTTGGATTTGGGTCTTGTATATAAGTAAAGATTTAAGGCTTCATTCTGCTTAGTGGTGGGCAGGTAACCCTGGAAATTTCCACAGACAGACACATTTTGGTATCCAGGATGAGGACAGAAGCAAGAATGTGATTTCTAGTCTCATTGCCTAGACAGTGACTCCCCTAGTTTGATAGCTGTCATTATAGATCAGTGGCTGCTGATACTATCTTTACATCATTGCTTTGAATCTGGTATGTGTGCCTACATTTTCTCTCTAGAACTTTTTTAACCTAAGGGGAGATATATTTTACAAAATTCTTTGAGGTATGTAAGATAAATATGTTTTCATCCAGGGAAAAGTGAGCAGTTTGGGAAGGAGATGCACAAAACTGTGTCCTATGAGGAAGTTTTAGAGAACTTGGGAGGAAGTACTGGGTTGGGCAGGGATGTACAATTATGTGGAAAAGATTAGACTTCCTGTTAGCTCCCAAGAGTGGAGACAAAACAGAGGGAAAAGAGATTTCAGCTCAGTCTCATGAAGAGCTTCCTGTAAGAGGCAGTATGGAGCCAGGTGCGATGGTACACATCTATCACCCCAGCCCTCTGGAGCCTGCGGCAGGAGGATCACAAGTTTCACATTAGCCTGGACTACACATAGCGAGACCCTGTCTCAAAAAGAAAAATTTAAAGATTGAGGAATATATACCTGATAAAGGGTTCCTGTTTCTAATATAAGCAGGTCTCTTCCAAATCAATATTAAGACAAACAACCCAACTTATTTATTTATTTATTTATTTATTTATTTATTTATTTTTGTGGTACTGGGTTTGAACTCAGGGCCTACACCTTGAGCCACTCCACCAGCCCTTTTTTGTGATGTTTTTTTTCGAGATAACACAGAACTATTTGCCTGGGCTAGCTTTCAAACCTCCATCCTGCTGATCTCTGCCTCCTAAGTAGCTAGGATTACAGCTATGAGCCACTGGTGCCCGGCTACAATGCAACTTTTTTTTTTTATTATTCATATGTGCGTACAATGCTTGGGTCATTTCTTCCCTCCTCCCCCCAGCCCCTCCCTTACCACCCACTCTGCCCCTGCCCTTTCCCCCCCACCCCATCAATACCTGGCAGAAACTATTTTGCCCTTATCTCTAATTTAGTTGAAGAGAGAGTATAAGCAATAATAGGAAGGAACAAGGGTTTTTGCTAGTTGAGATAAGAATAGCTATACAGGGAGTTGACTCACATTAATTTCCTGTACGTGTGTGTTACCTTCTAGGTTAATTCTTTTTGATCTAACCTTTTCTCTAGTTCCTGGTCCCCTTCTCCTATTGGCCTCAGTTGTTTGTATCTGCTTTAGTTTCTCTGCGTTGAGGGCAACAAATGCTAGCTAATTTTTTAGGTGTCTTATCTATCCTCACCCCTCTCTTGTGTGCTCTCGCTTTTATCTTGTGATCAAAGTTCAGTCCCCTTGTTGTGTTTGCCCTTGATCTGATGTCCACATATGAGGGTACAACTCAACTTTTAAAAACTGGGCAAAATGAGCCAGATGTGGTGGGGCATACCTATAATCCCAGTACTCAGGAGGCTGAGGCAGGAGGAAGATCTTGAGTTTAAGGACAGCCTGGGCTACATAGTGAAACCCTTTCTATAAATGAGTAGGAAGGAGGGAAGAATGGAGGGAGGGAGGAAGGGAGAGGAGAGGAAATATCAAGAGGAAGTATGATGTATGGCTAAAGATACGGTTCTGGAGTCAAACTTCTGGGCTTCAAACCCAGGTTTTACCCACTATTTGACCTTGGCTAAATTATCACTCCTCTGCTGCTCATTTTCCTCATCTGTAAAATGGTACAATAATATCCACCACATGGTTGTGAGGATTGCATGAGTTAATACATATTAGCTTTTAGAACAGTGTCCAGCATTTAGTAGGCTCAATAAATATGAACTATTCCACTTCCCCACAGTCAGGGAATAGCCCCTCTTCCTACTGCAGTAACTTTTACCCCACTTGTAATAATTCTTTCAAATAAAGCTTCTCCTTACTAGCCAAAAAAAAAAAAGTGAACTATGATTAAGCTGTAGCTCTCCAAAGGTGCTGTGAGCTGCAGGGGATGGCAGTAAATCCCCCTTTGCTGGAGATGCCCACGCTTAGTCAGCCTCTTAGAGGGGCTCACATGGTGGGCCCCATGATATCACTGATATCAGTGGTAATGCTGTGATCCCCTCCAAAAAAAGTATGTGTGATTTGAGGTTTGTTTTGCTCTTCAGCCTGTTGGCTTCAGATGTTGTGCCCTTGTCCCAAAGACTAATTCTTATATTGCACCCTTCCTTCGGTAGGAGCCTGTCACCCTTCTGGGCCAGATTGGCTGTGACAGCAATGGGAAGCTGAACAGCAAGTCAGTAATTCTTGAGGGAGACCGGGAACATTCCTCAGGTGTTCAAGTTCCAGTGGATTTATCTGAGCTCAAAGAATATTCTCTGTTTCCTGGACAGGTGAGGATGGAGGAGCCTGCACCAGGATGTAGAAGTGCTATTTACACCTAAGAGTAGTGTGTGGGGGTCCTCTGCATCTTGGTTCCCATCTCTCTGCCATGCATAGCCCAAGGACACCGTTGTAGAGATTCCAGTTTTTCCCCTGTATGCTCTGACCTTGGCTCTGGTCCAACGGCCCAGGTTCACATCTCAGCTCTACCGCACGAGGTGTGTGGCTTGTAAGCCACAGTGTCTTCATCCATAAAATGCAAGTAGTAATTCTTACCTCATGGGATTATTGTGAGAATTAGATCATTTGTGTACAGACAGTGTAATTATTACTAAGCAGCCCTGTTAATTTCTTTTCTAGAAAAATGCTGTAAGTTTATGGTTACAGCATACTTTTAACTACATCGAAATAATTTATTCCAGACCTCTTATTTATCTCCCCCGTTTAGCAATCCTGTTTTGTTTCTTGTCTTTCAGGTTGTAATTATGGAAGGAATCAATACCACTGGTAGAAAACTTGTTGCCACCAAACTCTATGAGGTACGGGTAGGCCCCCCTCCTCTCTTCCTTGTTTGCCCCAGGCACAGTATGTGCAGTTCTGTGTCCTAGAAACCAGTCCTTTTGGAGAACCTGTTTATTTATTAGTCAACTCTGCCTCTAGAGTGGGAACCTACTCTGGGTTATAAATTAGCAAATCATTTCTGTAAAGAGTTAGATGGCAAATGGCTTAGACCATAGGTCTTTGTCAGTGAGTCAATTCTGCCATTACATAGTACAAAAGCACCATAGCCAACTGAACAAAGGAGTGTGGCAGAGTTTCAATAAAACCTATTTGCAAAAATGGCTGCAGCCACATTTGGCCTCAGTCTGTAATTTACCAATCCCAGATCTAGGCAACAGTCCTCCAGAGATTTTTGTAGAATGCCAGGAAAAGTAGCAGGACACCTTCTCCCACACTTGATGTTTTAGGTACCTGCTTTGCTCCCCCTTGTTGCTGGGTGTTGTGTGAGAGTTTTAGCAGTGACTTCCCTTTACCTGGGCTGCTTTGCCACTCTGAGCAGTTTAGAAAAGACCAAGGCGTACCCTTCCCCTCTCTCTCTCCCTTCCTCTCCATCCTCCCACTGCACACCTGCAAATGCTCAGAGCCCACCCCTCTCCCACCAAAGTGATTGCTGGAGCAAGACTCACTTGAGCTTTCTCCTGTTTTAAGGGTGTGCCACTTCCATTTTACCAGCCCACCGAAGAAAATGGAGGTAAGTTTTGGTTAAAATCGTTTTGCCAAAAGTGAGGATGGTGGACAAGCTTCCAGGAATGAAGTTTCACAGACCCAATGAAGCTGTAAAAGCTGTTTAAAAGTGACATGGCCAATTAGTAAGGACACAGATGCTGAGTGGTCTTATAGACTCTTCATCAGAGAGTAAGTGGATCTGAGCTTCCTGAGCCCTGTTAGTGTTTATCACCGGGCCTCTAATGACATAAAGCATGCCCTTTGTTTATTTATTTATTTATTTGGAGGCTTTGGGGTTTGAACTTTGGGCCCCACTCTTGAACCACTCTGCCAGCCCTTTTTTTGTGATGGGTTTTTTCAAGATAGGGTCTCACAAACTATTTACTTGGGGCTCATCTCAAACTGAGCTTCTCCTGATCTCTTCCTCCTTAGTAGCTAGGATTACAAGTGTGAGCAAAGCATGTCCTTTAGAGATGACTGTTTAACAGGAATTTCAAGACTACTTTAAAAAGGAAAAAAGTATGTACTTTAAAAAAGAACCTATTGGAATCCTGAATTGGGTTCTGGAAGAAAAAAAGGCAGTAGTGGAAAACTTGTGACGTCTGAATACAGCTAGGAATTTAGTTAATGGTAATTCACCAGCATTAGTTCCAACAAATGTGCCTTATTTATGTAAGATGTTAATGTTCTGGGAGTCTAGGTGAAAGATACACAGGAACTCTGTGCTGTCTTTGCCACTTTTTACAATTCTAAAGTTATGCTAAAATAAAAAAGGCTACCAAAAAAGAATTTCTAAGAAAGCTGTCATCTAATATAAATGAGAAAAAGCAAAAAAGAAATGTGACCAACTTTGCTTCAAAATATTTCTAAGCATTTTGTAAGCAAAGTAGGATGCCACTAATGACTAGTGGTGCGTGCCAGTACTGGCATGTTGCCAAAACCCTGAACACGTAAAGAGTGTAAAGGTCATTCTTGGAGACAACCTACAATCACAAACGAAATTTAGGAGGTCATGACATTGTGCAGTGTATCAGAAATGTGTGTATTGGGGAAAGGGTGGCACGGGTATTCAATCAATTTCAAGTAATCAAAAGAAATTGACATGACAGGTGCCAGGAGCCTGAGTTGTGGCAGGGAAGTTATTGAAGCATTTTTTATGTACGAAGAATTAAGCTAGTCACCCACAGAGATTTGAGACAAGCACCTTGCCCTTCCTGCACTTCCTACTTCCTGTGGGGCTTACGTCTCCTACAGGCACCTTAGAACCAAACTGAATTTTGTCCCTGCCCCACCATCACATGGAATTCCCCCTTCTCTTTGAGCGCTGCTCATTTCATGGACTGGACAGTGATGCTCCTGATCCCTGGAGCCTGTGAACATGTTGCCCTGTGTGGTAAAAAGTACTTTGCTTGTGATCTTGAAATGGGTGATTATCCTGGATTCTCCAGGTACGCTGAATATAATCGCTTAGGCTCCGATAGAAAGGACGGCAGGAGGATCAGAGCCAGTGAGTAGAAAGGCTGCTAGCTTTGAAGATGGAGGATGGGGCCAGGAACCAGGTAACACAAGTGGCCTCTAAAAGCTAGAAAAGCAAGGAAATAGTTCTCCCCTAGAGCCCCCAGAAGAAGCACAGACCTGCCGATACCTTGATCTTAGGACTTTTGATCTCCAGAACTGTAAGATAAGACATTTCTTTTAAACCACTAAGTTTTAGATAATTTTTTTAGCAACAGTAGGAAACTTTGCAACTGTATGGATCTTGTTGTAAGCCATAGAAACTGGCTCAGACTAACTTAAGAAAAAGAGAACTTGTTCAAGGAAATCCAGGTTGTTGGTGGACTAGACAGAGGATTAGACAATGGCCTGCCAGCTTTAGTGTCCAGGTAGCAGAGATCTCCCAGCTGAGTCATCCAGGAACCTCAGCTGGATTGGTCAGCTCCAACCTTTCTTCTGTCACTTGACAGCACTCCTCAAGATTCCAGACCTCAGGAGGAAGGTATAAATGGACTAAGCCTGCTTGTGTGCCTGTCCCTTGGCTGGGGCCAGACAGAGCACCTATTACAGCCCCACCTAGACTCTAAAGGGAGAACAGCTACTGGTAGAGAAAGAGCGATTGAGAATAGTACAGAGGGGGAGGTGGCACAAACAGTGTACACACTTCTAAGTAAATGTAAAAACAATAAAATAAAAAACAGTACATTCCCTGTACCCAGCACTCGGTGTCCCCCACTCCAGGCCTTTCAACCCAGCCTGCCTGTCTGGGTTTTAGTACCCCACATTCTCCAGCCACACTAGACCATCAGATGGTCTCACACTGGGCACACTCAAGTCTCAGGGCTCTCCTATACCCTGCTTTGCCCTTGCTCCTGGAAAGTTCTCTAAAGTGTGAGCCCCTCTCACAATTGTTCATTCTCCCCTGACTGCCACTCTCCTCACTTCACTCGGGTGCACTGCTAGGAAAGTGCCTGCTACAGCTTTAGTTACCCAGGTACCTGCCTGCGTCTTCCATCTAGTTCAGTGTTCTTGGAGGGCACAGGTGAGGTCTTCCTCAGCTTGGACCCCCAGAGTGCATGCATACAGACTCAATGCAGTGAATCCTGGGCATTTTACTCTAATGGCCCTTCCTTCTCCCAACATCCCAATATCAGTCTTCTAATCATAACCCTGCCAATCCTTTCTGTCTTAGATTTTGAGCAAACTATGGTCCTACTTGCCTGTGGGCCATATACCACATCGGACAGCATAACATATGACCCCCTGCTCGACCTGATCACCATCATCAACCATGACCGGCCGGATGTCTGCATCTTGGTAGGAACTCCCCTGGGAGCTTTGTGTGGGTAGACAACCATGGGAAAACAGGAGTTGACCTTAAATATTTTGGGTTAGCAGAGTGGCTCAAGTGGTAAAGTGCCTGCCTAGCAAGCATGAGGCCTTGGGTTCTAACTCCAGGACCACAAAAAAAATAAAAGTAAAGAAATTTAGATCTTAATCTGTATCTCTGGAGAAGTGTACATGATCTATAGGCCTTCTCTGAATCTAAATGCCCAACTTTTTTGCCCCTCCCATCATTGATTTTACAATACTCTTTTTTTTTTTTTTTTTTTTTTATGTGGTACTATGGTTTGAACTGTGGGTCTCACACTTGCTAAGCAGGCACTCTACTATTTGAGCCACTGTACCAGCCCTGATTTTAACGTATCCTTGCCACTGTCTGATTTCTCCAACCTCTGAATTAATCTCTTTTTATACACAAAGTGCTATTGTTAGCATGGTGCTCCATTGCTCTTGCTAGGTGTAGAAAGTCAGAAAAAGCCCAGCAGCATAGAGGGTAGTGATAGGAGTTATGGAGTGCTCAGAGCCTCCCTCAGGGCTCAGGTGCTTCTGCCTGTGAAGTTGGCTAAGTGACCCCTGCCCATCTGCTAACTATCCCTGGCTATCCAGGCAGTCTTAGAGGGACAGATGGCCCTGGCAGAGAAGTTGTCTTTTTTGGTTTTTTTTTTTTGGGGGCGGGGGGGGGGTACTGAGGTTTGATCTCATTGATAGGCAGGTGCTCTACTGCTTGAGCCACTCCTCTAGCCCTAGAAGAGAAGAGGTAAATTACCTAAAGGTGTTTGTGAGAATGTGTGATTCTGATTTGTTTTCTCGGTACTTTCATTTCTCCCCCTTGGCTCCGGCTCGTCTGCAGTTTGGTCCTTTCCTGGATGCCAAGCATGAACAGGTGGAGGTAAGTCCTGGGGATAGAGTGCTGAGGAGGCCTGGATACCTGCATCTAGTCAAATCCTCACTTTTATTTTCATTTAACAAACCTGTGGCTAATCAGAAGCACATTATAACTGGACATTTTTCATACCTTTCTTGAATTTGGGGGCTTTGTTTCACCAGAATCAAGGCTGTTTGGAAGCTGGGGAAGAATACAGAAATATATCAGTCCCTTTGTGGTACTTGACTCTCAGCAGAAACACAAATGCAGGTGTCCCTGGGATATGGAGCTGGACTGTGAAAGTCTCTTATGTGGCCACTACCCTAAGCTGGTAACCCATATATTGCTGTACTTTGATGCATAAAACACAAATGGCCCTCCCCGGGATAGCTTTGTGGCCAAGGGCCAGGATCTCCTAACCTTTGTCCCAGGATATTTTACCTCCTATGGAAAAGATTTCAAAGCAGTCATCCTTTTAGTCTCTCTCAGCTTGCATTCAAGGATTAATTTTTCCTTCATCTCCTCTCCTGACCTCACCTAGACTCGGCTTCTCACAGGTAGAGACCACATCTTTTTATCTTTATATCTCTCTCAACTCCAAGCACAACATCTCAGGGCCATATAATAAGTGAATGAAACCAGACAGGTACCCTTTAATTCCATCTCCTTTCTTGCAGAACTGTCTACTGACAAGTCCATTTGAAGATGTTTTCAAGCAATGTCTGCGAACAATTATTGAAGGGACAAGAAGGTCAGAATTCCAAATGCTGGACAGACCCTGAAACTTCTAGGTTCTTCCAGGGTGTCCCAGTAGAAACTGAATCTGTTTAAAAGTAATGGTAGTTCCTGTCCTTTTTGTCCTTTTGAACTACAAGATCAGTTAGAACCCTTGAACTTCAAGTGTGTAGACACCAAGTGAAGAGGCGTC